>NW_003852458.1:9725742-9754736 GCF_000181295.1 Otolemur garnettii | reverse complement strand
GCTGTTAATTTAAAAAAATGAGTTTGAAGATTTAGACTGAAAGTGAAGACATTTTTAAAACTATGAAGGAATATATTGGATTTATGGTTGTATGTGAACATATATTTGTGATATATAATGCATATGATCCATGAAATACACATACAAGTAAATTTTACAGTTCTCTTTCATAGGCATAATATCAAATTTTACGTCATTAGCTTAATTGGCAGTGGTTTTTTGTTCTTTCTTAATAGTTCGTAAAATAATGTGTGTGTATTATAACTGGTATCTTGTATTTGATAAAATCCTGAATGAATTCTTTATTGTTTAAGTTGAGGCTTTTTTTTTTTTTGCCAGGGCTGGGTTTGAATCCACCACCTCTGGTAGATGGGGCCGGCGCCCTACTCCTTGAGCCAACAGGCACTGCCTTCAATATATAACTTTTAAGTGCCTAGAGAAAGTACCCTAGGCCAGGTTTTCTGACTGTATTCTTTTTACTTTATATTTCTTGTTGCTGAAAATCTCCAGTCTTTAAAACGTAAAAAAAGAAATTGAGATAAAAGTTTAAACATGCTGAAATTACATTTGAATGACTTGACAAATGCACTGTGTCACCAACGCCCCCATGAAGATACAGGACACTTTACTTTATGGTAGCATAAAATCTAGAACCACCGGATAAGTCTGTTAAAGAAGAAAGCAAACCATATTCAGGGGGAAAAAAACCTTTGAAGTAGGCATTTGATATCCCGATGTAGGTCCTTTTGCCAAGAGAGATGAAGGGAAAAGCAAGATCAAGTGTTGATTTTTCTAAATTATCTTCTTGTGATTACACATGTGCTTTCTTCAAGTTCATTAGACTTGTATATAAGGCTCGTAGGAGCATAGGAAAACTAAATGAAGGCATCAGGTTTTCCCTGCATTTCTAATTTGGCCTTCATTTTATTATATTATTAATATCATACTCTCAATCTCTTAGTTACAATTGGCTAATCAGCCTTACTCCTTCTGAAAAAGAAACTAAATCCCGCCTTAAACTTTGCACAGTGCAGCTCAGTGTCTTCTACTCAGACAGTTCCAACCATAATGTTATAATTATACCATTTTCTGAGCAGCATCACCCACATACCATAATTATAGTCAAAGCCAATGCTATGTTTACAGTGTACTAAAGTGAATGGGACTGTTTCATTTTAAGTGGTTCATTTACCTCCTCTGTTGGCAACAGAAATGCATGGTAATGGAAGAGTTATTGTCTTAATATGCTTCTCTGAACAACAATTTCAGATACTAAGAAGCCAAAAAAGAAAATAAAATCCTCAAAACTCCAGACCCCAATATGAGGAAGTATGTAAGACATAATTCCCAGTCTGATCCCCACAGTAACTTCTAACTTGAAGATCTAGGGTGGGGGCGATAATGGAAGTCAGCATGTTGTCATGGCTTCGGGGCCTCAGGGATACCCTTACTTGCTTTGCCTTGCTGTAGGCCATCACCAAGCACCTCAGGGCAGGTTGCAGGATTGACAGCATGGCGGTATTTTCTATCTAGGCTCTAAGCTTTAGGACCTTCACTCAGAGAAGCACAGAGCATGTCTATACTGTAGAACTATGCACTCCCTTAGACATAATTTAGTTGTACTCTCTCTGGGCCTGGCACCATTGTAGGTGCCAAGCACACAGCAACCAACAAAGCAGAAGTCTCTGTGCTCATGGACTTGATCTGATGGGTGATGTGCCCACACTAGCTTACGTGCCAAAGCATCACCCAGTGAGCCACCAACTGAAACCCACCATATTGTTTTGATATAAAATGGAGAATGAGTAAAATATGTTGGATTTCCATTTGCGGGGTTCATTTGTAATCAGCTATGAGATCACCTTCTAGCCCTGTGACATTACTAGGAGTGAAGACAGGCGCTTCATTTCCAGTGCACCTGTCCCTTGTTTCCCCAAAGCAAAGCCTTCAGTCTAAAACAGTAAAATCTTAACATTCTCTGACTTGCCCTGTTCCTTCGAACCTTAAGGGTGAAGGAAGAACAGACGACAACATTGTGGGAAAGCAAAGAGTATGATTTGGTGAGAGATGAGCTATGTCTAGGCACATGTCTCCTGGATGTATTTTAGGAATTATTTTTAATAATATACATGCTTTTCTGTTCTTTTTCCTTTCTGAGTAAGCCAAGTTATTGGACCAATCTTCTCATAGCTTAGGCCAGGGGTCCTCAAACTTTTTAAACAGGGGGTCAGTTCACTGTCCCTCAGACTGTTGGAAGGCTGGACTGGGGGGCCTGGGATGAGTAGGCTGCTAAGCAGGACAGGCAGCGGCGGCAAAAATAAATGTCCTAGGCAGGCCACATGTGGCCCACGGGCCATAGTTTGAGAATGCCCGGTAGGCCAACAAGCAGAAGTATATGATGCAAAGGATTATTTTCCTTGGTTCTGAGAAACCCAAAAGCTGAACTGAAGTCTCCCAGGACTTAATCAGCAACACTAAGGGAGCTAAATCATTTTTGAAATGAAATTGTCCTTTTTCCCCCCCTTTTTTTCCTCACTCTGTTGCCTAGGCTAGAGTACCATGGCATTGACCTAGATCACAGCAACTTCAAACTCCTAAGTTGAAGTGATCCTTCTGCCTCAGTCTCATGAGTAGCTAGGACTACAGATGACCACCACATGCTCAGGTAATTTTTTCTTTTTTAAAAATTTTTAGTAGGGGTATGGTCTTACTCTTGCTCAGGTTGGTCTTGAACTCTTGACCTTAAGCCATCCCACCTTGGCCTCTCAGTGTGGTAGAATTACAAGCATGAGCTACTAGGCCTGGCCTGGAAAGTCTGTTCTTTTTGGTTATTATTTAGATTTCATCTTATGTGAGCTTGAACACTATGCTACTCATAATGCTCTCAGCCTCTAAGCCCCTGACATGGGAGCGGAGGTGAGTGGAGACAAGGCAGGCAGAGCTGCATGGACAAGGACAAGGGGGCCACTCTTCAACAGTTCTCCATGGACCTGTGAACACAAGTTTGAAAGTTGTAGCTTCAAGGCCAAGTAGTTAGAAGGCAAGAAGAAACAAAAGCCTGCATTTAGATAACTGCAAATAACTAGTTCTTTCCTTTCTCTTTCTTTTGGTTTGTGATTAAATCCAAAGCCTATTAGTTATCTTTCCATTTTTGTTTGTTTCAGAAGTGATGAAAGTTTAATCCAAGGGGGAAGAATGTCAATGTTCCCTGGCCACAGAGCCTTGGAATCTCTATTGGGACACAGCAGTGTTTGCTATGATGAGATTTTGGTTTAAGAAATAGCTCATACCAACAGAGTTTGTGTGCAAACAGATGCCCGTGTGCCAGAGAACAGAGGCAATGAGATCTTCAGTCCAAGTTCAGCTCAAGTATGACCTAGCTAAGTCATTCTAGCTAAGTCATTTATTTTTCCTTGCCTCTTGAAAACAAGTATGTCTTTCAACATGAAACCTTCAGGACCACAAATGTCTACACAACTTATTCAATGTCTAGTTAGCTAGAACTCAAACATTTTTTGGTTTTCCCGCAGTAATTCTCTAACCTAGTGTTTTCATACATAGGATTTTCTTACTTTTCTGAGATAAAACTCTGGTAAGGCTAATTTCATGAATTCTACTGAGAATTACCTGGGGTGGGGGCTTAGACCATTTGTTCATGAGGGATAACTCTATTTTTATTATGGAATTTACAAATGAATGTAAAAATAGGGAGCATGGTTTAATGAACTCCTATGTTCACCAACACTTTACCAATCCTGTTTTGTGTACTTTCCCTGTCTTTTTAAAAAAATCATATATATATATATTTTTTTTTAAGAGACAGAGTCTCACTTTGTTGCCCTCGGTAGAGTGCTGTAACATCACAGCTCACAGCAACCTCCAGCTCTTGGGCTTAAGTGATTCTCTTGCCTCAGCCTCCTGAGTAGCTGGGACTACAGGCACCTGCCACAATGCCTGGCTATTTTTTGTTGCAGTTTGGCTGGGGCCAGGCTTGAACCTGCCACCCTCAGTATATGGGGCTGGGGCCCTACTCACTGAGCCACAGGCACCACCTATACAAAAAATCATATTCTTTTACCCATAACTCTCTAGGCATATATCTCTAAAAGGTAAGCATTCTCTCATTTTTAAAAATTACTCCAATATCAAACCTAAGAAATCAATACTATGTATAATTTCTGCATACCATCTAGGACTCAGTGTGTGCTGAAATTTTCAAAAATATTTGAAAAACATCTGTTGACAGTTTATTTGTTTGAATCAGGATGCAAATAAGGACCACGTGACATCTATTAAGTCTGTTTAAATTCATGATGCTCCTTTTTTCTTCTTTTTATTACATCATTTTGTTGTTGAAGGAACCAGATAATTTCTTAGTTTATTGCATTTTTTAAGGGTCATTTAAAATGTTCTTCTATCCTTGTTATTTCCTATAAATTGGAATATAGACCTAGAGGCTTAATTTGATTCAGTTCAATTCTCCTGGAAAGGATCCATCAAGCCGTGAACTCCTGAATCAGGAGACAGATAACAACATATAACATGTGGTAAGACTGATCTGGGTTCCAGGTATTTTCAGCCTGATTCATGCAGAAGAGAGTATACCTAAATATTTTATCATTCACTGATCATCTGGCCTAAACCTCTCATATCATTAGGGGATACAGAATGGTGATTTTTCTAATCCTACCATTTCTTTTGCATTTGTTAACTAGAATATGTTTATTTAAAATAATCTTACTTACTTTCACCAACTATTCAGTTACCCTGAAATATACATGAAAAAGTTCAAGGTAACCAAGATTCCCTTTTTTTTTTTAAAGCATCATTGTGAACTTAGAGATGTCATTTTGGGGGTACTGGAATTGCAGAATTGTGAAGTGACTTCTTTTTCAGATATTCTGGGCTGTTTTCAGGGAAAAAAGCGCCTGCATTATCTTGGCCATATTTCCCCTTTCTTTTCCATTTTCACCACTCTATCATGCTAGTATTTTACTAGGGTCCTTCCATAAAAATACATGAAGGCAAGATTGGGGACTAGATAACATCTAAAATTCCATGCCTATATACATACCCTTTAGGGAAAACCACTGTGGATTTTTTTTTTTTTTTTTGGAGACAGAGTCTCACTTTATCGCTGTTGGTAGAGTGCCATGGTGGGAGAAAAGAACCACAACACTTCCCAGAAATAGCTGACCAGGGAACTTCTTTTTAAGAAATTACCTATTACTGTACAGCTCACAGCAACCTTCAGCTCCTAGGCCTAGGGAATTCTCTTGCCTCAGCCTCTTGAGTAGCTGGGACTATAGGTGCCTGCCACAATGCCCGGCTATTTTTTGTTGTTGCAATTCTCATTGCTGTTTTAGCTGGCCAGGGCTGGGTTTGAACTCGCCACCCTCGGTATAGGGGGCTAGCACCCTGCCCACTGAACCACAGGTGCCACCCACCACTGTGTGGATTTTTAATGAAGGATTTGTTTATACCCAGGGAAGGGTCACTACAGACATTTGCGCTCGCAATGTTTGATTGCAGCAGTAGACTCATGTGACTGACGTAGGCCATGTCCACACCACTAACCGCAGCTGAGGAAGTGACACAACCCCAGCACAGTGGTCCTCCACCTTCCCAATGCTGTGACCTTTTAATATAGTTCCTCATGTTGTGGTGACCCCCAACCATAAAATTATTTTCGTTGCTACTTCATAACTGTAATTTTGCTACTATTATGAATTGTAATGTAAATATCTGATATGGAGGATGGTCTTAGGTGACCTCTGTGAAAGGGTCGTTTGACCTCCAAAGGGATGGTGACCCACAGGTTGAGAACGGCTGCTCCTTTCAACATCACTGTCCATTGAGGTAGTCATCAGTAATTTCTTAAAAAGAAGTTCCCTGGTCAGCTATTTCTGGGAAGTGTTGTGGTTCTTTTCTTTCTCTCGGAGGTTCATAATGCACACAAACAGATTAGAGGCTCTGATGGGTTTTGCAATAACGAGGCCTGTTTAACTTTGCACGTCCCAATATTTTGTAAGTGCTGGAGAAATGCTGGGCTAAAGATGGAGGGTGTGATGCATTTGCAACCCAAGGAACTCCAAAGATTCCTGGCAGTCACCAGAAGCCAGGAGGTGGCATGGTGCGGCTCTTCCCCCAGAGCCTCCAGAGGGAACCACCCTGATGACATTGGGACAAAGTAAATTTCTGTGGTTACGCCACCATGTCTGGGGTCATTTGGTATAGCAGCCATAGGAAACAAATACAATATGCCTGAGCTCCATTGATGAAGATCCATTCAGTACGAAGTGCCAAGATCAATATTTAATGAAAATAGTATCCACAGATGATTCTGATCTCCACTGAGAACCACCACTTTGAGATCTTAGAGGTTTAAGGATTGGCCACTGGTCTACAGTTACAACAGACTAGAATTTTAGGCTATTGTTGTAGCTCTGGACTCACCAGTAAGTCTCTTGATATTTATCAATAGATTCCTTTTTTTTTTTTTTTTAATAGGAAGAAGTCCCAAAGAATATATTTTTGGGTCATCCATTGAGAGGTACATAAGAACTAATTCCTTATTATAGGTGGTGGTGATGGTTAAGGTTAGGACATAGAAGGAGATATTTGTGGACTCAAAAAGAAGAGGGAGAAATCACCGTTTATCAAATTAACTATACAGATCTTACTTGCAAAGAATTCTCATTTTGCAGCCTGAATAAGGCTAAGCTCCCTTTCTTTTGATAATTTGGGAAATTTGGTCTTCAATGACTTCTGATCCTTCTAATTCACTTATAATGGTTCTGGATTCAGCTTTCTTTTTTATTAGGCGCCTATAAGTGCTGCTCCTTTCATTCCTAGGTTCTGTTAATCTGAAAACATTTGATTTCTTTTCCTAATTTTCTCTTTTTAGAACCCTAACCCCCCTGCTATCTTTTTGGTATACTTTTTCCTCTCAGTCTTTTGGTTACTCCACGAAAAGCCAGAGAGGTAGCTTTGGTCCTGTAAATAACTACAGACTTATAAGTAAGGCACATGCTTTTATAAATACCTCAGTAAGCAGAGGTTTGCAGGGCAGAAAGGAATCAGTGTTTCTTACTCTGGTTTTCTGGTTCAACAGCTTCTCACATTAAGGCTGACTATACCATAGGAGGTTATTTACTGGTAGTATAACTAAAATTATTCAGTTAAAAAATAAAATTTGGGGGAGGTACCAAAGAGAAATTTTGCTTAATTCAAAATCTTTGCTCAGCTGGCTCTGCACGCAAGAAAGGCAGGGTATGCAGGGTGGAATATAGGGAAAGGTGGAGGGCAGGGGCAGTGAGAGCAGAAGGAGATGGTGTGGGACACATTCCTTCCCCTGATGCACCACAGAGCTCCATCTAGCTCTCCTCGCCATTCCCAGTGCACCTGCAGCCTGAGCCAAGCAGGCTGCCCTGGGCTAGCCTGGGCATCTACCCACCACTTAATATCTTATTGATTGTTGTTGTTCAAATTGATCCACAGAGCCTTCTCATACCTGAACTGCTGAAGCAAAAACAAATTTTAAGTTTGAGACTCTAGGGACTTCTAAATGTGCACTCATGAAAAGACCCTACCAAGACAGCAATACGTGATTATCGACAAATGAGTCATCCCGACAGTAAATGTTTTAAAGGCTCACAGAAAGGGGCTTTGGACTGAGTTTAGTCCAGTAAGGGGTGGATTTGCCCTTTGGAAAAGTTGAGAATGTTTGTTTTAATAGCACAGCTTCTAGTCATTTGTACAGACTCATTTTTATAAAGCTAAGGTCAGTCTACCAGGGGAAGGAGGAAGGGAAGGGAACATTAATCTACTAGGTGCCAAGCACTGTAAACATTTTACCTGATTTTATCTAAGAACAGCCCTAAGGGAAGACTTGGAAGAAATTAAACCACACTCTAGGACACCTCTTCTTTTTCTTGCACTACCTCTTAGTTAGGGTGCCTTGCATGGCCTACCCCTGGCCACTCTCTGGCTCCCTGGAAACTGGGGAGCCTCTGAGCCCTTCCCTGTTCTCTACCTGTGAAGGATGACCTGACCCATCTGTCACCCAGACTAAGGCACTAACATGAAAGCAGGGCTACTTCAACTAGGTGCTTTGGGGCTCCAAAATTAAGTTTTGTATTTTTCTGTAGAGATAAATGGCAATTAATAGACATCATACACATAACTTAAAAAATTTATTTTTTAAATTAATATTTTTTCCTAAAGTGGGTTGTACAGGCATTCTCTGGGGTCAGTGAGAATTTCATTTCTTTGAAAAATATCCTATTCAAATAGGAAATACACTGTGCTAGATGCAGGATCTTTCTTCTCCCCCAGAAAAATATAAATGAACTTAAAGAGGAGATAAGCTTTGGTGAGTGTGCGAAGGGGTGGGCAGGGTGCATTCAGTGAGCCGAACAAGCACTGCTCTTTCAGGAGCAGTAATAGTAAAAGTATCAGTAGCAGCAGAGGCAGCTGTAGTGAAAACAATAACATTTCTAACATTTATTCCATATCTACTTTGTGCCAAGAACTTTTCTATCTACATCTGCTCCTCACAATGACCCTTTCAGATAGATGTTGGTATCTCTATTTACAGATGGACAAATCGAAACTCGTGGCATATTAGCAATATGGTTGGTGCATACACACTAGACAACTCACGGCCCCCAGCTCCTCAAACTCCACACTCCACATTACAAAGCCTGTGGGGCCAGATGAAACCAACAGCAGAGCTTATCACAACCACGACTGCCTGACAAGAACAAACACCTCCCAGACTTTTTGTTTGCTTTTTCCAGATGAGACAGAAAATGGCAGAAGAGGGGATGTAGCTAGTGTTCTCATATTTGAGAAAATAGTTCAGTTACCTATCTGTATTAGTCTTCATGTTGGGCAAAACATGCCAAACTCAAACACCATGAAATATATGTTAACATCTCTCCCTTTACTTCCCTTCTCCATTTGCTCTTAGGTTATTCCTGGAATTTGGCATGATACTTACTTAACAATATTATTAAGCTTCAATTTTGTTTAAGGCCGTGGCTAAATCAACAGAAGAGGAGAAGATCATCTAAGGAAGACTCAGACCTTACTTTCAAAGTAGAAAAGGCGGTACCATGAGTACATGAGCCACCTGTGGCTGGTTCACTGTAAAAGATGATGCATATCCTTAAAAGTTTTTGGAACTCACAGAAAGAAAGCTTTTGCTACAGTAAATTAAAGATGGGAAAAGGAATTTCTTCATTTCTCCAAGGACTCTGTGGGGTATTCCTGGCAGAGCTTCATGGTGGCAGGTGCATAAAACTGTACGTGCTGACAACACAGAGCACAGATGGGTGAGCTACAAATATTAGCTTTCACAAGAATTCAAATTTTAAGTTTTAAAATTGTATTTATCAAAGAAGTTAAGAGAGAGAATGGAAAAGCTGAAGGCTGCTTTTCTATGACATGTGAAAAATCAAAAGATAACCTGCAGCAGTGAAGATGTGAATGATCCTTGAGAACAGCTCAAGGCCTCATGAATGGCCACTGAAGATACATCTGTTAGAGTGCTGTGAGGTTTCAGATTTATGAATCTTTTATGGTGCACAATTTCCTCTGTCTATTCTTCACATGAATTCAGTGGAAGCAGTCAGTTTATAAACAAGCCATAAACCTTCAAAGTCAAGTGTGCCTTCAAACTAGACCTGTATATTGCATGAGTCCATGAAATAAATATGTGATAATGATGACATGTCTCGGACAATCCAGTTGCAAATAATTGCCCATTATATCCATCACCAAGCATTGAAAGGTGTTCAGTCTACATTTGATGGGAGTATTTGATAATAATGAGTGTATATGTCCACTCAGTCAATCCTTACTTTATAATATACAGTTCTGTGCTGCATAAAGACATTTTGGTCAACAACAGGCTACCTCTTAAAACATAGCCATAATGATTTTATGCTATTAGAGATAAACCATAAAATGTATATACCAATGCTGTAAATAGAAATATGACGCAAGGGCATATGTAATTTAAAATTTTCAACTACAGTCATGTGCCACATAATGACGTTTTGGTCAGTGATGGACTGCATATACAGTGGTAATTCCATAAGATTATAACACCATGTTTTTACCGTAGCTTTTCTATGTTCAGATATACAAATACTTGCCATTGTGTTGTAACTGCTTGTTGCATTCAGTAAAGCAACAAACTATATTAGTTTATAGGCTATCCCATATAATCTATGTGTGCAGTAGACTATACCATGTAGGCTTTTGTAAGTACACTCTATTATGTTTGCAGGAGGACAAAATTGCCTGGTGACATGTTTCTCATAATGTGTCCCCACTGTTAAGTAATCTCCACTGTTAAGTATGTATAACTGCAGTTTATTTCAGACGAGCTAACTATGAAGTAAACTTACAAAGTAAATCCTAAATTCTCATTAATGCTAATTACCAAGTTGTAGATAATTTGCTACAGGAGAATGAAAGATGGCCGCTGGTACAAATTTGATGACTGGTTCTTTAAAATACTATATTATAGAAATGATCATTTTGTTGTTTAGAATAGGGGTCAGCATACTTTTTCTTACAGTGCCTGATGGTAAATACTTTAGGCTTGTGGGCCTGTTGTCTGTGTTTTAGCTGCTCACCTCTGCCCTTGTATCCTCAAAGCAGCCAGAGTTGATCTGAAATAAATAGGTACAGCTGTGTCCAATAAAACTTTATTGGCTAAAATAAGCATTTGGTCAGAGGGACCCTGGGTTAAATATTTGTTGGCCTACAGAAAAAAAAAAATAGAAGTAGCTTGTTCTGTATCATATATGATAAATTATATGCAAATAAATTTCTATACATTATACTATATTTTTAAAAGCCCTTTGAAAGTTGTGTAACCTATCTTCTAAATACTGTTATTTATTTAGTAAATAATTACTCCTTGTGTTATTTTTGGTTTAAATATATATTACCTCAGATTGCATGTATTTGCTATGAGGTATACTATTACTTGAGCTAGTACTTTATGGTATATATGCTTGAATTCTTTATTAAAGTCATAAATCTTTATAAATGCAATGTACAATCTGCTCTTTCAGTGTATAAATTAATCTGCATTAAAGTCAGGGCACACCTACATAAATTCAAGATATTTTTCTCAGTGTACAAAGTATACATTATCTGAAAAAACTGTTCACCATAGTAAGAGCTGGTGTGAACAAAGGGCCTTTCTGGAATGACGGATTCCGGTGCCCTTACCTGGTGAAAGGCTCCTGTATACAGAAGCAAAGGCTCTTTTGAGAGCAGCCATTAGAGTTGGTTTTGAAGCTGTAGAATTAAGCAGCAAATCAGCAGGCTGTAAGCTAGAACTCAAAGGTCACGACCAACTGTCAGATGCTTTAACTTTCTAGAGTCACTAAAAAGTGTTCTCCACCCATTAGGGTCACCCAGGGTGAAAGAATGTTTGTCTTGGATTTCATTCTTGAGAAATGTGTGTTATGCTTTGGCAGACAAGCCATGCTAGGAATCAGTATATAGTATACACAGGCATGCTGGAATTTTTAGGGAGATGCTTTATCATCCTTCTCAGGCTTCTTAAAAAAATCCTGTTCACGTCAAAGATCAAGGCTTTTAGAGGCCTATGCCAACAAACAGATTTCTATTTTCTTATTGTTTGGGTTCCAAAAGAAATAGAAGACCTCGACTGATCCCTACAACCAGAAGAGACCTCTATTCCAGAGGTTTCATTAAAGTGGCCTGAAATAATGCACAGAGAGTTAAGTCTCTTTTCAACCAAATGGTAGGTACCTCCTTACCATTGGTTATGGGCATGGATCAGCAAATAGTTTGGAGTTGAGGGAATATAAAATAGTTAAGCCCTCATATTTATCTTACACAGAATCCTCCCAACAGTTACAAGAGAAAGCAAGGCAGTATATCATAAAGCACCAACATTCATGAAACTAATGGCAGTCATTATCCGGGTATTTCAGGCTGGAGAACAGTCACTGCAAAGTCCCCATTTTTTTTTTTTTTTTTTTAGACAGAGCCTCAAGCTATCCCACTGGGTAGAGTGCCATGGCATCACAGCTCACAGCAACCTCCAACTCCTGGGCTCAAGGGAGTCTCCTGCCTCAGCCTCCCAAGTAGCTGGGACTACAGGCGCCCGCCACAACGCCCGGCCATTTTTTTTTTTTTTTTGGTTGCAGCCATTATTGTTGTTTGGCGGGCCCGGGCTGGGGATTCAAACTCGCCACCTTAGGTGTATGTGGCTGGTGCCTTAGCCGCTTGAGCCACAGGCGCCGAGCCAAAGTCCCCATTTTAAGATCAGTAAATACAGCTGTTTGAATTATCAATATATATACAGGGTGTCCATAAAGTTCATGTGCATCATCTAGGCTTTATTTTGTTTACCTAGGGATACACACAACATACCTCTCTGACAAACTATTTTTTACTTTCTTGGTCTCTTAAGAGACTTAAGCTGTTTTTTCTGTATTTCTATTTCTTCTATAAAGTACATAATTTTACCTGCTGTCCTTTTTCAGGGAAGCAAGGAAAGGGGATAAATAGTATCCCTAGGATGTTTGGTTTTATCTAGAGGTTAGTGCTGTGAGTCAGGAAAAGCTTACCACTAGTTTGGGTGCAAGAGAGGGCTGCCATAAACACTGTCTCCCTAAAAGGGATCTCAAGAATCTATGTTTACTTACTGAGTCATTTACTGAACTGTTTATAAATAAGGAGACTGTCACGAATTCAACATCAGAACCCAATGTTAGTGCTGCTCTCTACTGAACATCCAAAGCTCAAGTTCTTTGTAACAAATAAAAACTCCACATGCACTCTAAGACACCATTTCTGCAAGATATACTTCTCTTATGTTGTGCTTGGTTTAGCCCAACTGTCAGCTACTAAGCCCTTGAGGTTGCAAAGATCTGATGGGAAAGAAGGTTTAAAGCTGAGAAGGTGCTTCAGCTCTTGGGGAGACAATGATGGGCCACAGGCAGGAGTAGATTACTCACTTGGCAGCTGCAGTGCCAACAGGACAGCAGTGTTATCCTAGAGATGTCCTGTGCCAGACTCCAGGACTAGACCACCACACTGGTTCCATGACCTGAAGTGAAGGTTCCGTGGAAGGCATTTAGGAGCAACTGTATTTATAATCAGAAATAGACAAGAGAAATTTCTCCTCCTGTGTGTCTTTATCCCTCCCCTTTCATTTATGAAGGGCCACTGAGGAGACTCCATGATAGCCCAGGAGTACTTAAGACACAGGGAAAAGCTGGGCTTCTATTTTTTTTGCATTTTTCTGTCCATGTGCAAAATTCAACAACTATTCGTTAAATACTCAGCATGTGCCAGGAACTTAGCAGGCACTGAAGGATGCAAGGATGCCTAAGATACAGTTTCTGTCCTTATAAATGGTGCAGTTTATTAAGGGGTAGGTGACAGAACCCAAAAGTCATTAAGTTGAACTAAACATCTAATGATTTTATGGTCCAAAACAGAGCTGAGTATGAGCAATTTCATAGGGCTCCACCTGATTAAACATCAGAATAAAATAAGAGCCATGACAAAATAAAATAAACACCACATAAACTTCCCATGGGGTCAGATACTATTCTAACTACTTTAAATATGTGAACACTTGGAAATCTCACAACAACCTTATGATGTAGGTATGATCAGCATTATTTCTATTTTCAAGATTCAAAAAACCCCAAGACACAGAGAAGTTGTGAAACCTAGTTCAGATGATGTAGGAGGTGAGTGGTAGAACTGGGACTTAAACGAAAGCTGTCTTGCTCCAAAGGCTAAGTTCTTAAACCACTGTGCTACACTATCTCATCTTGAGAAGGAGAAACAAAGGATTACTGAGATTTCCAAAGGAGAAGCACATATCCTCTTGGAGAAACTGGGAAAAGCTTTGTGAATAATGTGCTCTTTGAAATATGCCTTAAAGGACAATATCCATGAAGGATTGTTTTAGTCTGAGAGGAACGAAGGGGCCAGGTTGAACTGACATAATAAGAGTAAATAGGACAAAAAAAAAAAAATAAGGCTAGAAAAGTACATAAGACCCATGTTGTAGAATTTTGTGAATGCCCCAGAGATAAATTCATTCGTAATGTAAAAATGAGTTGGGAGCTACTGAAGATGAGTGGGCAGAGGAATTGCTAGATCAGAGGTAAACAGGAAGATTTAATCTAGAAAGAGAAAATATGGTGGCTTGGAATAGAGAAGAATAGGAGATAGGAAGAGAAATGAGGAAGCTAGGACAGGAGTCTAGCTAAAAATGGTATGAAGACCTGAACACACAAGATGAAGTTCAAAATAATTTTTTGTCTCCAAAATGTGTTTTTGTTCATTCTGGGAGGCTGAGGCAGGTGACTTGCCTGAGCTCAGGAGTCTGAGATGAGCCTGAGCAAGAGTGAGACCCCATCTCTAAAAACAAACAAACAAACAACTAGCCGGGCATTGTGGTGAGTGCCTGTAGATCCAGCTACTTGGGAGGCTGAGGTAAGAGGATCGCTTGAGACCAAGAATCTGACATTGCTGTGAGGTGGGCACCACAGCACTCTACAGAGGGCGACAAAGTGCGACTCTGTCTCAAAAAAAAAAAAAAAAGTTTTGTTGAAAAGTGAAAGTAACTCACAATTATGAAAGAAGTTGTTTGTGAACCTCTAGAATTTAAGCAATTGATTTATTGTACCCATCTAACATGATAATCTTTTGTAATCCTTTCAAAACTTAAATCCGACCTTAGTCAATAATGTTTATGTTCAGATGTCTGTTTTCATAAAATCTTAGACTAATTTATGCTCCAATGGGCATTCAATAAAATTTGCTTCAGCTGGATACTTTTTTATTTTGAGGTAGAAATGCTATTGATCACAAAATTTGTACTTTTATTGTAATATGGGGACAATTTGGTAAAAAGTAATGACTTTTAAAAATGAGAGCCAAAAAAAAAAAAAAATCCCCCCTCAGGAAGATGTGCAATCATCTAAAAAATCTCTCTCTATATAAATGTTTAATAAAGTCTATTCTATTTGGTCCACGTGTTCATCAAATCTTCTGTTAATAACCAATCATGAAAAAAAATAAAATTATTGGGAAAAACAAAGAATGTGGATCCACAGTCCTATAGCTGGGGAGTCTTGCCTTTTTTGGGAGTACAGGACTAAAAATGTTCTGCTTTTTTCAGGAAGATTATAACCTTCCTTTATCCCTCTTCTCAGAAGCAAAATGAAACTTTCTTTGTGGTAAATTTATAGCATTACTTCTTTAAAATATAACAAAGATGTCTACATATCTCTTTAAACTGAAAACTCTGTCAACATCCTTAACTATGTTTTTGCTCCTGCTCACCCTGGGCTGGCCTTTGCATGAGTGGTGTGTGCTGTTATCCACGTACATGAACTGAAAGGTCCTCACAGGGTTACTAACCAAAAACAGCTCTTCCTTTCCAGAAAATGTTTCTTAAGAATGTACTCTGTGGAAAGTATGTCAGCACACTCTCCTTAATGTAAGCACATTCATTTACATGGATTAGGGCCAGCCCAGCAAAGTCCTGAGGGCTTAGAAAATTGGACAGATAATTTTTGGTAAACGAGAGAAGAAAGAGATTACAGCAAGGTGTAATTCATTTTTTTTTTTTTTTTTTGCAGTTTTTGGCTGGGACTGGGTTTGAACCTGCCACCTCCAGCATATGGGACCGGCGCCCTACCCTTCTGAGCCACAGGTGCTGCCCAAGGTGTGATTCTTGAGGTGGTGATAGTTTGGGCAGATTTTCACTGGTCTGGATTGACTGTATGCTTCTCTCCGCAGCTACTGATGCTTGGCCAATGATATTTAACAAAGAAAAATCATGTTCTATAGTCACAGATCTGTGAGTAGTCTCAGGACAGGATATTAGCCTGTCAACATTGTTCATTAATATAATTGGATTTATGACTTGCATTTACTTTGGTAAAACCAGGGGACCTGGGCTCTGATGGTTAAGGCTTGCCACATAGCTAGATTGTGTCCATGTGACCAGCTCATTATAGGAGATCCCCACCATGGGAAGACTTTTTAGACTTCATGGTACTGAGATACTAGGCAGGCACATGAGTAGGAGTTTCAGATCTGGAGACAAAGTGCATCCTGTGTGATCCAGAAGTGGGAAGACAAAAAAGCCTGTACTTGAGATACTGAGAGATACTGAGACCATGGTCAACACATACACCTTTGCCTATAATAAAGCCATCCCATGAGTATAAATCATTTGGTTCCTCTGAGTCCTTTCAGCGGTGGAACACTTATGGTAATGATATATAATTAACACAGGTGGGGAATGAGATCTTCTAAGAATGGCCCCAGCCAGAAAAGAGGCCCATGATAACAAAGGGTGCTGGTGGAAATTGCTAAATATGGAGAAGGATGGGTAGCCAGGGAGATATTAAGGATTATTTTTGCTTAATTAATTTATTTGCAATATAACTTATTACTTACTATGCTAAAGGAATAATTTTAGGTACTGTGAATTATATCCAACTGTGAATAAGACACAGCTGCTCATGATCCAGATACAGAGGTAAAACACATAGGCAAATAATAGACTCCAAAACAGCATGCAGTATGTTCCTTAAGAGTGGGGCTATGGGTTGAGTTGTATCTCCCCCTGATTTCATATGTTGAATTCCTGATCCCCAGTACCTCAGAAGGTTACTATATTTGGAGAAAGGGTCTTTAAAGAGGTAATTAAGTAAAATGGGGTCATTAGGGTAATTCTTAATGCAAGATGATTAGTGGTCCTCACAAGGAGAGGGGATTAGGACACAGACAGGTAGAGGGGGAAGACCACATGAAGATAAGGGAGGAGACAGCCATCTATGGCCATCTGTGAATTGCAGAGAGAAGCTTCACACGAAACCAACATTGCCAATTCCCAGATTTTGGACTTCTAGCCTCCAGAACTCTGACAAAATTGTTGTTTAAGACACCCAGTCTGTATTACTTTGTTGTGGCCAGCCTAGCAGGCTAATATACAAGTGCTATGAAGTATAATGTTCTGTTCCATAGACAAGCCTGGAGAAGGGAGAAATTGCTTCAGGTCAAAGCTAACAGCGTTTTGGTTGAGCCTTAATGTATGAGCAGGGCAGGATTTATTTTTATTTATAGAATGCAGGCCGGGGTGGAAGGAGGATAGTTCTGGAAGATTTGATGACATGAGCAATCCCTCGGAGGAGGGAAAACGCAGTGTGCCTGGGGAGTGGTAAGTAGTCTGAACTTACAAGCTGGGTGGGTTTTCAGTGTCTTGGGAAAGGCTTGCAGCTTAGCATTTAGGTAGTAGAGAGCGCACCACAGATCTTTAGTCTTACTCAGAGCACAGGAACATTATTAGTGGCATAAGAAGGTGGATCCAAGGAAGGAATGATGGGGCAGGGGCTGGGAGGAAGGAGACAGTTCCTAAAAGCTTTTTGCCACAGGCCAACTATAAAGGAAAAGTGGCCGGGAGAGGGACGTGGCATTTATTTCACTTATGTTCAGTCAGTTGTGGCTAGGACCTGTCCTGAGAGGATTTTTAATTTTCTTTTCTGGGGTTTGGTCTAGAATCTGAGAATTTATATTTTTCTTTTATGGGGTTTTGTCTAGAATCTCAGAATTTAGAAAAGTACACATAGGAAATAGGTAGATTATAATTGTGTGTTCTCAAGCCTGAGGAACACTAGCTTTTCACATCAAATTATGTCTATAATGTGAGCCTTCTGATGTCAGGGCAATATCTCACTCTTTCTCCCTCCAGGTGCAGAGGTAAATGTTGGGTACTAAGCAGAGTTGAGTATATGTGATACAATGACAATTGTAAATTAAAATAAAATCTTAAGCCCCTCAACCAACTGAATAGACACCCTCTTGGTCAAGGAGACACCAGTAAAACCTTAAAGCTGACTTTCTGGCTGGGAGGAAAAGGGACCTCAAACACACCTAGTTATGTCTCAACCCTTTCAGAGTTATTCTTTGCAACAGTAAGACACAAAATCATTAACAGGCCCAAGGTCATGTAAGACAAAGCTTAAAACACACAGTATACTTGAGTCTTCACACATGCTCAGTGAGTTGGCTCTTATTAATAGACTTTCTTACATTAAAACATTCCAAGCTTTTAGACAAAGTTTCATTTTTTTAACCAATTGCAAATCGAAGAATTTTTAAACCAACTTATAACCGGTAAGCACTCCACCCCTCCACCCCCCAACCCCCAGATTTCCTGCCTTTTCTGGTCAAACCAATGCACGCTTTCCACGTATTATTTATGATTTTATGTGTAATTCCTGTCTTCTTGAAGTATATAAAACCAAAGTGTAACCAGTCTAGGGCAGGACCCCTTGCTTAAGGCTTACTGGGCATGGCTCTTCAGGTCAGGGTTGCATGAGGTCAGTCAGAAATAAACCTCTTTAAATTATTTTACAGGGTTTGGGTTCTTTCCCATTGACACAGTGACACACTGAGGTGATATGAGCACTTGGGTCTGTCACATCTGGATGAGATACTTGTGATGCTAAAGGTGGACATGTGTCCAAGCATGCGCTCACTGACACAGACACAGGCACTGACGTGGGACAGAGGGCAGGGGACTTTTGATAAGAACTTGAAGGGTAGGGGAGGTCAGTGTCTATGTAATTTACTACATATGAATGATAACTAGCTAGTCTTCTTACCTACGCAAAGACAGGGCATCAACATATGCCAGACTGCTAGGACTGGTGGGAAGTCATTCAACACCTCTTCCATACCTAGAGGTCACATTCCAACAAGGCACAATGTGCCAGCTCCTCAGGCCCTGTGGCCTGACAAAGGAAATGGCTTGGAGAAACCATTCGACCACTTTGGGGAAAGCTGAGTGTAACGGATTATGTTTGCTCGTGAAGATGGTTCCAACAGGCAGCACGCACCATTAGTAACACACCCTCAATGGATTGCTTCTCATTTCCTTACAGAAAGTAACAACAGGAGAGGTCACATTGTTGAGTGAAGGAAGGCTTTGGAACACACTGGCTGGGATAACCTAAACATAACTAAACCCCCACCTCTTTTACAACCCTTGTGATAATTAGGGAGCAGATCAACATGTCAGATGTTTCCCAAACAGGAGAGCTGTAAAGGGTTTGTGGTCTGGCACAACTGACTAGTGCATGACGTGGAAACACTACCAACTCTCCTTTATGGTCACCTCCGAGGAAATGACGCTTAAATCTCACATTAGAAATCTACTCTGCAATTTAGTCATAAAACCCAAATTATGGTTTCATGACCCCAGAATTACCAACAAAAACGGCAACAGCTTAAACGTACTAGGTCCACTGTCTGCCCTTCTTTGACTGCATAATGTGGACTCTAGTGTACGTGTGGTACTTCCACCAGGGAAAAAACCCCTAAAATTTAATTAGACAGGCACCTCCTACGTGATCAGGATTTTTCAGGTTATGTGAAGAATTTAGAATATAGGCTTTGCTTTATAGTTTAATACAATTAATTCATTTGTGCAGCCCACACAATCCAGTAATTTCTGTGCACAGTGCTGACATATACTAAAAGGAGGTAAATGCTATCATGGGGTGACAAAGCTTCATGAAAGAACAGAGGGTGGAGAAATTGTCTGGGCCTAGAGAATTTGGACAAGTTTCTCCATAGAGCTAATGTTTGTGTTCAGCCTTGTGGGTGAAGAGGAGATAGTCAAGGGAAAGGGGAATGTGTAGAGTAGTTTTAAAAAGGGTACATGTTGGGGGCAGTGCCTCTGGCTCAAGGAGTAGGGCACCAGCCCCATATGCCAAAGGTGGCGGGTTCAAACCCAGCCCGGCCAAAAACTGCAAAAAAAAAAGGGTACATGTTGGATCTATTAAGTATAGAGTATAAATGTCTTAACACAATAATTAAGTAAACAAGATGAGGTATATATTAACCATATATGGGGTATAATGTGCTGATTTCATATAGAATTAGGAATGCTTACATGTAATGAAATCAGCACATTGTATCCCATAAATGCATTGATGTATACATGATCTATGTGTTTATGACTTAATTAAAAAAAAAAAGAAGAAGACAGAGCTTCCACAAAGGCAAAATTTTGATGCCTAAGGCAATTTGGTGGCTTATATATGGTTAATAAGACAAGATTAATCTATCAATGTAATCACTAGATAAATATTTCAAGATAATAATTTAAACTAGAATTTGTATAAAAAGGAGATTTTCTTAAATTCAATGAATAATTATTGATTCACAATAAATTCCTCATTTTTTTCCTCCTTCATTAATCTGGCCTTGCTTAATTGCTAAGCTTAAGCAAAATATAAAGAAACAGCCTTACAGGGAAGTTAAAAAATAAAGCTTGAAAAAATATAGAGTTCTTTTGCTTGCTTATGAAATTTCAATTCAGTTACTCTTCCAGTTATCAATATCCACCACCCTCCCATATAGAAAGAACAGTAGCTTGATTGAGCATGGAAAATATTGCTGAAGGAAGCCAAAGGACTGAAATTCTTACTTGTCCCTAGGGCTGGATTAACTCTTTGCAGACTCTGGGATTCTCTGCCAAGAAGAGCTGGTGTGGCTGGAATGAAAAGAGAAGAAAACCATCAATCATCCATGACAAAACTATCTGATCTGACTTAATGTGGCATCATTTTTCAATGAGAAAGTATGACCTGTTCCCTTATAATAATACCCCTACTTTCAATTGAAATTGTACCTACCCGCTGAAAGGAACGCATAAAAGTCACAGCAAATGAAAACCTTCTAGTCTTAGTCACATCTGGTCTCAAGCCTAGACCCAGTAGGAAACCATTTAAAAACAAAAAAGTGCCCTCCTTTATCATTTTGAATCTAAACTTGAGTCTTGCTTGTAAAAACAAGGACTATAAATTCTTTCTTAAAAACAGTATGAAAAACTCTTCAGTCAAAAATGTTTATTTTTAGAAATAAACATGTGAACTATCCCGGGAGTAGAGAAGGAATGAGGGGAAGTGAAAACTTGGACAAGAGAGACACAGAACTTTATGACATATCATGGGCAATAATTCATCTCTTATAAAAGCAGTTACAATTTGATTGACATTAGTAGTAGATTGCATTAAAAACAAGGAAGAATGGAAAATGATCAATGTAGTTGCCACTCTACCTTGAATTATTCCACTGGGTTGCTTTGCAAACCTCTCAGCTGCAAACAGTATGAGACTATTATCTGGGCTCGGTGGAGAAGGGTGTTTCTCCAGGATGCTTCACGTCAGATCATGTTACCTCTGCATTTCCTAACAGATCATTGTGGACCAGGCCCACAACAAACTCTGAGTTTTACCTCAATGGTAAAGCTACTTGCAATATTGTGAAATATATATAGTAGAACCTCCATAGTTGACTACCTCCTTAAGTTGACCTAATTTTCATAGACTGGACATGCCCCCCATGTACATAATAGTACAATAGGCCTAGTTCCTCTGTATGCTGACCAGTTTATTACAATCTCTTGAGTGGTCAACTTACAGAAGTTCTACTGTTTTTGGTCCTGTGCGTGTTTCCTGACATAATTCTTAAAAGCCTTGGTATCTCCACAGTGGTAAGTGTCTCTCTATATGCTAATGAGCTATTAGCTGGAGGCTTCTCCATGGTCTCAGGATGGGGGCTGGTCACAGGAAAGAGCAAAGCTTGACTAGGGGGTTGGGACTGTTCAGTCACACGCCTTCCCCCAACCTCTAAGGAGGGGAGAGTGACTAAAGGATAAGTTGATCACCAATGGCCAGTGACTTATCAATCATGCATATGTAATGAAGCCTCCATAAAACCCCAAAAAGACTGGGTTTGGAAAGCACCTGGAGAACTGCACATGTGGGATGCTGGGTGGGTAGTGTGCCCAGAGCAAGCACAGAAGCTCCACCCATCCCCATACCTTGCCCTCTCCATCTTTTCATCTGTATCCTTTGTAATTTCCTTCATAATATATGGGTAAACATATGTAAGCCATCCTAGCCAATTATAAAGCCCTGGCAGGGGGTTGTGGGGTCTCCAATTTAGAGGCAACTGTCAGAATTATAGGGACAATCTATTACTTCCTTTATTTATTTATTTATTTATTTATTTATTGAGACAGAGTCTTACTATGTCGCCCTCAGTAGAGTCCCAAGGCATCACAGCTCACAGCAACCTCCAACTCTTGGGCTTAAGTGAGTCTCTTGCGTTAGCCTCCCAGGTAGCTGGGACTATAGATGTCCAGCTGTTTTGTTGTTGTTGTTGTTGTAGTTGTCATTGTTAACAGGCCTGGGCCAGGTTTGAACTCTCCAGCCCCAGTGTATATGGCTGGTGCCCTAACTACTAAGCTATGGGCACCAAGCTAATTTATTACTTCTAATTGGTGTCTGAAGTGGGGGCAGTATCTCATGACTGAGCTCCCCACCTGTGGGATCTGATGTTATTTCCAGATAGTTAGTTTCAAAACTGAATTGGAGTAGAAGACACCCAGCTAGTATCCCACTGACGAATTGGCCAGAGAACTGGTTGCCGCTGGGGAGAAATCCCCACAAACTGCTGGTGAGCAGATCACAGAAGTGTTCAGTGTTCTGAGAGTACAGTAGGAGAAATGGAATTTGTTTTTCTAATCCTCTAGACGACTGATATGTTTGTTTCAGTCCTTAATAGAAACCCATAGTAACAAGGCCAAAAAATCTGTTTTTGATAAAAAAACAAGGACAAGAAAGAAAATGAAGAGGGATGGGCAGTGAGCTGACTCATTCGCTACTCTCTGCATTCTGGAGCCAGGTGAGTCTGGTCCACCTGCTCTGGAGACTCTTCCATGTACCTTTTCTTTACCTCTTCCCAGTAATTGAACTACAGGGAGCAGCCATTGGGCCTAACGTTCTCCATTAAATATTGAGAACTCTAACTTTTATAGGTTTTTTTCAGTATGGACATACCATTGAAATTATTTTCCCAAGTGAAGTTAAGCTTTGGGAATTGAAGGATCTATCAGTTTTGAAAGTATTTCTTCTTATTCTGTCTCTAAATTTTACTATTATTTTCATCTGCAGATCATTTACTCTCCTAAAATGTATTATGCATTATATGTTGATTTTCAGGTGTCCAGAAAGCAAAATTGAATTTTATAACAATCTCCTTCGGTACACTTGCTGCTTTGATACCCTAAATCTTTATTATTCCTATTCTTATCTCAAACAATCCCCACCACCCTCACTGATCCTTGCTACAAATCAGAGAACACTGACTTCTTCATTACCTCTTGCTTAAAGTAGAGCACTAGAAAATGACTTTTGATCAAGGTTCAGGAAGTTTCTAAGACTTTCAACTGTGAATGACCCGTTTCACTAACAAACATACACTACTTGAGAAAGTCTTATAGCTCAAATGTAGAGAAAAATTGAGTTAAAATAACAATAAATCAAAAGAGTGGGAGGAAACTTTTGGAGGTGGTAAGAGGTTTATGGCAGGATTATGGTGATAATGTCACAAATCTATACTTAGCTCCAAACTCACGAAGGAGTATACGTTAACTGTGTACAGCGCCTTAACATCTCAGTCATACCTCAATAATGTGGCTTAAAACACGAGTTAATCATAGGATAGCACACAAACACATGTGTTATTTTGGTCAAAGTTATTCAGCAAGTTTTTTCTTCAATTTTTGGCTTGACTCTGTGAAAACTAGTAGATAACAGTTTCCAGACCTCCGATCAGCAGTAAAGTTGACAAGTTCTTCCAGAATAACGGATGAAGTGGATGTCAGCTATGAGACCCCAAGCAGACTGCAGAGCCAAACCTCAGACCTGGAAACATGTGGAGAGCTCAGCCCACCCCCCGACTCTTCACAACCAGAATTTTTCTATTTTTGCAAACACTCATCTGGTGCCTTCCCCTTCATGGCATATTTGTGACATATTCACGAAGCAAAAAGTCTTAGTCAGCTAAGGCTTGCAACAATATGCGATGCATCAAGACATAAAGGGAGCAAATGGCCTCCTGGTGGGAAGATCACAGGGTTACGCCAGTGCCAAGTGGGTGCTGGTTACAAAAGTAAAGCATGATGCACAAAACTGTGTTGCCTTAGCAAATGGAGGTGTCACGCTCAGTCATCAATTTTAATTCCTGTAAGAGCCATGACCCTCATGTCTAGCAGTGCTGAGCAGTAAGGGAAAAACAAAAGAAGACAATAAGCAACGAATCATAACTCCACCAGTAATCAGAACTAATGAATCTATCACACACTGTGGTCTCAGAAGCTCTGCAAGGATCCCTTTGTAACTATTTGTAACAAATCAATAAGCACTATCAGGGGCTTTTATATGCTGGGGTTGTCAAGTGAACTAGCTGCAGCCCTCAGAGAGCTCACAGTCTTCCAGGCAGGAAGAGGTCAAGCACTAGAGGAACAACGGAGGGGCCCTTAAAACGTCTGCACCAGGTAAAATTGGGACAAACAGGTAATGAAGAGGAAGGGCATAGTGCACTGGAGGCCAAGGGAATCACAGCTCAAAGACAGAGGTAAGACATAGCCTGGGTACATAAAGAGCCGTGATCTGCTGGGAGTGGATGGAGCACAACTAAGCAGGGCGTGTGTCACCTTGGGGACAAGTGGCACACTGGGGAGTATCTTGTTGAAGAACTTATTTTTGATTCTGTAGATACTAGGGAACTACTCATTTGTCATGCTCTGAGCTGGAGCTTCTCATGGCTGACTTGACAAAACTAACTGCAATTGAGCCCTCCTTCCTTACACCCAACTTCGTACTCAATTTCCCAACTGAAATATACTTCTAGACCTCAGTTTCTCAGTCTGGAAAATGGGGATGGAAATAGCATCTACACATAGAAGGTTTAAATCAGTTGGCATGTGCAAGTAATTTAGTCTACAATATAATAGGTTAGTAAATGTTAGGCATTCTTATCCTTGTTGTTTTGTTGCCACTGTGATTATTGCTGGCCACTACCTTGACAGCAGGGGCATGTCTTTTCCCATGGAGAATTCAACAATGCTTTTACATTAGACTTTGCGTGCTTAGGGCTTGGCACATAGGAAGTCAGCCTGTTGTCACAACCTTCTTCGTGACCCTCACAGTTCAGGCCCTCTCTGTGCAGTCTGCACATGGGCAGTAAGTGACTCTGGAGAGGTGGTAGGGGATGAGAATCTCCTTAGGTCTCCAGTTAGTATTAAAGGAGCAAAAATAGGAGAATCGATGTTCTGGCGAGTATGGTACCTCACCATTTGTGCAGCAGTGTTGTTAGAAGCATCCCCAACTGGAGAGTGCCAGCACAAGTAAGTGGAACGCAGTACTGTACACAGTACTCTGTCCAATGACGGGAGACAATGCATGCAAAGGGCCTCCACGGTACCTGATCAGTATAAGCACCGCATCACTTTAGCTGTTGTTATTACTGTTAGCTTATGATTGTGATAATGACAATGACGTGCTATGACTGTCATGGAATCTTTATTTCAAGACTTCCTCTGAGAGGTTTTGCTTTATCCCTCAGGCAGAATAACTGGTCTCCATCCAGCAGCCCCGGGTACGGCTCCTACTCTCCTGGCTGTATTTGCCTGAGCCCAATTGGTCCACAGTAAGTTCCTTGGGGCGGGCCTTGCTGCTTACATCTTTGTAACCTCTGGTATAAGCATAGGGTGTAATACCTAGCAGAATAAAAATGTATGCTAAATGAGTTCGAAATATTTTAAACTTTGGCTTTTGGGTTAAAAGGAAATGAAGAAAAATAGTTTATTCTCAGAAAATGATGTCTCCCCTTGGAAATCTCAAGTTTGCCTTTCTTGTCTTTTTATTTTATGTTATTTTTATTTTTTTTTGTCACCCTCGGTAGAGTGCCTTTGTATCCTAGCTCACAGCACCCTCAAACTCTTAGGCTCAAGTGATCCTCTTGCCTTAGCCTCCCAAGTAGCTGGGACTGTAGGCACCCACCACAACATCTGGCTGTTTTCTTTCTTTTATTTTTTTAAGAGATAGCATCTCACTCTTGCCCACGCTGGTCTCGAACTCCTGAGCTTAAGAAATCCAACTGCCTCGGTCGCCCAGAGTGCCAGGATTATAGGTGTGAGCCACTGTGCCTGGCCTGCCTGTCTTTTTAAAAGTCTATTTATCCTTGACCACATTCTAGAAATTCTTTCTGCTAAGATCTCAATCCCTAAAGCTCTTTCCAGACCTACCTTTGCCTTCCTGCCTTTCCTTTCTGTCATGCCATAATTCCAATTATCAAAGAGTATTCGGTTTGAAGTTGTTATCTCTCTCCAATCTGCCCTTGCAGTATGGCTCAAATTCAGGCTCAGAGTCTGGCTGCATTGAAGCAGTGTGCCAGACTATCCTGCTGCCTCGGAATGGGCTAAGCACATTTTATGGGTTTTCCCATTTTACCCGCACAACTCTCTGAAATGGGTATTATTATGATTTATGGAAGAGGGATCTGAGGCCTGGAGAAGGGAAGTACCTTGTCTGAGACTACCCAGCAATCACATGGTAAAGCCCAAATTTGAATGAGAGCCAGGTTCTGACCCACTCCACCTGTTTCCCAAACTTGCTTGATGATTAAGATCTCAGTGGCATTTATAAAATATACAGAGTCCAGGACCATGACCCAGATCTATGGAGTCTTAACTCCAGGATCCTAGTCAATCTGCATATTGGCAAGATCGTGGGAATCCATACGTTCATCTTGTCTTCCCACCTGCATCCCTGCCACGTGATTCTTACAACGAGGAGACAAGAAGGGAAACTCTCCAGTACACTTTCCTGATCTGGGCAGAGCCACCATCTCCTCTGCAGGGCTCCACTTCTAGGGCTTCCCTGCTATGTGCTCACAGCTGGTCCTCATCACAAGGCACTTGATTGTTTAAAATGTCACACACATTCTGGAAAGCTGAGGCTCTGGCTGAAATATGCTTCAGGGGTCAATTCTCGAGGAAGCAGGTAAGATGTGTGCTGCCCTTGCAGCCTGGCCTCCTCCTTCTGCTTGTCACTGGGTGGCATCATCACAGGTCTTCCAGCTGTGATTGTCATCTTGGTCACAAGGTCCATTGGTTCCGAGTGCAGAGACAGTTCTAAGCTGGAATTTCCTTTCTTTTGTGGCTCATTGAATTTACTACATTTCCATTTGTAGTTTCTCCTGAACTCAATTATATTATCTTGTACCTGATACAACTCTTGGCAGCTCTAAAGAAGACTGTAATCTGAACCGGAAATCTGTGAGCCTTTCCAACATACTCCATTACCTCCCCACATCTCCACGAGGGAGTGAGTTTCTTCTATACTTGAACAATAAATCATACAGCTCATTACATGAGATAGGGAATGAAAACAAAGAACCCTGAAATGGGGCTGGTGCTGGTGATTTCAAATTTCTTTTAATGCTAAAGAAGTCAGCTTACAGACAAATGACGTATAAAAAATTTGGAAGAGAAACTGGTGTCATGAAGGAAGCACAGGTTTAAATAAGTCTGCAGGAGCCACATTTTCCTGTAAATGTATTTTGAGAGTAGGTGGGCTTTGAGGTAACAGGAATTAAGTTGGAATGAGGGATCGTAAAGACCTTCTCTTATCACAGGTCACTTTTTTGGCTTACAGGGACAAATCTGGAAGTTTCTTAGTAACTTCAAGCTCCACATATTCCTTGTCCATCGGTGTTTGCTTGGTTGAGCATTTTATAGACATCCTCCTGACACAAGCTTACACATGTACTGAGGCATCTACTTCCAATTACAGATATGACAGCCTGCTTTTCAAATGTCGTCCTTTGCATGACAGGCCAGGTAAAGGTACAGTGACTTTTAGAGAGGTGTTTTTACAAGAGTACTGAGAAGAGCAGTTAATATGAATGCTGAGTCTCAACTGGCCTGCATCTTCCTTCTGCAAAGCTTCTCTGAAATTCCTCCAGCTTTCCCCACTAGCCACCCACAGCTGCTTTTCATTATGGAGAACAGCAGGGATGTCAATACCAGGACTCAGAGCAGCAAGAGAGTCCTCTATGCCATATGACACAAGGAACCCAGATTAACCACAGCAATGTTAAAAAGAACAAACAGAATGACAAGTTGATAGGCCTGTGGTGATAGGCCAACGTCAATCCTAGGTAGACCTGTCAGGAGCATCTGACCAGCAGGGAAGGACAGACAAGAGAATACTGTAAGGGGAGGACAGAAGGCTTCCCCTATGATGTTGTCTTAGATGCTGTTAGTACCTGTGAATTCACTCATTAAAAACAATAGTCAGACAAATCAATCTGGGTTAAATCAAATCAAATCAAATCCAGAGCTCAGATGCTTACTCACAGATGGGGAGCTGGAGCAGCCCTGTGATGACATCACATCATTAACTTGAAATTAGCCATAGTAGGAATATTTACACCATAAAAATTGGCAAATGCTACAAATAAAGACTCTCTACCACCCAATCCTGTGAAAATTCCATCCACCTTTCAAGGTCAGTTTGAGCATCTTCTCATTCATGAAGCACTTTTTATTTCTCCCATTTGGCGACTGAAGGAAATAATAGTTTTATAAGTGTTATGGAAGCAAATATATAATAAAAGTTTTGCTTCCATAATGCTTTTTAAAGAATATCTGGACCATAGCACTTATTGTTCCCTGTCTAGTATCTCATACAACTTGACCAATGAATGACAACTTCAAGTTTTGAAGGCAAAGACCATGCCTCATTCTCCTTTTGATAAACATAGCATTAAACAATTCCTTAAATATAGAGAGTATGCAATACATATTTGTGAAATTACTTTAGATCTCACTTTCAGGAAGAGTAGTAAGAAGCACCACATGTCAGCACCATTATGATTACAAAAGTAGTAATTTACCAATTACTTTGTTTTCCTGAGCTCTCAATTTGCACAAAAGATTCTCAAGTATATCTTCAGATCCTATAACAAGTGTCCTCCTGGGACCATGGATGTTCACATTTGAGGCAAAGTCAGAATATTTTAACTAATTTTCATTG
>NW_003852458.1:9692372-9725379 GCF_000181295.1 Otolemur garnettii | reverse complement strand
TGGGCTCCTGCCACTCTGTTTCTTACTTCCAGGCTCCACTCATCAGCTTCCATCATGTCTTGAACAAATTCCTGGCAAGTAAGCAGTTATTTCAGAGCTAGAGAAAGTACCCCTGAGTTAGAATTGTTACCTGTGAGCACTTATGATGTGCCAAGCACCATGTTAGTTGTTGGGGAAATGATGGTAAAGAGATTAGGTGGAATTCTGCAGTCCTGGACCCGTGCTGTGGTATGCATTCAGGTAAACAGATAAGCAAATAGATCTGTAATCTAATGCCAAGTAGCAGGGTATAATGGTAAGGTATGGGGAGGGTAGTTATTATATACCTGAAAATAGTGTGATAATGAACTACAGGTATTTTGTAGAAGAGTGTTCCAAGCAAAGGAATTAAGAACACAGGCTGGGCATGGTGGCTCATGCCTGTTATCTTAGCACTCTGGGAGATCAAAGAGACAGGATCATTTGATGTTAGGAGTTCAAGGTCAGCTTGAGCAAGAGCGAAATCCTGTCGTCTCTACCTAAAATAGAAAAAATTAGCCAGTTGTGATAGCATGTGCTAGCTACTTGGGAGGCTGAGGCAGGAGGATTGCTTGAACCCAGGAATTTGAGGCTGCAGTGAGCCATGATGACATCACTATACTCTACCGAGGGCAATGGACTGAGACTCTGTCTTAAAAAAAAAAAAGAATATAGGAATATAGGCCTTGAGATGGATTTGCGAGCAGCAAGGAGGCCTATGTGTCAGGTGCAGAGAAGGCGTAAGGGGAGAGTAGAAGAATTTGAGGTTTCAGGGGTGCCAGAGGGGCCAGTCTTGCAAGGCCTTGTAACCATGGGAAGGGCCTGTGGACTACACACCATGGAAGGTGAAATAGACCGCAATGAATTGGAGCTGCTATTGCTGCCAGAACTGACCCATTAGAATATGTCTCCCTACTTCAATCCTTTACTGTAAGAGTTGGGAATTGGGAGGTATTGGGTCTGTGTGCCAAGGCTAAATGGTGTGTAGTTTTATTTTATTTACTTTCCCCCTGATTCTCTGGTTGATGTGCGCGGTTTTAATTCACTAATTACCTTTCTCCCCTGGTACTTGATATGGGTCACAGACACAGACTAGAGGGCTATTTATTGAACTCCTATTATGTACAAGGCACTATGCTAGGCATTGGGATATGATTGTGAACAGACTAACACAGGCCCTAAGGTTTATCGTCTTTGTTCCCCTCAGTAGATCTTTAGCCCCAAACCAATGCACAAGCTCACCATCTGGCACGTTTCTCATGCTAGATCTTTGCTCACCTTACACCATTCTTGTTGCTTTCCCCAGAATGTGGTGAGCAGAGGTAATTTCCACTTATACAGTGGGGATAATACCTTTAAAAATTAAATAATGTACATAAAGTGTTTAGCAGAATGCCTTGTACAGAATAAATGGTTCTAATTATCATCATCTATGAATTAATGGTATTTATCAAAATGTCATTCATCTGATAGTTACTTATATCTCAGGCTGTATGCTACATTAATTACTTTGTGTGTGTTTATGTTCTCACCCCCTCAATTAGATTATACATTCACTGAAAGTAGAAATCACATTTAACTCTTTCCAATTGTGCGCATAGTAGGTCTTCAGTAAATGTCTGTCATATGATGACTATCTGACCTTTCATTCCAATGACATCTCTTTTTAATAGTTAATATCTATTAGATACTATCTAACTACCACTGGTTTAAAAAGGGTCTTTTGGAATGGCACATATATTTTACAGACATATTGGTCATATTACAGTAAAACAGAAAATTTTGATGCAGCTCCCTCAAATACTTGACTCAAACATTTTAGATTCATTTTACTAAGGTCAATTTTGAAAAGGAATTGTTGAAACTCTGCTTTGGGGCCAACATGAAATTGGTTCCAAAAACTATTTTGCAATAGAAAATGGAAGCTCTACCAAAAAGTGAAGGAAGAGACATAAGGTGGCAGTCTACTGCAGACATGTCCCTTGGCAGTAAGGTTCCTGATGCTTGTTTTTGTTTTTTTTTTTTTTGTGCTTTCTATAGTTCCTGGCTTCAGTGAGAAGCATCCTTTGTGGGTAGATGATCCTTAAATCTAAAGTTAACTTTAGTAAGTATTTTCAAAATGAACAATTAAAATTGAGTCAAGATAGTCCATCAAATCACACAGCATATTTAAAGTGGAAAATTATGCCAGGAGTGGGAAAGAATGCTTTATGATATTTTTCTGTTAGGACTATGTTTAAATTGAAAAGTAGCTACATTTGTTCACTGCAGGACAGGCAAAGCCTTAAAGTGTAGAATATAAGATTTGCTTCCTTGCTTGAATCACATTTAGTGTAATGATGCTATGACGTACAGAAACAAGTCAAAAGCCTTATTGATAATCCATACGTGGCCACTGCTCTGGCCATCGCTGCCTTGCACAGTGTGTCTTTGTGTCAGCCCGGAGGGGAACCTTGCCCATAGGCTTTTTGGCAGGATAGAGACACTGTATGGCTTTAAGTGTTCCCTGATCGAATGTGGGAAAAGCAGCAGCTTGCCAAGTTCTGAACAGAGTTTTTATTGTGCTGAGGCCAGGAGGTGAGGGGGGAATGAGGAGGACGGGACTCCCAAACAACTTCTGCCTTGCTCTACTTTCTGGTGAATGTAAGTTTAGAAAGCTGACAAAGATACCTTTGGGTAGATGAAGCAAAAGAAGATTCAGGACTTTATATAATTCAAGTTTAGGGGATGTAGCAAATGAGATATGGACATATGTGTGTGTGTGTGTGTATACACAGGGTGCCAAAAATGTATACATTTTAAGAAAGGAAAAAACTGTATTAAGTTTCTAATACTCAATATATACTAATAACAAAAGATGAACACAAGTCATGTTGAACAATTCTTATGATTGCAGAAGTCAACTTTGGACACCTCTCTCATACACCGACACACACACACTTCCTAGCAGTAGCTAATGCAACTGAAGAGCAATCGAAATAATGTGTATGAATATTTAGAATCCAAATGAGTCTTGTGTAGCCCTTGCCCTAAATTGTAATAGTTGAACTGGCTAGCTCCTTCTTAAGGAAACAAGCAGGTATGAAAAGGGGATCTATGGAAGGAGCCCGAAATGGGTGGGCCGCCAACAGCACTGCAAACAATAATCACATGACATTTCTCTAAATAAAAACATCAAAAAGAATTAAAAATTCACCTGGAGAGTATATTCTAGTTTTGGCTTAGGAGAAACTTCCTTCCTATTCTTGGCTCTTTGAAATCCTGTCTGAATGGCTGTATCCACTTCCTCTTGGTGGAAGTGGATACACCATATCCACAGTGGCTGTGCTTCTGACCCTCCCACTCCATTAAACCTCGTCAAATCCAGTGGTGCCTTCTCATTCCCTGTGTTACTCAACTTTCAGATGCGTTTGCCCCAGTCCATCACTGCCTGTTATAAATGGGCTCTCTTCCTAGCTCCCATGATGCCTGTGCTTGGTTTCCCTTGTAACTCACTGACTGTTCTTTCTTGTTCTCCTTTGATTGGCTTCTCTTCCTCTGCCTGACTCCAAATTATTGTGCTGTGAAGGAACTCCTCCCTCTGCTTCTCTAGGCTTTATTTATTTATTTATTTGTTTATGTGTTTATTTATTTTTCTCAACAAGGGGAATCTCATCAGGTCTCCTAAAGCCATCAAGTCTCCTGGCTTTAAATATCACCTGTATGTTTTTATTACTATCATTTTTTATTAAATCATAACTGTACAGTGATGCATTAAATCACCTATATGTTGGTGGCTGTCTTTAATCTGAGCCTCTCCATTGAATGTCAGACTCTCCGCAGCCTCTTCAGCATCTTTACTTGATGCCTAATAGGTATTTCAGTCCTAACAGAAATCTTGAGTAATCCCTGACAAAACCTGCTCCTTCTCAATTCTTCACTCTGTCTGTAAATGTTTCATCATCCACTCAGGTACTTAAGCCAAAAACCTAGGGGTCGTCTTTGTCTCTTCATTTTCCATAACTCCTACCCTCTCACCCTCTCATTTAACCCATCACCAAGTTTTGTCAGTTCCAACTCCATCCATTCACTTCTCTCCATCTCCTTCTGCTACCATTACAGCCCAAGCTCCCAGAACCTTTTGCTTACTACTAAATAGCTCCCTAACTATTCTTTCTGCTTCCACTTTTGTCTCCCTTCAAGTAAGTATAAAAATATTAAATCTTCTTAAAGAATAAATAAGATCATGCTACTTTACTGCCTAAAATTATCCAAGGCTTCCTATGTAATCAGCCTAAAGTCTAAACTCCTTATCACGGCCACCAAGCTCTCCCAGGTAGTAAACATGACCAACTGTGTACCCAATTGCCTTTTCCCCTTCCTCCTTCCCAACAGAATCTTGATTTTTTTTCAGTAGTCTTTCCTCACCCAAGAAGCTCATGTGTCTCAAGGGAAGCTGACCCAATGCCCAACTCCAAAAGCTTGGTATAATTGGATGGAGAATATTTCCATCCTTCTCTGAAATGACTGGTTCAAGAAAGAAAATGTGGCTCAAAGGAAATCTTTCTGGGGGCATCTGAAAAATAAAAAACAATTTCAAAAACCCTATAGGATGACATATTCTCTCTGCTTCATCTGTCTCATCTCAACCTCAAAAATAAAGCTGATACACCTATGAGGGCAAAGACAAGAAAACTTTTGGGAAATGAATTTAGAGCTACTGAATGTAGTTGGTTCTAAAACTTGCTTCATGTCTGGTTTTCAAACTACACGATTGAGTCACTTTCCTAATTAAGCCAGTTTAAATTCTGTTTCTTGTTACTTGTTCCTGTATTGATGCATTCCAGCAGTGGTCCTTCTTACATCTCTTAGCTCTTGTGTCAATATCTTACCATGCCCCAGCCCTTACTGTGTCAAACTCCTGCAGCCTCAGCTCTTGCTGTTCCTAATACCCAAACAACCTTTGTGCCACTGGGTTAGGCCTCTGTTTGTCACTTCCCAGAGATACTTTCTCTGCTAGAACAATCTAAAGGAGGCATCCCCAGTCACTTCTAGGACGTCACCTTGTTTTATTTTCTCCATAGTTGTTTTTATCCTTGTGTTGGACTCTTTTTATCATTTATTTGTACTTGCAGTCAATCCTCAAATTACAAACATCCAACTGACATATGACTCACACTTAAAAATGGCGGCTATTTCAGCTAATAGGTAAACGTACCTGTTCCACCTTACATACAAATCCAACTTAAGAACAACCCTATCTCATTTGTAACCGGAGGACTGCCTGTATGCCATTTTCCTATCTTCTTTTCACTAGACTATCAGGCCTGAAAAAGGAAGAATGTTGTATAAGTTAGGCATGCGTAAATATTGGTCAAAAGGGGAAATGCATGAATGGAGCCCTTGGCCCTGTAATAATGGGGCCCTTTTCTGCTTTCTGCCTGTCACCTTATCTGCAACAAGCTTCAAAGCTGTAGGCTACGTGTTTTAAGAATGGACCTTCAAACACTTTTCTGGATACCCCATAATAATTTCTGAAAGTTAGCACCAATGAACAGTTGCTAAACTGTTTGGCTGGGCATAAAATGCTGTTAAAACAAGCATAATCTTTGAATACAAAGAATTTGCAATTTAAATAGAGTGGTTAACGTCATTTCCCTATTCCAAGCAATCGCATCATCACTGTTTTCCTGGGCTCTCAGACTGAAAATTTTGGCCTATCTGTGATTCCTCCTCTTCCTACTAGTTGTCGGAATGTACAACGAGCTCTCTCTTTGCTTTAAGTGTTTTTTAGCCTCCTTCTTTCCTCTCTTTCCCACTAACTGCTTCCCTCATGAGGTGTCATGTCCTTACCCACGGGTTACTCCAGAGCCTTCTGTTATCTCTGCCTGTGAAGGGATTCCAGTCCATTCTTTGTACTCCCGCTGGACTACTCTTATCAAAAACCATTTTCATTTTGCTACACTTCTGCTTATGGGTGCAAAAGGACTCGCACTCGCTGCAGTCAGCCCAAACTCTTCCTTCAAAGTGTCCTTCTGCTTTACCCTGCTGACTCCTTTCCCACCACTTGCTTCAGGCAGGAAGGTCCTCTTGCCATAGTTAGTCTACCTGTGTCCTGTCTTCCTTTACCCTGCTGACTCCTTTCCCACCACTTGCTTCAGGTAGGAAGGTCTTCTTGCCATAGTCTTCCTGTGTCCTTAACCCCTTGCTCTTTATCCTCGTCTACTTAGTTCCCATCCTTCTCTCCCCCCAATCTCCAGCTCCTTGGAGGACATCCCTTCTTCACACAAAACCTGTCCTGAGAATTGGCTCCCTTTTGACAGTTTCCGACATTTTAACCTTCCCTCCTGTGAACTGGGCACTAAAGTTTCCCATCATTGATTTTCCTTAAAAAAAGATTGGTGGCAAGGAAGATGGAGTGAAAAGTATTGGCACACGGGTACTCCCATCAGTGTGAGCTCTCCAAATGTCAGCCAAGTGGATGCCGGAAACAAGCAGCACGGGGTGTTAGAGGACACTGCAGCTCCAAAAACGCTCTACCAATCACATCAGAATGAGACTGTGTGTGACACTGACTTCCAATACTTAGAATATATGTAAAGCTTCTCAGAGGTAAATTTATTTTGTTTTCCCTCCATGGACATTTTCTTATAACAGTCTGGCAAAAGGATTTTAGAAATATTAAAATTTATAGTCATATAATTTTCTTTAATTAACACCCATTAAGTATATGTTTGTTTTTCAAATTTCTACTATTAGAATGCAGCCTTTGAGGGTAATGTTCTGTTTCCTGAGCTTACCACACTATCTACTTACTATTCATAAACAGGGTGCGCCCATATGTAAAGCTAAGTAGATGATACAGCCATACTGCTACAAATGTCTTCCTTAAATCTACTTCTTGGTAATGAAACATGTTGTGCTGATAAACTGATTTTATTATGTATAATCACTTTAGTCAACATATTTATAGTGAGGATTCCTAAATGCCTAGCTCTGAGCTAGGTGAAGACTTAGGAAAAGTAGGTGGCTTACAGATTCCAGTGGGGTCAGGGAGCAAAATGAACTGACCAGATGCCACCAGAGTCTCCTCAGGGCTAAAACATTTAGAATGAGTTGATGCTCAAGAGTGGCACACTTCTGAAAGTTTCTGTACTTACTAGCAAGAAAATGCTGTTTCTTTAATTAGTAACATGAAAACATGAAAGCATAAATTCACCAGTAAAGTTGGGCAAATAAAAAAAAAAAATCCTGAGTTTCTCTTTAGTATTTTATACTCCCCTCCCACCACCCCATGGAGCCTAAAAACCCTCAAAGACATATGCTTGTAAAATGCCCATGTTTATGTTGCATGTGAAGCAGGTATGAATTTTCTGTATGTCACCAGGGTGCAAAGAATGTCTGTCACATTATGGTACTTCTCTAATATTGATTTCATTCTGACGCTGAGCCACCCCAACTCTTACCAGGTTGGTGGCATATTCAATTCCAGCCATCACTGGGGCACCATTTCTTACTCTTGGGTCAAGGGAGGGTCTTTGGAGATCTTCCACAGAGATCAACATGTAAAAAATCTCAGTCTTTCTCTTTCTTCTCTTTGGGTCTCGACTTCCTTAACTCCAAACATGCTCACCTCTTTCCTACTATTTGTAAACAAATCTAGGAAGAAAAGTCCTATTCTAGATTTGCAAATATGCCAGAGCCAGAAAAATGAAAAGATTTGGCAGGAACAAAACAAAAATTACTGCATCAATAAATACTCTTGTCTATTTGAAATGTTAAATGGCTAATGTTCACCTTCCATTTATACTAAATGACTCAGAAGTGTTGAAAGGCAGTTTTTTTAGTCATTATTTCCTTGGAATTGTAAACTAGAGTAGAGTGGTAATTCCCATTCCATGCAAAAAAAATGCTCTCTAGGTTCTACAGAGCTTGTTACTCAAAGTAGTGGGTTGTGGGTCAGCAGCGTCAGTATCACCTGGAAGCTTGTGAGAGACACAGAATTTGGGCACTATGCTCTTCAGAATCAGAATCTGCAAATTGTCCTGATGATTTGTTCAGACTTCAAAGTTTGAGAAGCACTTCGATGGTCTTCCTCTCTTTTTTCTTTTCTACTTCTCAAATGCAGGACATAATCCTAGGATTTCTTATGAATCTTGAAAAAAATCCTTCCAGATGAATAATAAACACTAAGCTTTAAAAGGGGGCTTCCTTCCGTTCTGTAACATTTGGATGAAAGCTGTGTCACAACATCTAGGATTAAGCAATAAATCGACTTCCAATGTGAATAAATTTCACATTTTACTTCTGGAGGGAATGAAGCCTAGTTATACTCTGATACTAAATTTATGCTGCTAATTTTACTAAACTGTGTATGGATGGACTTCTGAGCTAGGATTGCTAAAGTGTAATTTGAGAAATAAAAGGCATGCATTTGGTCCAAGTCCCAAACACAGTTTGCAGACTGCTTAGAGTCAGATAGCAAGAAAATGTTCCGTTCGCCAGGTCACAAGTAGTTTTCAAAAGTCATGTGACTTGTGAACATTCTATTTGGTCTATAACATTTGCACTCATTTATATTTTTCAATGCCAGATTATGTCCCAACCAGATAATCCTTTCTTTTAAGGTCTCTAACTTTAGTAGGCCAAGGATCAAAAATATTTGCCTGTTACAAACACCCTACTTCTTCCTCACTCCCCATCCTCAGTGGAGATTAATCAGAGAAGAAAAACAGATTAGGTTCACCTTTGTTTTGTCTCCACATATCATAGCATTTAGGCATATCACTCACTCATTCACTCATACTTTCATCTCCACTCTTATCTATTTTTCAAGTAGGTGCTTTTAAGGCTTTTTTATGATTTCAAGACAATGTCAAAGTCAAATCCCTGAAACATAGTTTATAAGTGATTTTTCCTGTTTTTGAAATGATGCTCTCTAAACTATACAGTGATGTCTGGTGTAGAGCACTAACAAGGAAAATACTTGGTTTGTCCATTTCTTAAGAATATTTATCAAGTGGCTATTATGTGTCCACTCAGTCATCAAATATAGTTAAGCAATGTATTAATAAGAGGCAAGGGCTGTGAAAACTAAAATTATAAGACAGATTATAGCTTAATTGGAGAGGCCAGACAGGAACACATACACCGTGAAACAGCAGCAGCAAAGATGACTTGGAAGAAGAAAGTTTTATTAGAGGGCCTTCCCAAAACACTGTCATCAAGTTACAAACTAGGTCAGTGATGCAGTTCAGATTGCTACAGCTGTAACAGCCTGGGAAGGCTACATGAAAAAAGTGGAACTTGAAGTCACCCCTGAAGACTGGGTAGGTAGGTGTTAGAAGATAAATGCCAAGGGGGCATTTATTTTGACTTTGAAACAGCTCTATCTGAAATATGAGATTGAGCAATTAAGTTCAAGAACCCATCCTAGTAAAAGTGCTATATACCTCATTGCTAAACACTAATACGGTCACCTTTGAAGTAACCTCACCCCTACCCCAAGAAGCTATGCACTGATGCCAGTGCCTAGTTCACCCTTCAAAGCAATTTTGGAACTCTTTTTGCTAGAACAGCCATCAGAGTTGTTATTGTATGATGACTGACAATGAGTCTGAGAACTTCCCACTATGCGCTTCTGCTGGCAGCACTGTGTGAACAATGTGGTAAGGTTTCATAACTTTAGTATATCAGCATCTCACAGCTGTGCTCATGTTGATGTGTGGCGGTGTCTTGCGATTGGTGTTCAGTATTGTCATGTATTTTTGTGGTCATGGTTTCCAAGGGGAGTACTTCAAAGGTAACTGTAGTGATATTCAGCAAAGGGCAGGCAGTACTTTTTCTAGGATGAGTTTGTGAACTTAATTGCCTGATCTCATACATATCAAAGAAAATAATTCCTCCTCTGAAAGAGCAATTTGGAAATGATTTTTGCAGTTTGTTGGTGAGGCTTGATTTACAGGAGGTCTAGATCTCAAACTTACACAGATAGGAGGGGACGCTTAATAGACTACCTTGCATGCTGACCAGGGGCAGAAGACAACACCATTTGTGAGGGTGAAGGCCCTGGAGTTAGATGGTGTAGTTCTCATTCTGCACCTTCCAGAAAAGGAGAGAAAGATCTATTTTAAGTAAAAGTGTTTCTCCAAGAAGATTTGAGATGGTAGTCTATAAAAAATACATCATGATTCTCTTGTTTATACTCTTTGTTTCTGAGAACATAGATACTAAGAGAAAGAAATGACAAATAATTATACGAACTGTAAATGTCAATATCTATATTGCTACAAGTCAATCCGTAAGCCAAGGGGCTACCTATATAATGTGAGATTATGTTTAAACACACCGACTAGTTTGGGGTATTAAAACACCAGTTAAACTTTAGAAGTCAGTAGTAACTGCCTACGGAAGAGTTAATTCAAAATAGTAACTGATTTACTACTCAACCAGGTTTTCTTCCTAAAACTTGTTAATGTATAATGATGGATTCTAAAAAAATCTATAAGCTTACAAAATTCCATCCTAAAGGGATCTACTGCTCATTCCCTCAATAGAGATGATCTTACCTCTATAGACTTACTTCTTGTTGAAATTCAGGATTCTCTAGCTATATGAATGATATTTTTCAACTATTATGTAGTTTTCATTTCCTTCTATAAATCAAACAACTATCAAGAAGGGAAAAGTTTCAAATAGCAGAACACTGTTCATTTATTCATCAAAATTTGTTGGATGTGCCCAGACAATGTTATCCTAGATATCATGCCAGATAACGAGATAGATCAGACATAGATCTAAACTTCCAAAAGCTTACAGTCTCATAAAAAAAAAAAACAACACATAAATAAGATATGGGTTTAGCTTCAAAAATACTACAGTTTGGTAAAAGAAAAGCATGTAAGTCAGAAATGGATTTAACCTTCCAAAATTTATAGCCTGACAGCACACAAACATATGAACGCATCATGACCTATGATACTTTATATGCTATATAAGATATAGATGACACAGGGCTAAAAGTAAAAATAGCCAACAATCCAATGTAGAGTTAGAAAAGATTTTGTGACAATCATGGCATTATCCTGAAGATCACTGAATTGGCACCTGCAGGTTTAAGATCTTTATGTAACTACACTTTCTCTGTTTCAGGATGAAATGCCCCTTCTTCCTTGACCTTGCTATCTGAAATGGAGCCCACCTCTAATCTCTAACTCTGTTCTTTTACTTTTGAGACTCTTATGTGATCGGTAACCATGACCTTGTCTGTTGATCTATGTATTGTCTATTACTCCTCTACTAGATTGAAAACTCTAAGAGGACAGAAACTGCATTTGTTTTGTTACTTCCCACACACCCAGTTCTCAGAGGGCTTCACCCACAGGGAGGGCAGAGTAAGATTTGTTGATTAATGAATCTTAGTTGAAGAGAACAGTATGAGCAAAGAGATAGTGATGGGTAAGCAAGAGTCATATGCAAAAAGCAAATATTTCATATACATAAGTGAAGTGGTAATTAAGGATAGAAAGCGTTGGAACTAGATTATGGGGTACTTTGAACTTCAAGTTAAGGAAATTCAGACTTTTAAAATTTAGATGCAATAGCCATATTTTTCCAACCATAACTTTAGACCCACTGAACTCATGGGCCAGTGGGATTATCTATAAAAGAATTGTCCCAGAAAACATGGGGTATAAGATCATAAATCTAAAGGCAAGGAGAAAACATTGAAAATTCCTTGAGAGGTGAAATTACTTAGAACAGTTAAATTCCAATGGTGGGGTCAGGGACTACCCCACAGACTGTTTGTTTTCCCATATTCTATTGTCCAGCTAAAACTGATGTTCATAGTTCTCTCTCTAGAGATCCTTCATTTCCTTTGTTAGGTATATCCTCAGGTATTTAATTTTCTTTGAAGCTAATGTGAAGGGTGTTGTGTCTTTGATTTGATGTTCAGCTTGACTGTTACTGGAATATATGAAGGCTCCTGATTTGTGGACTTCGATTTTTGTATACTGAGACTTCACTATATTCCTTGTTCACTTCCAGAGCCTGTGATTGTGTCCCTGGGGTTTTCTAAGTACAGAATCATTATCATTAACAAAAAGTTAGAGTATCCCCTTCCTTATCCCCATTTGAATACACTTGATATCCTTCTCTTGCCTGCTTGCATTGGCTATAATTCCCAGGACTATGTTTAATAGCAGTGGTGATAGTGGACATCCTTTTCTGGTTCCAGTTCTAAGTGGACATGGTTTCAGTTTCACTTCATTCAGTCTGATATTGGCTGTGGCTTTGCTGTAGATCAGCTTTACCAGTTTAGGAAATGTCCAAGCTTCTGCCTAGCTAAGGGTACAACAACTAAAGAAAATAGACAGCCTTCAGAATGGGAGAAGATATTTTCATACTACAAATCTGATAAAGGGTGGATAACTAGAATCTACACAGAACTCAATCTAATAACATGAAAAGAGCAAACAATATCATTTATTAGTGGGCAAGAGACGTAAATGCAATCTTTTCTGAAGAAGACAGACTAATGGCCAACAAACACATGAAAAAAGGCTCATTGTCTCTAATCATCAGAGAAATGTAAATCGAACCCACCTTGAGATACCACCCAACTCTAGTGAGAATCGCCCACATCATAAAGTCCCAGAGCTACAGATGCTGGCGTAGATGTAGTGAGAAGGGAACACTTTTATGCTGTTGGTGGAATTGCAAACTAATACAAGCCTCTTTGGAAAGAAGTATGGAGAATCTTCAAAGAACTAAACTTCAATTTGATCTCACAATCCCATTATAGGCATCTACTCGGAAGAAAAAAATCTTTTTACCATAAGAACATTTGCACTACAATGTTTATCACAGTTCCATTCACAATTGCCAAGATGTGGAAACAGTCCAAGTACCGATCAACACTTGAATGGATTAATAAACTGTGGTATATGTATACCATGGAATTTTATTCTGCCATAAAAAGATGGAGACTTTGCATCTTATGTATTAACCTGGATGGAGTTGGAGAACATTCTTCTTAGTAAAGTATCATAAGAATGGAAAAGCAAGTATCCAATGTACTCAATACTTATATAAAACCACCTACATAGCCACATGAGAGGAAAACAAAGTTAAGTTCAAGTGAAGGGGTAGGAGAGAGGAGGGAATGGGGAGAGGGGAGGAAGAAGGGAATTGGTAAGCTCTCACCTAACATGTGCCATGTAAGGGTATATGGCACACCTCCTAAATGAAGGGCTCGATTACAACTTGAATTTTACCTCAGAAATGCACACAATGTAACCGAATCATTTGTACCCTCATATTAGTCTGAAATTAAAAAAAAAAAAACCACTAATGTATAAACATCCCATCAGTGGGGTCAGTCCCTGCCCCTGCCCCCCATTAGAATACTGACTGTAATAATTAATGAAGGGCCTTCATCAATGAATTCTTCTTCTGGAAGACATGACATTATCTCCAAATTTTGCCAGCACAATCTGTCACTTGAAGAAGGTTTCAGCAGCAAATGTGGTAGCCATGAAAATGCATCTCTTAGATTTCCTATGGCAGAGCATGTAACTGGTGTATGTCCTTGGCTGTTGTGCTCTAGAATCTACCCAGTGGTGACTTGGCATGACAAGGAGGCTATGGCTAGTCCATTCCTGGGACTCAGGTTAGAGACTTGGGTTTATTAGCCTTTCCCAAACTTTCTTGGCATTGCACTGCTGTCTAAGACTTTTTCCTTCCTCCTTGTCTCATTGCTCTATTTCCTCCTTCTCTCCCTCCTTTTTCACATTCCTTTCTTATTTTCTCTTTTTGCTCAGAGGGGCCAGACCTGCCCTGTAGTCTGACAGCTCTTCCAGCCTCCTACAGTGCCCTTCCCATTCATCCTCACAAGCATTTCTCCTAATAAATCTCTTGCACATCTAATCTCTCTGTAAATCTCTTGCAGGTCTGCGTTTCAGAATACCCAGGCTAATACAACAGCTGAACTGTGCATCCCCAGAATCACAACATCTTAAGAACTCTGATTTCACGTAGTCCGACACTAGCTGGCTGCCATAAAGATCAGAAAACACACAAGCTTAGGAGCCACACGAGCTTAGGAGCCACTTAACTTTGTTTCTTCTTCTAAGAGTATATATACTGAGTAAAGAGGCTGGCAAACTTTGCAATAAAAAGAGAATGTCAAGTTCTTAGAGGGGTTTAGGCTCAGGTTAGCTTCATTGCCAATGGTGTGCTTGCCAAGGAGGAGGCAGCAGCTGGAAAAACGAGGTTAATCTGGGCATCCAGGGCATTTTCTCTTACTCTTTATTTCCCCCCTGCACATGCTTTCCTTACATTTCCTTTATACTCTGGTGAGTTTTGGCTGGCCCTCCTTTAGAATTTCCTTCCCCTTCCATGACATGTGAATAAGAAAAGAAGAGCCACTCCCATCACACTATTATGAAATCGTGCTTCCTACCATTCAAAGGCCTTCCTGAGAGCCTCAGCTGTCAGGAGCCTTTCATGCCTCCTGATTTACTATTTAAAGCTATGTTTGCAGTTTAGTGACCGTCACTAAGTCCACTTCATCTTCCAAGGGTGTTTTTGGTCACTGAGCCATTATTTTTCCCCTTGAGTACTATACCAAATAACAGAGAACACAGATGGTAAGCTTGCTTTTAATTACAAAAAAGGAAGTTGAAATTTCAAATATCATTTTCAAGATTAATTGTAAGAAAGTAAAAGATAACTGTACTCACAAGCAAACACGAGTGACTTTAATTTTGTGTCTCTCACCTTACTAGTTTATTTCCCTCTTTGAACCTGTGATCTAGAACCTGTTGTCATTAGGAAATCAATCAGGACATTCTGTTCTTTACCTTTGGCTCTCTAAGAAGTTCCTGTGGACAGACAGCTTTGTCTGGCTACCCAAAAGCTGGAAACCAAAGTACTCCACCCAGGGCCAGACTAGCAATAGCCTGAGGCAGCTGAGGTAATGCATCCACCTTTCCAGATGCTCACCCTTCTGACATCCTTTGCGACCGCAGGTAGTATGTGACAGAGTTTTGACTAACAAGGCTTAAATGAAAATTAGTGGAGGACTTTTGAAAACTTACAAGATTCACAGGTGCAAGAGAATTGTTCACTAACACCACCAACATTTCTAGCTGCTTCTTGAAGGATAAACTTATCTTGGGATACTCTAATCTCCCGAGGGTTAATAAGAACAGAATTTGTGGTGTGAATAAGCACAAAGGCTTAAGAGGCACCTGAAATCTCCGGCCAGGGTGATTAGTGAGGTTCATCTGCTACATATAACTAGTCTGACAAGACAGGGAGAGATGGCTGTTTTATCTAATGCACAGAAAATAACACAGATAGTCAAGGAAAACATGTTCCAAATAAAATAATAAGATAAATGTACATAAAATGACCCTGATAAAATGAAGATAAGTGATTTATCCAACAGAGAATTCAAAATAAGGTGCTCACTCAATGCATGGACAAACAGAGATTTCAGCAGAGATAGAAAAAATAAAAAAGTACCAAACAGAAATCACAGAGCTAAAAAATATGACAAATGAGCTAAAATTTGTAATAGATGTAATATTATGTATTTGTTTTCATCCATAGTTCCTGACTCATACCTCCTTTAGCTTTTGTTATAGCCTTTTGTCATAATGTTGTAGTGATTGAGGGCTTAGCAGCAGGCTTCAAAAAACAGAATCAATCATCAATCAATCTCTCTCTCTCTCCTCCCTCCACCCCCTGCTCCGATCTTCTCTTGCCCTTCTTCACTTGCTTCTTTTTTCTCCCTAAGGCAAACCATAGAAACTGAAAATAGAATCTTCCCCTACTCTGGCCACAAGAAATTCTCTGAACCTACCCTTGTTTGATTATAGGTCATGAAACAATTATTTCAAAAGAAATAACCTGGTGAAAGGAATGCTGAACTGAGAGGCAAAGAAGAATCAAAACAGTTAGGCCTTGCTGAGTCTCCACATTCAGTCTATCAGCATGAGATTGTATTCTTTTCATTCAATCATATTTCTACATGGTTGCCAATAATGCTTTTCCAATGAAGTCTCCATAAAATCCCTAAGAGGCAAGGTTTGGAGAGTTTCCAGACAGCTGAACACATCCTCATGCCAGGAAGGTGACATGCCTCAACTCCCCAGGGAAAGAAGCTCCTATGCTTGAGACCGTTCCAGACCTCATACTTTGTATCTCTTCATCTGGTTGTTTATTGTATCCTTTAAAATATCCTTTGTAATAAACCAGTAAATGTATTTTCCTGAGTTATATGAGCCACTCTAGTAAATTAGCCAAACCTAAGAAGGGGGTTGTGGGAGCCCCAGTTTATACCTGGCTGATCAGAAGCACAAGCAAAGTAACCTGGAGCTTGTCATTGGCATCAGAGGTGGAGAAGAACAGTCTTGGGAACTGAGCCCTCAATCTGCAGAATATCATGCTACCACCAGGAAGAGAGTATCAGAATTGAAATAAAGGACAACAAACTGGTATGTGCAGCAGAATGAATACTTCCTTGGTGTGTGTGGGAAGCCCCCTGAGTACAAATTTGGTTACAGACGTCTTTTGTGTTGTTTTTTTGTTGTTGTGGTTTGAGAGCAGAGGAAAAATAGTTTGTGTTTTTTCCACTCAGGATGGGTTCAATAGAAGACTAGAACAAACAGAAGAAAGGGTTAGCAAATTCAAGAAGAAGTTATTGAAAATCATCTAATCAGAAGAGCAAAAATAAAATAAAATGATAAAAAATGAAGATAACTTAATGGAGTTATGAGATACCATCAAGCAAACCAACATATATATTATGGAGATTACAAAACGAGGAGGGAAAGGGGGAAAGGAAATAATAGCTGGAAATTTCCCAAATCTGGGGAACAACACAAAGAGAAATTACAATAGGAAGCCTAAAGGACATCAAATAAGATGAAACCAAAAAGACTGCACAGAGACACATTACAATAAAATATAAATGAAAAGAGAGAGTGTTTGAAAGCATCAGAGCAAAGGGACTTAATACTTTTAAGACAAAATCTGTAAGATTATCAGTGAATTCATCAGCAGAAACCTTTCAGGCCTGAAAGGAGTTGGATGACATACTCAAAGTGCTGAAAGAAAAAAAAGTTTCCAGCTAAGCAAATTATACCAAGCAAATCTATACTTTAAAAAATAGGGGAAATAAAGAATTTGTCAGATAAATAAAAGCTGAAAGAGTTTATTAACTCTAGACCTATCTTACCAAGAAATGCTAAAAGGAGTTCAAGTCAGAACAAAAAGACTCTAGAAAGCAACAAGGTGGCATCACAGTAGAAAACTCATTGGTAAAAATGAATACATAGACAAAACCAGAACACTGTGTTACTTTAACAGTGGTGAGTAAATCTATTTCAATTCTACTATAAAAGTAAAAGACAAAAGTATTAAAACAATGATAGCTAATTTATGTTAATGGATACAAACAGATGTAAATTGCATCTAATAGGGGAAGAGAGACAAAAGCAGAGAGCTCTTATAAACAAATGAAGTTAAGTTGCTATCAGCATAAAATAGTTAAAATTACAAGACATTTTATGTAAGCTGCTTAATAACAAAAAGAAAATACCTACAGAAATTACACAAAATGAAAAGAGAGAAAGGAATCAAAACCTATCAATACAAAACAACAACAGCAACAACAACAAAACACAAAAGAAGATTAGGAGACATCAATGTCCCATTTCCAATAATGGATAGAATATCCATCCTGAAAAGTCAAAAAAGAAACAGTAAGTATACTTGAACACCACTACAGTCAAACGGATCTAATGGGAGTCAATCATAATCCTGAAAGATAAAATCGTGGAAGCCATAATCCTGAATGTTGAAACCTTAATGGATCAAAATCCTGAAAATATAATTGTGTAAAAAAAAAAGTTGTTTAAAGATATTTATTTAAGATGTTTATTTATATTTATAAAGGAGAGAAATATGCAACATGATAGAATACTTTATAGGTCACTTTGTACAATAAAATAGGCAATAATACATAGCTTTGCAAGCATACCAATGACAGATGCACAGCTATAACAGTTATGAGCAAATTAATTGTATTTGCAAAGAAATGGGCCAAAACACAAAGTGTATGAGTCACTATCATTGGTAATCATGTATACTGAGCTTTATAACTGCAGTATTAGAAATAATGTGAGTGTGAAATACAAAGCATAGAAAATTATTTTAAAAATGACAATTTAAAAATAGTAAGAAAAAACTAACACAAGAAAAAGGAAGAGAAAAAAGCTAACTGCTAAAACCAATTCAATATATGAAAAATGTTATTACAATGATAGAATTCAGGCAATTGAATGGAGTTAGTCCATAAGAGCTGCCAACTTTCACAATTTTCACTCAACTCTATTTTGAAGTCTTGCATCAAAATGAGTATCTTCTTTTTTTCTTTTCTTTTAGGGTATGGCTCATGGCGCTGCCCTTCTTGAAGTCTTCCTATGATCTGATATACATCAACATAAGCATTCCCTGTTAAATTTTCCCATCTTCTGTGCCATGCTTCTGTGTTGTTTTGGGCATGCTATAATCCATTTCACTGGCACTCACATACAGACCACAAATTTGGCAGAAACAATAAGGATTGAACTGCAACACTGTTGCATAAGTGTCTTCTCATCCTACCGCGTACATAATTATTTTCAAACCCGTCAGTAACTTTGTTGGCTTCTTCATGCAAATGCAACTTTAATTCATTAAAAGCTCTTAGAATTTCATCAGAAATTTCAATGCCGGCAAATGACACATTTTAAAAGTGAAGTTTTTGTTGTTGGCCTATCCACTCATCTGAATTTTCTCCCAAATGCATTGGGCCTAATGAAAAAGCAAACTTGAAATCCATTTTTATTTTATTTCTTTTTTAATTTCAGGTTATTGTGAGGATACAAATAACCAGTCACAATTTTTGAATTTGTTCAAGTCCTTCTTGTAGTTGTGTCCTACACTGAAAAGGTGTGCCATACACCTCTACTTTATGCCTTTAAGTGGGAGCACGCCAATCTCTCCCTTGTCTCCCCCTTCCTTGTTCCTCCTCACACCTAACTTGAACAGAATTGAATTTTTCCCCTATGTGGGCATGTGTTAGATGGTCCACAGGTTTCATAATAAAATTGAGCACATTGGATATTTGTTTTTCCATTCTTGTGATACTTTACTAAGAATGTTTTTCATCTCCATCCAGGTTGACGCAAAAGATGTAAAGTTATCATCTTTTCTTATAACTGAATAGTACTCTATGGTACATCTATACCACAGCTTGTTAATTCATTCCTGAGTTGATGGGCATCTAGGTTGTTTCCACATCTTGGCAATTGTAAATTGAGCTACAATAAACATTCTAGTGCCAATGTCTTTATGATGAAAGGTTTTTTTTTCTTTCTCCCCGCTTCTGGGTAGATGCCTAATAGTCAGATTGCAGGGTCAAATGGAAGGTCTAATTTAAGCACTTTGAGGACTCTCTATTTCTTTCCAAAGAGGTTGTATTAGTTTGCAGTCTCACCAGCAGCATAAAAGTGTCTTTCTCTTTCTGCACACTAGCATCTGCAACTCTGGGACTTCATGATGTGGGCAATTCTCACTGTGGTTAAATGATATCTCAGGGTGGTTTTGATTTGTATTTCTCTGATGATTAGGGACAATGAGCATTGTTTTTTTTTTTTTTTAATGTTTGCTAGCTATTTGTCTTTTTCAGGAAAGGTTCTATTCATGTCTCCTGCCTGTTGATAGATGGGATTATTTGCTTTTTTCTTGTTGTTGTTGATTAATTTGAGTTCTTTATAGATCCTAGTTATAAAGCTTTTGTCAGATTCATACCCTGCAAATGTCTTCCCATTCTGAAACTTTTAATTGTTTTGTCTTTAGCTGTGCAAAAGCTTTTCAGTTTAATTAAGTCCCATTTTTTTGTTTTTGTAGTTGTTGTGACTGCTGCTGAAGTCTCCTTCATAAAATCTTTCCCCAGGCCAACATCCTCAAGAGTTTTTCCCACACTTTCTTCTAGGATTTTTATCATTTCATGTCTTAGATTTGAATTTTTTAACCATCTTGAGTCAATTTTTCTAAGTGGCGAAAGGTGAGGCTCCAGTTTCAATCCTTTACATGTGGTTAGTCAGTTCTCCCAGCACTATTTATTGAATAGGAGTTCTTTTCCCCAGTATATGCTTTTGTTTGATTTTCCAAAGATCAGAAGGCTATAAGAGATTGATTTCAAATCTTGATTTTATACTCCATTCCATATGTTTATGTCTCTATTTTTGTGCCAATACCCTGCGGTTTTGATCACTGTAGACTTGTAATATAGCCTAAAGCCTGGCAGAGTGATGCCTCAGGCTTTGTTTTTATTACTAAGAATTGCCTTCAGTATATAGGGTTTTTTTCTGATTCCATACAAAACAAAAAATGTTTTTTTCCCCCTAGTTCTTCAAAGTATGATGTCAGTATTTTAATGGGGATTGCACTGAATCTATAGATTGCTTTGGGTAGCACAGACATTTTTAAAAAGTTGATTCTTCCCATGCAAGAGCATGGTGTGCTCTTCCATTTGTTGATGTCTTCTGCTATTTCTTTTCTTAGGTTTTCATAGTTCTCTTTGTAGAGATCCTTCTCATCTTTTGTTAGGTATACTTCCAGGTATTTCATTTTGTGAAAAGAAGGGAATCAATCTGTGATTAACTTCTCAACTTGGCTGTTATTGGCATATACAAAGGCTACTCACTTGTGAACAGTGATTTTATACCCTGCGGTGTTACTGTATTTCTTGATCACTTCCAGGAGTCTTGTGGTTGAGTCTGTAGGGTTTTTTAAGTATAAGATCATATGGTCAGCAAAGAGTGAGAGTTTGACCTGCTCTGCCACCATGTGGATGTCCTTTCTATGCCTCCCTTGCCTGACTGCATTGGCTAGAACTTTTAGCACTATGTTGAATAGTAGTGGTGACAGAGGACATCCTTGTGGTTCCTGTTCTAAGTGGAAAAGCTTTCAGTTCTACTCCATTCAGTATAATAGTAGCTGTGTGGTTGTTGTAGGTGGCTTCAATCATTTAAAGGAATGTGCCACCAATGCTTATATTCTTAGGTGTTCTTGTTAGAAAAGGATGCTGAATTCTATCAAATGCTTTTTCTGCATTTATTGAGAGGATTATACAGTTTTTGTTTTTGCTTCTATTGATATGGTGAATTACATTTACAGACTTGTGTATGTTAATCCCTGGGATGAAGCTTACTTGATTATGATGTATACTTTTTTAAATGTGTAGCTGTAAGTCATTGGCTAAGATTTTACTGAGTATTCTTGCATCAATATTCATTAGTGAAATTGTAGTTCTCCTTTATGGTTGGGTCCTTTCCTGGTTTTGAAGTTAAAGTGATGTTTGCTTCATAGAATGTGTTGGGGAAGGTTCCTTTCTTCTCAATCTTTTGGAATAGGTTCTGCAGCATAGGGACAAACTCATCTTTGAGGGTTTGATAGAATTCTGGTGTGAAGCAATCTGGTCCAGGGCTTTTTGTGTTGGTAGATTTTGTTTGTTTTTTTTTCCATTTCAGTGCTTGATATTGGTCTGTTCAAGAGATTTATTTTTTCCTGGTTAAGTCTAGGGAGATGGTGTGATTCCAGATATTAGTTCATTTCCTCCACATTGTCAAATTTCTGTGTATAGAGTTTGTTGTAGTAGTCAGAGATAATCTCTTGTATCTCAGTGGTATCTGTTATTTCCCCTTTTTGGTTTCTGATTGAGATTATATTAGAGATTTTACTATTCTGTTTCTAGTAAATCTGACCAAGGGTTTATCAATTTTATTTATGTTTTCGAGGAACTTTTTGTTTGATTAATTTTCTGGATGATTCTTTTGTTTTCAATTTCATTTATTTCTGGTTTAATTTTGGTTATTTCTTTTCTTCTGCTGGGTTTGGGATTGGATTGCTCTTCCTTTTCCATTTCTGTCAGATGCTCCATTAGTTTGTTGATATGCTATTTTTCTATTTTTCTGATGTAGACATCTGTTGTGATAAATTTCCTTCTTAGGACTGCTTTTGCAGTATCCACGGCTTTTGGTAACTTGCAGCTCCATTGTTGTTATGTTGAGGAATTTAATAATTTCTTTCTCCATCTCTTCCTTAACCCAGCTGTCATTCAGCATAAGGTTCTTTAATTTCTAAGCCTTTGTGTGGAGATGAAAATTTTTGTTGAAGTTGAATTCCATCTTCGTTGCCTTGTGGTCTGAGAAGTTAAGTGGTATAATTCTAATTCTTTTGATTTTGTTGAGGTTTGATTTGTGACCTAGGGTATGCTCTACTTTGGAGTCTGTTCCATGTGCTGATGAGAAGAACATACATTCCTTAGCTTTGGGACGGTGTGTTCTGTATATGTCTATTAAGCCCATTTGTTCGACGGTTGCATTTATCCCTTGTATCTTGGTTTAGTTTCTGTTTAGATGATCTGTTCACTTCAACCAGAGGGATGTTAAAGTCCTCGGCTATCGTAGTGTTATGGGATATCATATTGTTCAGACCAATCAAGGTCTATTTCATAAATCTGGTAGCATTTAAGTTGGGTGCATATATATTAAAATTGAAATGTTCTCTTGATGTATTGTTCCCTTGACCAGTATGACATGACCCTTTTTGTCTTTCTTTAGTTGTTGTAAATCCACGTGGATCTAAAATAAGATTGCGGCTCCTCCTTTCTTTCCATTTGTCTAAAATACTATTTTCCAACCCTTTACCCTTCGTCTTGTTTTATCTTTCAAAAGTAGGTGTGTTTCCTGTCTCCTGTGAGATAGCATATTGATGGCTTGTGCTTTTTTATCTAATCAGCCAGCTTGTGCCTCTTCAGTGGAGAACTCAAGCCATTAATATTTAATGAGAGAATTGATAAGTGTGGTGGAGTTCTATTCATCTTACTTAGTGAAAATCTGTTGCCTAGTTTTATCCTCTGCATCATTCTGGAAGGTAGGTTTTGTCCTTTAGTCTGTGGGTGTTTACTTTGCTGGTGATCCATTGTGATGCTCAGTGTGGAGAATAGGTCTAAGTATTTCCTGCAGAGCCGGTCTTGTTTTGGCAGATTTCCTCAAGGTTTGCATATCAATAAAAGATTTGATTTCTCCATCAATTTTGAAGCTTAGTTTAGCAGGATACAGAATTCTGGGCTGAAAATTGTTTTAAGAAGTCATACATGATTGAATAATTTGGCAGGGGAGATTTGTTGTATTTTTCACCTGCAATTTCTGTTCTATGCTCTTCCAAACACTTGCTGAAGCTGTCTTAGGGGAGTGATTGTGGCGTACAAATTTTGTATATAATGTCCATTTGAAAGTCTGGTTATTGCTCAGCTACTGTAATTAAGCAATATTCTGCTTTCATAACACTAATAATAATAGCTTTTAAACTTCATCTTTTGCCACTATGCAGCTGTTCATTAGACTTATCACTGCCTTTCTGTGAAGGAACAATTTCACATATCTCTTCCCTTGAGTAGTAAGGAATACAGTGTGAAGGAATAATATTTGACCTTTCCATGTGAAATTTGTATTAGTCAGGATTCTCCAGAACCAATAGGAAATATATATATATATATGTATATATATATTTATATATAAGAAATATATATTATATATATACATATATATATTTAGGGAATTTATAAGTGGAATTGGCTCATGTGATTACGGTGGCTGCGAAGTCCCATAACAGGCTATTTGTAAGTTGGAGACCCTGGGATGTCAGTAGCATGGCTTTAGTTCAAGTCTAGAAACCTCTGAGTCATGAAAGGTGTGGTGTAACTCTCAGTCTAAAGTCAAAGCCTCAGGACCCAGAGGTCTACTGGTTTAAATCCTAGAGTTCAATGGCTGGACTGGTACTCTGATGTCTGAAGCAGCAGAAGAAAAGTCTGACCCATTTCTCAGAGAGGGACAAGTTTGCCTTCTTTATTTGTTCTCTTTGAGCCTCTGACTGATTGGATGGTGCCTGCCAGCACTGAGGGCAGATCTGCATCTAATCCATTGAAATTCACACACCAGTCTCCACCAGTAACACACTCACAGAAACATGCAAAATAATGCTTTGCCAGATTTCTACGTATTCCTTAATCCAGTTAAATAAATAACTAAAATTAAGTTAACAAGTCCACCTCCTGTCAACTTGGCACCCATATGCTTCCCTTAAAACATACTTAATTTATAAATAAAGACAATAACAAGGTAACAGTTCCACCTAACATGATACAACTATCCTGTAATTGTGATTTTTAGAATTTTAAATATTAAGGATTCTGATTTTTTCAGGATTTCGACATTTGGGATTATGGGATTCAGGATTGTGTCATTTGTGATATGATCCACATATGGACCTAACAGACACACACAGACCTCTTCACTCAATAGCAGAAGAATACAGACTCTTCTCATGCAAATGGGACATTCTTCAGGACAGATCACATGTTAGGTTAAAAAATAAGTCTTAACAAATTTAAGAACATCAAAAACATATGAAGTAACTTTTCTGACCACAAAGGAATAAAACTAGAAAGCAATGACACTAATCAAATGAGAAAATTCACAAATATATGGAAACTAAAAAAGAGATCCTTCAAAAACCACTGGCTCAAAGTGAAACTTAAAAGGGAATTTACAAAATATCTTGAGGCAAACAAAAAAGAAGACACAGTTGCCAAAACTTTGGAATGAAGCAAAAGCAATACTAAGAGGTAAATTTATAGCTTTAAATGTCCACATTAAAAAGAAAAAAGTATTACAAATAAGCAACCTAACTTTATATCTTAAGGAATTAGAAAAAGAATAATAAACTAAATCCAAAGTTAGCTGAAGGAAAGAAATAAAATATTAAAGCAGACATAAACCAAATATTGAATAGAAGAATTATAGAAAAAAATCAAAAACACTAAAAGTAGGGTTTTAGAAAATATAAAATCAATAAACCCTTAGAGAAATTAAGAAAAAAAAGACAGAAGACAGGAATAAAAATAAAAATATGAAAGAGGTATTAAAATACAAACCTTACACAATATAAGGGAATAAGGCACACTTCCTGGGGGAGGGGCAGAACTACAACTTGGACTCCACCTAACAATGCAAACAATGTAATCTAATCATCTGTATCATCATATTAATCTGAAATATGTATATATCTCAGAAATAAAAAGGATCATAAAAGACTTTACCAACTACTATATGCCAACAAATTGGATAACCTAGAAGTGGCTAAATTCCTAGAAACATACCACCTATTAAGACTGAATCATGAAGAAACAAAAACCCTGAACAGACCAATAACAAGTAAGATTGAAGCATAGGTTGAGTACCTGTAATCCAAAATTCTAAGTCCAAAATGCTCCAAAATCTGTAACTATCTAAGCAATGTTAAGATTATCAAAGGAAATGTTCTTTAAAACATTTTGGATTTGGGAAACCTGGTATAATGCAAATATTCAAAAATCCCCCCCCCAAATTAAAAATTTGAAACTGTTCTGATCCTAGGTATTTCACATAAAGAATATTCAAACTGTTAGCAATTAAAAACTTCCCAGTAAAAAAAAGCCAATGTTATATATCTTCATGCTGAATTGTACAAATTGTACAAATAGTCACAGAAGAATTAATACTAATCTTTCTAAAATTTTAACAAACAGAAGTAGAGGGAATATTTCTAAGCCCATTATATGAAGCCAATATCTTCCTAATATCAAAGTCAGACAAAGACACACTATGCAAAGAAAACTAAAGGCCAATAATTATGATAAATACAGATGTAAAGGCCTACAATTATGATAAATATGGATGTAAAAATACTCAATAAAATACTAGCAAACCAAATTCATCAACACTAAAAAGATTATATACTATGACTCAGTGAGATTTATCTCTGGGATGCAGGTTGGTTTAACATGTGCAAATCAATCAATGCAATACACCATATTAATAAGATGAAAGATCAAAACAACATGATCATCTCAATAGACAACAGAAAAAGCATCTGACAAAGTTTAACATCCATTCATGCTAAAAACTCAAAAAAAAAAAACAGGTATAGAAGTAAACTTCAGCATAATACAGGCCATTTATAAAAAAAACCAATGGATAACATCATAATCAGTGTTTTTTTCCTCTAATATATGGTACAAGGTGGGAATGTCCATCTCACCACTTCTGTTTAATATAGTGCTGGTAAGTTCTAGGAAGGACGATCACCCAAGAAAAAGATTTTAAAAGCATCCTAATTAGAAAGAAAGAAACAAAATTATCACTGTTTGTAGATGACAAGCTCTTATATGTTGAAAGCACTTAAGATTCCACAAAAAACCTACTAGAAATAATGAATGAATTTAGTAAAGCCGAAGGACACAAAATCAACATACAAAAACCAGATACATTTCTTCATATCAATCATGATCTATCCAAAAAAGAAATCAAGCAAACAGTTTCAGTTTTGACAGTAACTAGAAGAACAAAATTTAGGAATAAATTTATTCCTGAAATAAATTTAGCCACGGAGGTGAAAGGTCCTCAGATTGGAAACTATAAAATATCGATGAAGAAATTGAACAAGATGCAAACAGATGAGTATGTGTTGGGCTGGAATAATTACAATTGTTAGTGTGTCCGCACTCTCCATGTCTATATTCAGTGCAACTTCTATCAAAATTCCAATAGAATTTTTTCACAGAAATAGAAAAAAATCAATTCTAAAATTCTTATGAGATCACAAAAGAATCTGAATAGCCAAAATAATCTTGTGAAAGAACAAAGCTGAAGGCATCATACCTTCTGATTCCAAATTATATTTCAAATAGTATGGTAATCAAAATGGCATAGCACTGGCATAAAAATACCAAAGCAATAAAATAGAGAGCCTATAAATATACACAACCACTTTTTTTCCTTTCTCCCTGTCTTCTTTTTTTTGAGACAGAATCTCACTCTGTTGCCCTGGGGTAGAGTGCCATGGTGACATAGCTCTCAGCAACCTCAAACTTCTGGGATCTCTTGCCTCAGCCTCTCGAGTAGCTGGGACTATGTGCCCACAAGGTCCAGCTAGTTTTATATTTTTAGTAGATACGGGGTCTCACTCTCGTTCAGGCTGACCTTGAACTCCTGAGCTCAAGCAATCTACCCACCTCAGCCTCCCAGAGTGCTAGAGCACTAGGATTACAGGTGTGGGCCACTGCACGCAGCCACAAGGTCATATTTTTGACAAGAGCTCCAAGACTGTACAATGAGGAAAGGAGAGTCTATTCTATAATGGGTGCTGGGAAAACTATATATTCACATGCAAACAATGAAATTAGATTCTTATCACATACCATCCTCAAAAACAGATTCAACACTTAAAGCCTGAAATCGTTAAACTCCTCCAGGGGGGTTCAACATGTGGCCCGTGGGTCACATGAGATTATTTGAATTTATTTTGCTTATCTCTGAGGTTAGATATCGTGACAATTATGCAACAGGGCTTTTATTTGCCCGTCAGCTTTCTTTAGTGCTTGTGTAGAGAGGGAGTTTGGGGAGAAAGAAAGGAGAAGACAGCAAATGGAAGCAAATTCTGGTCTTTTCACAACATTCTTTTCTAAAGTTACAATAAGAACAGATCCCAATTTCTAAACTCAGAATGGTAAAAGTTTGACAACCTAAAACTATGTGAAGATGAAAACAATGTCTGTAGTGACTAAATTAGGAAATGTTGGGGGAGGAAGTAGAGCATGGCATCATACTGCCCTCTTTAGGCCCAGAACTTTCTTGATTCTGAATCAGTCCAAGAGTTTTGGGTAACAGCTTTGGGCACAGCTTTGTGTAACCTGTAGTACCTCAGGCCTCCAGGTAGCACTGATATTCATCTGTTGTCACTGGCACAGCTGTCTGTGATCCCTGTGATGTTCTGCCCAGACCCTCTTGCTCCATATGCACCTGCTCCAGGTCAACAGTCTTTATTTTTTACTCATTTGAGGGATTGCTTCAGTGGCAAAGGACTGCAAAACCCTTCCTACATACAGTGAATAGTGCATGTCAGAGTAGAACAGCCTGGCCATCTTGGTCCTGTGGGAAACAATTATGAAGGGCCATTCCAGCTCCAGAGCTTCTCCTGGGGTTAGATGAGGCTGGCACTGGGCCTGCTTTGCAGTTGAACTCCTTCTGCCCACTCCTGCTCCTTTTCTCTCTTTCCTACAGGTGTTGATGCCAAAGGCACTCCTTAATAAATGTTCTACATGCTAATCTCCATCACAGAGTACGCTTTCCTAGAAAACTCTATCTGTGCTATAGGTTTTTAACATACTGAAAACACTTCCATGCTCGTTGGTAAAATGCTCCTGACCCAAATTGCTTAGAACTAGCCCATTCCCTGGGACTGTCTGGACATGTCTGTGATCCCATAACTAAAGGACTAGCATCTATCCCATTAGAATCATGCTCCAAGGACTCTGTTCTGGTGCTCAGATCTGTTTCTTTTTAATTGGTCAGTGCCTAGGCGATACCTGTTATTTAACCTTTTTTTATTTGCAGTTTTTGGCCAGGGCTGGGTTTGAATCTGCCACCTCCCATGTATGGGGCTGGTGCCCTACTACTTTGAGCCACAGGCACCGCCCTGTTATTTAACCTTTTAAACATGACTTTAGCCTATTGAAGCCAAGTGTGTAGCAAAAATGCCAAAAGGGGACTATGGAAAAGTGGAGAATGTTTGCCCATCTAAAAAGGGGGCAGTGGGTATTCAGTTCTAGCCAACTGTTCAAAGAATGCAGCCCCAAGCTTGCCCAGTCAAAGAAATGTCAAAAATGAGAATATGTTGTTATTGTTAAATTCTTCAAATTTTAGATAATGACCAATTCAACTTTATAAAAATGTTGTGTGGGCCAAACAATGCATGCCCATGAGCTGAAGACATCGGTTTATGACCCCTTTGATAAGATCTCTCTGGTCCACATGGCCCTAGGGAGCCAATCCCAGTAGGATGTTTGGAAACTAGCTGTTTTTTCAAGCTTCTGCCAATCTGACATCATGGAAATGTGGAAACAACAGAGATTTATGTACCAAGTCAGAAGACTAGAGAGGGTCAAGGAGTTTAACTTAAACCCCATCTCAGATAGTCACCATTCTCTTAAAGAATAGCTTTGTCCACTGCTCCTAGCAATGGTCATGTAAAGAGCTCAATAGTTCAACTTTATACTTTTTTCTAATAATAAAACTGAACAACCTCAAGCTTTGAAATGGTGCCAGATAATATGATTTTAAGGAAGTTTGAGGTTTCCTGAAAAGCTTCTGTCTATAAATAAATGCTTTTCATATCTTACATTCCTATTTGCACACTGCACTGACATGTCTATTTTGACGTTCTCCTTTTAAGATGATCTCCAGTAATCATCCTTTTAAATTTCAGAATTTTAGGGGGTACACATTTTGTTTACATACTTTATTTTGTACAGATTGAGACAAAGTTATGTATGTGCCCTTCACCCAGACAGTGTGCACTGTACCCAATAGGTGTGAATTTACTCTTCCTCTCCTCTTCCGGCCCCCAGCTTGATTTTCACTGAGATTTACTTCCATATGTGCACTTAAGTGTTGACTGAGTAGTTTCCATTTGGTATTGACATACATATGTTTGTTTCTCCATTCTTGTGATGTTTCACTTAGAAAAATGGCTTCCATCCTCTTCTATCTAGGTTGTCACAAAAGATACTACACTGCAGGCCAGGCCCAGTGGCTCACACATAAAATCCTAGCACTCTGGGAGGCGGAGGCCGGTGGATTGCCTGAGCAGAGCAGTTTGAGACCAGCCTGAGCAAGAGTGAGACTCCATCTCTAGAAACTGCTGGGTGCTCTGGTAGGTACCCATCGTTCCAGTTACTTGGGGGCTGAGGCAAGAGGATCTCTTGAACCTAAGACTTTGAGGTTGCTGTGAACTATGATGTTGACAGCACTCTACAAAGGTGTGACAAAGTGAGACTCTGTCTCAAAAAAAAAAAAAAAACCATACTAAATTGCCCTTTTTTTACACCATGGTAAGCATATGCCACATTGTATTAATCTAATCTGGCATTGGTGGGCACTCGGGTTGTTTTCATGTCTTTGTGATTGTGAATGATGCTGAACATTTGAATGCAAGTGTACTTTTTATAAAATGATCTTTTTTTCCCGTTGAGTATATACCCAGCAGTGGGATTGCTGGATCAAACAGCAGGCCTACTTTCTGTTCTTTGTGGTATCTCTGTGCAACTCTCCATAGAGGTTGTACTAACTGGTTCTTAAAATATTTTAGAGGCTTTGGCTAGGTGTGTTTCAAATTTCCAATCCAATTTTTAGAATAGTTCTTGAAGACAACGAAACAAAGAAAATTCTAGAAGTACAGACAGAAGGAGGGTCTGGTAAATTCAAGATGCAAACAAAAAGAGACTCCTGGGTGCTCAAATGCACTAAATTATCATCAACTGAAGGGCGGCAGAGAGTGACTTAAATGATGAAAGATTAATTCTCTTGACCAAAGGTACATTGATTTTTTTAAATCTACCTTTTGGAAAGGAGTAGAGTAAATACAAAGACTACAAACATTCCCTGTAAGAATAGATTAGGGTCAAGCCTAAAAGGCCACAGTGTGGAAACAGGAGGCCCGGGGAAAGCTTCCAGGGGTATGCAGCAGCCTGTGCACTAACTCAGGAAATTTCACCTATTGTCCCCAGGTAATGAAGTAGTACCCAGAGGTGTTTTCCTATTTCCTTCAAAAACACAAACCTTTGCTCATTTTAGCATCTTTTTTTTCACTGAAAAGAAAAATTTGAAACCCTTTAGTATTACATAAAATGCCCTAAAAAACCTGGTCCTGAAGCTTCTTTTCCATTTTTATCTCTAATTCCTTTCTGCCCACTCGCCCAATACCCAAGTAATCACCTAGACCATAAAATGTCTGACATTTTATTCTCTTTTACATTTCTACACTTTGTCTACCTTGCTTCCTCTGCCAGGAATTCCCTCCCTCATTGTTCCCTCCCCACCTCACTGCTACCTGATCAGTCTTCTTTAATCATTAAAGACCCAACTTCTTCTCTGGTCATGATTAAGGAGTCAATTCAAGTGCATCTTTCTTTCTGTGTTTTTCTCTGACCATTTCTGAGCTATAATCAATTTCTTCTTCTGCAGATTGACTATTTGACACTTGAATCCCTCTAAGAAATACAATACCCAGTTTGACTCAAATCACTTGGTGTTCCCTCCTCCCTCCCCCTGTCTATGGTGAATATAGCACTGGATTCCCCACTTAGTAATGGATATGGCAGAAACAGAGCTGGCAGTCATTTCAGGTTCTTTTGATACTAAAACTCTGCTCTCGGTGCCTCCCAGCCTCTGGCCACATGGAGATGCACCATCCAGCACCTGCAATGAAGCTGACCGTAACCATGGATACTAGGACCTAAGGCAGGGGTCCTCAAACTTTTTAAACAGGGGGCCAGTTCACTGTCCCTCAGACCAATGGAGGGCCGGACTGTGGGCCCCAGGATGAGTTGGCTGCTAAGCAGGACAGGCAGCAGCGGCAAAAACACTCGGTGGGCCAGATAAATGTCCTGTGCGGGCTGCATGTGGCCCGTGAGCCATAGTTTGAGGATGCCTGACTAAGGCTAAGCAAGCCATTTAAGAAAACTCATTCTGCCTTCAGGGTGACAATTTTCCTGGCCATCAGAAGAGACTGACTTAGAAGTCAGTGGGACCTAGGTAGTGGGACCTATGCTGTGGGACCTAGGTACTCCCAAACCTGGCACTGCAACCACAAATGCCTGTCTTGGTCCCTTTCTTGGAAGAACAACGTACTACTTCTCAGCTGTTCTTACTTAGGGGTATACTAGAGCTAAACTCTTACCAGTTTATGGGTACCACTTGTTAAATTCTAAAGAATTTTGTGAGCCTATTATTAAACATAGTCTTATTAAAATTAAATTTTATGAATTTAAAAATAAATTATATTAAAAAGTGATAAAATACTCAAAATTTATCACTTCATAATCATTTTGTTACATTTAATTGTTTTCTATGTTCTTGAAGTTATGCCAGTTGTGTCTGTATGGTGAAAATACTACATAATGGTGGGCTATTATGCCTCTTTTCCAAACTCTACTTATAGTTCTATTGTTAACCTGAAATTGGTCATGGTGGGAGTATTTATGCCATAAAAAAACAGCAAAATGCTACAAATCAGTGCCTCCCCATTCCCAGCACTTGTTAAATCTTCATAAGCACACCACTGCCAACAGTCATCGCCCATCACCCTTGAGGGAACACAGTCTGCACCCTGGTAGTCACCCAGCCATTCTGACTGGTCCTCCATCCAAGTGCTCCTCCACTCTGTCCTGCAGTGATGTCACTGGCCAGCCTCACAGGGCTTACAGGTTGAAATGGAACAGGTATCTAGCAAAGTCAGGCATGATGTTTAAGAGGATACCTTCTCAATTAGGCTCATGAGCTGAGAGTAAAGGACTAATTTGCTCAAAACTCATCCCCCTACAAGTTGGAGTCTAACAAAAGAACTGGCTTCATGCCAAGTGCCATACTACATTTAAGAATTCTATCCCAACCCTTAAGGCAACCAATTCTGTTCAACCTGAAGGCTTGAATCCCAGTCTCCTGATCACGATAGGGGAGCAGCTGGTGCCCCCTGCAACCACAAACACTAACCTGTCAGGATTTAGGTTGGCACCAGATTCCAATTCACCATATTTTTATTGTAACCTGACCCACAATTATACCTGGGGAGAAGCTAACACTTCCCTTCTCAGGTAATTAAAAAACTCCACAGTCCAAGGGCCCAGGTACTGCAAGACGGTTCATGCACTGCCCTGGAGTGTGAAAGGCTGAGCCACGCACATTGCTTCTATCCCTGTCTTCATGAGTCTCTCCAAAAACTGCTCCAGCCATCCTACTGTGAACACTCCTTGTGCAGAAAACATTCTCAAAGTAATTTATACACATACACA
>NW_003852458.1:9679595-9692023 GCF_000181295.1 Otolemur garnettii | reverse complement strand
GAAATGAGAACCTTTTCCTCATAGTTAACTGTTACTCCACTTTTCTGGAGCTCCTAGCCTCAGCTGCCTCTCCAATCAAATAAAACCACAATGAGGCAATCAGCTCCAGGCCCACAGGCAGACGGATCTCCTTACCGCGCTTAGAACATCACTCGCTCACTCCACAGCTGCAGCTCTGTCACAGCCAGTCTCTCACATACAACACCCCACATCTCCAGAGACTTATTTCCTTTCCCTCCTAATCTCCACTTAAGACTCATTTCATTAATGAAACCTTACACGGCTCCCCTGCCTGGTCTACAGCACTCTGGGCGCTGCTGCAATCTCTCTCAACCGGATCCTGTGTTTGTCTTTTTTACTTATTCACTCACTCTCATTGGAAATTAAATACACCATAGACCATGTCAGGAAAAATAAACCCGAGCAAAGGAAAAATAAGATCAGAGAAATAAGATAATGCCAGAAAACATTCCTATAGAAATAAAGACATGGGGCCCTGAAGAATAAAATAAAAAAATAAGTTGAAGTTCTAGCTTGTGTCTTACGTGGCCAACACAGGCCAGAAAGCACAGTTATGAGATTTATAGTGGCCATAGATAAAAACATGGCAGATTCTGAGGAGAAGCAGAGTTATTCCTACAGCTTTAGGCATTTCCCCCACAGATCATTGTACCATTTTCCCACGGATCATTATAAAAGGAAGCATTTTATGCTCCTTTGCTCTATGCCATTGTTAAGATTATGGTAAAACACTTCTTAGGGTTGTTTCTTATAAAATTCAAATCATCAGAGGCATTCTCCAGGCTAGGTAGTAGGAGACTAGGGAAAACCAAGTGGCTAATATATATATTCCAGCCCCTAGATAAATAACCTATTTTAAGTATGATTGCAGGAAGCATTGCTGAGCAAGAATGTAGCATCACTGATTAGTATTTACTGTGGATCTCAGAGTGTAAGTTTAGAGAGCGTATCATGAGTGGTTTGGATCCAGGAAGCCATATTGCCTTTAAGTACTCATTGCCCAATTCCTCCACAAGCGAAGGCACAGTAAACAAAGGGAGAAGGAGATGTGACGGCTACAGAAGCTCTTAAAGGGATCACATTTGAAAAGTTTGGGAACTTCTGGTCTAGAAGTCAAGGAGGCTAAAGAGATAAAATACTCATAGATATGAAATATTTTCATGAACGCGATGCTGACTAAATAATGACAAAATTCACAAAGGGTCATTTAGGTAAGATCTATGGTGTAGAAAACTTCTGATCACCAAGGTTTCCGAAGAGAAATGAGTAGTCAGGGGACTGCAGTGAATTTCTTTTAATCGTCTAAGAATGGGTGGCGGCTGGGGAGGAGGGAAACTGGAGTGCGTGAATGACCCCTGGTTCTCAGCTTCTGTTTATTGTCCTGTTTCCTTTTCATCTTTCATCTTTAAGACTCTGCTTCAGAAACCAGCAGCTGGATTCCCAATTAGGAAAACCCACCACTATTTCACAGCTTTAAGAATACTTATCAGCTTACTCAATTCCAAAAAGAAAACTGGGTTTGGAAATCACCACCTATTTCCAGCTAAGGGAATTCCCCCACGGGTGGATAATGTGTATGATCTCTCCGGACTTTACATTCTAGTCCCAGGCTTCACATTCCAGGCCGCTGCCTTCAGAGGCACCCTCAGCAGCACAGGTGGGCCTCTTGAGAAGGAGGCTCTACCCATAAGGTCTTGAATCCCATTAGGGAAGGAGAGAGAAGCAACAGTGACTCATGCTTCCGCTGCCCAGTGCTCAGCACAGGGCCCTGAATAGAGGCAGGGCTTTATAAATGCGCACCCAACCAGGAAAGGTGTTTGTTTATTTATGTAAAAATAGAGACTTTGACATCAATATTTATATATGAGAAGTTCTACCAGATAGCTTCCTTTGGCTTAATACCCTGCATCCTAAGGAAAACATAGAAAGCAATATAAAACAAAAACAAATCTTTCTAAGAGTAGAATGTGAACATTTTAAAACAATAACTGAGAAAATGACATGAAGGCTGTGTTGACCAGTTTGATGAAAGTATTTTGGATTGCATGTGAGAACCCCACACTGTACCCCAGAAGTGCATTAATGTACATGGTTACCATTCAATTAAAAAAAAACAAAAACAAAACAAAACCATATCTACTCATTAAACAAGTATTTACTAATTGCTTACTTTACACTTCCTTAGATGATACATAGATTTATGAGATACAGTACAAAGCATTTGGAACCAAGAAAATGGTAACATAAAAATGACACAGTTGGCACAGCTGAAAATTTAAGTTGATTATTATAAATACTTTTAACAGTATCTATTATTTGATAAGAATAATACTTGAATAATTAAGTAGAATTTTCATAAGAGTGATATCCTCATTGTTGCTTGTAAGGAACCAACTTCTAATGGAACTCTGAGGGGAGAGGCCAGGTTTGTCCAGTGGAAACAGCTTGGTCTTTATGAAGAATCCCAGAAATCATTTCCCTTTGATTATTAACATCAGAAGGGAAACTACTACCCCTTTCTAACCAGTCCTAGCCAGCTCTCTTTCTCAATTCATCTACCTGGCATTATTTCCTATTATTTGGTTAGCAGAAGTTTTCTGAAGTCTACAGGTAAGGATAGCAAGGGGTATCTTCAGTTCAGCTTGTGACTCAGTTTAACAATTTGAGATAAAATGCTTAAATTTTTGCTGATTTTAATGCATTTAGGCAAAAGTGTGAGGACTTATATTTTTTTAAGACATAATACCTGACTTCTATACTTTTAGAGAGAAAATAGAGCGAGCTAGATTAAAAGTTCATCCACAGGGAATGACTTCAGAGGTGCAGGAAAGATTCCTTTTGTTCCCTAAAATGTCCATACCAGATGGTGAAGGAGAACATTTCACCATCAGAGATTTATTTTCATTTGATGAATCAGGGTCCTCTATTTAGATGTGCATGTCCCCAGCAGAGTTATCCCATTCAGAATACTCAATCAAACCTCAACGTAAATTAGCGTATCTGATCCTTTCTGTGGGCCATCCATTTAAGACAGTAGTAGGTTTTGAGGTAGAAGGGACAGACCAGTGTCTGGAGCTCTTTCGGTGAGGGTCAGGCCTGGTGAGGGAGCTGCAGAGGGATTTCCTGGTTGCAAGGACAGTGGGAGGGCTGAGCCAGGCAGGTCTGGGGAGGGCTTGGAGATAGAGAAGGAGAAACCTTAGAGGGCTGTGGAGGCCTTAAGATGCTGAGAACCACCTGGCCAGCTGCACGATTCTCCCTAGAGAGTACATCTAAGCTTTAACGGAGCAGTTCTTGACATAATTTCCCCATCCCTGAGGGGTAGTGGGAAATGCTAGTGCTCATTCCTTACCTTCCACCCCCTGTCTAGTTGTAGCTGCAAGAACATCTACCTCTTAATAGACGTGAAACGGTTTAAAAACCAAAGATCTTTCCCACTGGTTCTGAAAGAGTAAACCAGTCTGAGGAATGACAGAACAAGGTCCCTATCAGCCAGTTCCCTCAGACAGGGTCAAAAGTTCACTTCATGAACCTCGCTGCTGCTGCTGCCACCCCTTGAATGACCGAATGTGGAAAGTGTCTGTCCTGTTTCTGGGCATTGTCAGCGCTGTCAGCAGCCTGCACAGCTCCTACAGACAACCCTTGACAATGTCACAGCTGTTTCCCAGTCTGCCAAAACCACTTATATGCGCAGGGCTCCCTGCATTCTTTTCAATCACGGCTGGAAGCTGGAGAGAACAGTAAATGATTTAGCTTAAGTGTTTTTCATTTTGATTGCAGAAGTGTACATTTGCCTAATGTGGAATGCTTCTACACAGAGTTCCCTTTGAAAGACTGTGAGGTGGGTGGCCGACAGGGAGTTCTCTTCTGCTGAGATTTTACGGTGCTGAACAGAAAAACAAGTTTCTAGGCTTACACCAGGGGAATCAACTGTAGTCCCTGCAACACACACACACAGCTGTATAAAGAAATCCATTAGAGAAGGCAAGGAGTCATTTCACTGCCTTGCAAATAGCCTCGCTAGTGCTAGGCACATGACCACGTTTCTGAGCCTGCAGATCCACTCAAAGTCACCAGAATGTCAGTAAACACATGTTTGTTTATGAGTAACACTGCTTCTTAATATCAAACTATCTCTTTTTAAGCTGGTCTGCAGTCACATTTCCCGCAGAGTTTAAGTAGCAAAAACTCAGGGGTAATTGGTTGTAATACAACACTTCTTAACATCCCACAGTTGGTGTGCAATCTGAGTATGTGGCAAAGCCAGATGATCTGTGGTTGTTTTCAGGGGAACGGTAGCTCTGGACTGTTGGATGGTGTTTCCATCTTCTTGATCCACATCTCTATCATGCTGTCAACATAGTAGGGCTCTCCACACGAAAAGCCAGTAAGCAATGGACACAAGAAAACTGAAAATATCATGCCCAGACGCCAAGGAGAAAACTCCAGATTTAAAAACTTTCCCCCACAAAACATTTTTCCTTCCTTTCTAATTTTAATCTTAAGTGTCTAAATGGTTACAGATAGACCACCCTGGAATCTTTCCTTTTATTATTTTGAAACATATTTGAAAGTAGACATCATCTATCACTCATGGCTTTGACCAGTGCTAGGTGTGTGTTCAGAACAGAAAAGTATGCTCCTGTCTATGGACGGGACTGGCTGTAATTGAAGGTGGGGAATGACTGATTCTCACCTTCTCATTTTGTATCTCCCTCATCCTTTTCAGTGAAGCTGGGATGATGCCAGGCATGCAGCATGCTTCTAATAAACATTTGTGAATGAATGAATGACTGAGTTAATGTCACTTTTCTCCTCTCCAGCTTCCCAATGACCTCTGGCTGACTCCTCTGGTCTCAAAGCCATTCACAAGTGTTTTTACCTCCATCTGGCTCTCTCTGTGAATTTCTCACCATTATCCCTTTCCACCTTAATGGTTGTGGTTTCATTGGGTCTTCCCACATAATAGTAACACATCTAATGATTTGCTATTACTAGATTGTAATGCTAAGATGTGGTACTGATTCCAAGTATAACTTAACTCAGAGAAACCACCTCTACCTTAAATTAACCCTCACATATGAGTAGCCTCTCAGTCCTCCTACATGCAGCAAATGACCTTGTAAATACTCAGAGGCCAAGTTAATACTGAAAAAATAAAGAGATGAGACTACATACATATATACATACATATATGCATGCGTGTATTCTATAGACTATTTTTACAAATATGACAAAATAATCAATAGTTCCTAGCTTTTGCATTTAAAAGGTAAAGCTATATGCTGAGATAAATTTTGTCTCATCTCACAAAACTATAAAAAACAATGAAAACAATAAAAAAGATTTAACTCAGAAAAGAAGGGAAAGCAAAGGGAAACACGTAATTTTCTTCTCAGTCAAGGGCAATAAGAATACGGGAGTGTAAAATGAATGTAGTTAAGAAAACTGAAATATAAAGCCAATCGAGAAAAGAGCACATTTTCAGAGCCAATGATAAGTTCAAATATTCAAGATCAGATGGGCTTTGTCTCAGAGACTGAAAGCATAAATAGACCAATAATCTAGTGGCTATTTCTGAAGATTTTTGAAGGATAGAAGACAGGAAACATTCCAATGTTTGAAAAGTTAAAAAGAGCTTAAAAGTAGACTTTCCGTTTAATCCTTCAATCCCATTACTAGGTATCTAACCAGAAAAAAAATCATTTTATCCTAAGAGCATTTACACGTAAATGTTTATAGCAGCTCAATTCACAATCACTAAAATGTAGAAACAGCCTGAGTGCCCACCAACCCATGGATAGATTAATAAACTGTGTTTTATATATCTATCTGTATGTATAAAGATATATATATACTCATATATATAAGCATATATATATATACACACATATACATGTATATATAAATATATGTATACAGCATATACATATATATATATATACACACACACATATATATACCATGGAATACTATTCAGCCATAAACAGATGGAGACTTTATATCTTTTGTATTTACTGGATGGAGTTAAAGAATATTCTCCTTAGTAAAATATCTCAAGAATGGAAAAGCAAGCACCCATATAGTCAATAGTGTTTGAAACTAGTAAATGAACAAATACAGGCTCACAAGAGAGAAAAACACAAATTCAAGTGGGAGGAAGGAGGGGGGCCCGGTAAACTCCCACCTAATAGGTACAATGTAGGGGTATATGGCACATCTCCTGGGTGAAGGACTCAACTACAACACAGATGCTACCTAACAAAGGCAAACAATATAAGCTAATCATATGTTCCCTTATATTAATCCAGAGAAAAACACAAACCAAGAAAAACAAAACAAAACAAAACTATACCCTTGACCCGAATCCCCAGAAATACTTTAGAATGAACTGTTAGCAATTGTTTCTGTGTACTTAGAAAGGAAACAACAGGCCATTTGGGGCCAACATGGCCTCACTGTGAACAAATCACTATAGGAAATGTATCAATACTTCCTTTCCTTTCATAAAGAGACTGTGGAGGGGGGTGGTTTAGAGCTCTGTAGTTCATCTACTGTTTCTCAGCTTCACTAGAAGCTGAGGTGATAGAGTTTCTCATGATATATTGTAAGGAAAATATATTATTGTAGGCTGAATAATTATAAAGATACTGGAATTTATTAATGGTTAAACAAATGACCCAGTAAGAACAGCCTGGCACATGATCTTTAAATGTAGATTGTAAAGTTTTGGATTCCTTTAATAGGCTTTGGTGGTAGACAAAAAAAGAGACACGTTTATCGGCTTAACAAATGAACAGATAGAAGATAACTGGTAATTCTGTTATGGCAGGAGAAAGCAGAATTTCCAGTCTAAAAGATTTCATTAGATTCAAACAAGAGCAGAAATGAACACAGTACAATTTAATTTGGAGAAAATAAAATTATCTCAAGTTTAATTCAAAATTCTATTGAAAAAGTACAGGGCACTTCTTATCACCATCTACCACCGTCTTACCTATGGCTGCCAAATGCTATCACAGAAGCCTTCCTGACACCTGTATAAACTGCCTCAATATGATCTGACTTAAGGACAATTTAATTTTGAAAAGGAAAGTCAAAGCAGAAAGCAAATCACAATTTTAAACAATGCACACATTAACATTGAAAATCTAACTTTCCCTGATTATACCTTTGAGTCTCTGACAAAGGTGTCTGGCAACGAGAAAAGGCACGTTTTTTCACTTATCAGACAGCTTGGCCCTTAACGGATGGGTGACCCTCCCTCGTAGGAGGGTAGCTCAAATTAAGGACTGGCATGTGACCACAAAGCATGGTGAAAATGTGGAGGCCAGGGTGGACTAGAGCAGGAGGAAGAGGCAATGGTGGGCAGGGGACATGGTTCAGTTCCAGGGAAGACAGTGGTCCCACATCTCCTTTAGCTAATTGATCATCTCCCTGTGCCAAGGAAAGGGTTTGTGAGAAGAAGAAGTCAAGTTTCTGTTTCTTAAAAAAAGAGCAGCAAAAATCCCCCAAAGTTCATATTCCCATATGAAACAGAAGGAAGCAAAACCTTTGCCACTTAAGCAGGAAGATCGGGCGGCTGGGTTTGTCCAGGGCTCCCAGGAAGGAAGGAGGAGGAGTTTAGACCAGCGATAAGATCAAAACTTCCAGCCTCTGGCTGGCTCTCCTTGACCCTCTCTGGTCTTGGGAGTTCTGGTCCAAAAGCCATCCCTCTGGCTTTGACAGGGGAAAAACAAGACTAAAGCAACAACAGAAAGGGCAAAGAAAAAGAAAACTTCCCAAGGTACCGATCTCCTGTGTCCTTTATTCCTTCTGTCTTTAATTGATCCATCTCTCTGCAATGGGTGCTTTGTTTGAAGGAGCAGAAACCATTTCAATAAGATTCCTAAATATTCCAGTTTCTACAGTATCCTAGCCTTAGACCATTTTCAGAAAAGCATAATGCCTTAGTGGGGTTTCTTTCTTGCTTTTGTTTTGTTTTTGTTCATTCATCTGTCCTGAAATGTAGACACATGTTTTTCAATTGATTCCATATAAGAGAGATCTTGTTTAAAAATATTCACTGCCAAACTTACAAATATCTTGATAAGAACAATAAGCCCAGCTGGAGTTAATTTTATTCAGGGAGCCTAATTTTTTAGTGTGCTTTACTTTGGGGTTCAGTATTAGAAATGGTGAGACTGACTTTAAATATCAGGTAACTCCCAACAACTCAATATTTTGACGCTCTACTCCTTACCCCTTCTCCCTGTTATTTATAAACCATTTCTCCAACAAACTTCATCTGCTATGCCCAGTGCCACGTGCTCAGGTTTTTTTTAGTTCTACATTCTGCACCTTCATTCAGCTTTGGCTGTAGGCCCAGCCCTCTGGCTTGGATGTACTGCATGGCCTGGCAAGAAGAGCTCTTGGAGGTTAGTGAGGCCTTGGTGGGGAGGAGGATAGAGGAGAGAGTCTGGAATGACACCTCAAAGCACTGAAGGCTTGAAGGACTTTTGGCTTTTGGCTTTCATTTTTTTTTCATGCATGTCACCTGTACAAAATGCAACAACTAAGACCAAAGACTGATGAAGACAGTGGGCTTTGCAGAGTTAACTTCTCTCCTAAAAACATACATGACCTGCTTTAACATGAATGGACCCCTGAGTCTCACTGTCCTATCTTATCATTGAGACATGTTCCAGCTTCCAAAAGAATTACACATACAAAGAGACTGGCCCATTAAAATATTAAAACATATTTCTGGAGGAACAAGCTTTCCCTTGCCATTAAGCCCATTATTGTTGGATACAGTCACTTGAGTGAAAAAAGTGTGCTTGACTATCAAAAAGTTTGGCACCCTTGAAAATATGCACCACAGTTTCACTGATAATTCTGAAGTTGGGACTGGGAGGAAAGCACAGTGGGTCAGAGAAGGCAGAGGAGGAAGAGGAAAGGGAAACATATCTGAGTCCCAGCAAACTGCATCTTCTGGGTTCTTTTTCTTTAGTTTTATTATAATAATAGCTTACATTTATTGAACATTTATGGGCCAGATACTTTAAAAGGTCTTTATTAATTTGTCAAATCCTTACAGCAACACTGTATTAGGCATTATAATGATTTCCTTTTATATACGAGGAAACTGAGGCACTCTGAGGTAACATAAATAATCCCAGTAGAGCCAGGATTCAAATCCAGCCATCCTCTTTATCATACTCTGCTTTCTTGCCCCCATGCTAGTCAGCGACCTGTGCTACTGGTCAGGTTAGAGATGCTCGCTTAGAGATCCTTCTCTCTCTCAACCTTACTGGCTTTCTTTCCCCCCAAGTTTATTATACACATCACCATTGTGCACTTATTATTTCTTTCATCCCAAATCTAAGCTTTTTGTTGGCATCCTGAAACTGCAAGGGGTTACAATTTGGGAGATAAAGTTTGTTTAAAAATTTTGGGTTTAAAACAAGGAAGCCAGGATAATAATAGCAAACTTAAAAAGTGTGCAGCAAAAGGTGTGTGGCTGTATTTCTTACACCCTGCAAATTCATCAGCACTTAGCTGTAGGAAGGAAACACAGGAAGTTATATGGAATATTCCAGGCAGGAGGAGCAGATCGTCATCTACTACTGGGAGCTCAGCCTTCCGCTATGTAGTCAGATACGCCCTATACCATAAAACTTGAACGCACACACACTAAATAAAGTAAAATAAGAAGTCATTATTTAGACAGGCCTATTTGTTTTATAAAAGACTGAATCTAGGATCCCTTTAACTATGACAGTTTTTAGTATTTGCTTATAGGCTATTCATGAACCACAAAGAGAAAACCAGATCAAAGGAATCCTCTGAGCTGAGCACCCATGGGAAAGGAAGGTAAAGCCTCATTCATGGAACCAGTGAAAAACAAGATTCAATCAATAGTTACTTCATCTGAATTAACATGACTTTCATCTAACTATTCTGGGACTTTGGATGTCACGTAAATCAAGGTAGAGCTCTCAGAGCTGGAGAGGTCCTTGAGGAATCCTTTGTACCAGTCAGCTCGGTTGATGCACTTCTGTAATATCATCCTGGTTTCAGGCACATCTGAGGCTCACAGGAGTTTATGTACTTGGTCAAGGTAACAGAGTTTAAAAATGGCAGGAGGACAGGGAGCTGAAATCCAGATGCTAAGTATTAACTCTTTCCCACATTTTATTAGTCATACAGACAGTGAAGGGTGAATTTGAGAATCCAAATAAATTCTCTTATCCACATAAAGCTGTATTTTCTACCTTCTCAGAAAAAGAAGTAGTTATGTGCGTGCATGTATGCATTCTAGTTAAAAAGTTGAGTAGGTTGTGTAATAGTATTCCAATAATAATGATATGCAATTATAAAAAAGAATAAGCCAGGTAAAATAGTTTATGCTTCTTAAGAAAAATATTAATAAAAATCACTTACGAAGATATTAATAATCAAGGATAAAGAAGACTATGAAAAACCAGCACACAAAAAGAGTAAACTCAAGCTGCTCAGTCATCATGTGGGATCCTGGAGGGATGGACAGATACACTTTATAGAGTATTTGGACTATGATTTCCACTCTGTTGGTTAACATAGATAAGGATTCAGTTTCTCCAAAGATTATAGGAGCATATGTCATCTACTCTGTGAAATTCAGTCCAACTTTGCATCTGTTGTGTGGATTTTTCTGTCTCAACCTAAACTTACCCCCAACCAAGTTCCTCTGCTAAACAACTCTGGACACAAGAGTATTAAAAGGAGGAATTGGGGAGTGTGCAGAAACACTTATCACTGAACATTCATTAAAAGAAAGCTGACTGATTTTACCATGAATATAGTGCCATGAAACTTAATATCATTTATCAGGGAAGATATTATATCTTTATTACCAAGAAGAAGACCAAACAATCACTAAAATTCTAGAGCACATTAAAGGAAAACATAGGGCTTTCTGTCATCCAGATCTGAATGCTGGTGCTAGCTTGGTGTGTGATATACCATAACCTTCTTAACCTTTCTTAAACTCCAGTGCCTCCTGGGAAAAAGAGGACTACTTGAAGACCTCAAAGAGATTTGGATAGATGGTAGAAGAACATACCAACTAAGTGCACTTTACACTGTCATGCTCCATACCTGTGAGTCCCTGTCACCTGATGCCTGGAAGTTTTTATAAACCCTTACTGTAAACTATAAGGATAATATATATGCATGTTTGTATATGTATCGTGTGTGTGTGTGTGTATAGACATATATCTTACATACATGTTCTTATTTTTTGCAAGATTTGGAAAATCCAAAATCGTAGAGGTACAGAAGAACTACCTTTTTTTCAAGAGGCAGTATTTGAGTAAATGGCAGAACAAGTAGACAAGGGACAAAGAAGCAAAAATATTCCAATGTGACCTCTTCCAGGTAGATTTCCAAAATTTGGAAGAGGCCCATGAATAGATGTCAGAGTCTTTATAAAACTCTGCTCTAAATGTAACTTGAGTGCAAACACTTCGAGCTATCCTAATGATTCCTGGCATAGTTGTGGTCTCTAGACATCCCTGCACTAGCCTGTGTGAGCTAGCTGGACCGGCCACTACCCTGTTATTCCAGGTTCAATATTATTTTGCTGCTTGTCAGCACCTCCACCAGAGGGCAGCAGGTGGAAAGGAGAGGATGTCAAAATGGATTAACTTTGATGACTGGCAATAGCCAGTAGCCATTATCAAGGTGGAGTGCAACATGTGGGGGTACAAGGGGCAAGTTGACTGAGTGGAAAAGGTGAGAGCTTGAATAATTAGTGGGTTCCTACTTCTAAGTGAAGCCAAGAATGGGAGAAGAGAAAGAGTTCATCAGTAGGAAGCTGGAACAAGGTTTCCCAAACCCACTAAGCATCAGATTCATGTCTAGAGTTCTCCTCAAACAGACAGATACACCTAAACACAAACAAACTCCAGGGCCTCACTCCATAGCTTCTGTATCAGAATTTCTAAGTATGGGACTTGAGAATCTCTATTTTTCAAAAAAACTCGCAGCTTATTCTAAAAACAGTAGGGTAGGTGCTACACAAGACCTATGAGGTCCCTTCCAGCTCTCAGAAGACTCACTTCACTAACATAACATATGCTTATGGGTAATCTTCAAAGTCATGGTAAACTCATCTATTCCTCTAGCAGTATGTCCACAGAGAAGGAAGGGGGTAGCCATCACTGAAATTGCTAAAGCCTGGGCTGCATTTACAGTTTTCAGAATGCTATGACAGACACAGTCTCTCTTACCCTTTATTCCTTGCAAGCTTGTAACCAGGAAGATTTTTTTTTTTCTTTTTTTTATTGAACGGTAACTATGTACATTAATGCACTTCTGGGGTACAGTGTGGGGTTTTCACATGCAATCTGAAATACTTCCATCAACTGGTCAACACAGCCTTCATG
>NW_003852458.1:9636169-9668146 GCF_000181295.1 Otolemur garnettii | reverse complement strand
AGTTTTTAGGGGGTCTCTCCCATGGAATAGAGTGGGAGGAAGTTTGAACTCTGCTCGCTTGTTTGCATGGAGTAAACTGCGCGAGCCCGTGTTGTGGGGGAGGGGACTCCCGTCTGCTTGGTGGTGGATTTTGTACCTTTTGATTGTAGTTTCAGGGTCGCTGCTCGCCTCAGGAAGGTTGAAGTGCACTCTTCAATCTTCTCTCTTGTCTCTGCTCCAAACCATCAGCTACTTTGCTAAGGTTCTGTCCTTTCAGCCTCCTTCTGGACGGGAGCTTCTGTAAAAAGCTGGCTGCAGTTCGCCATCTTGGCTCCGCCAACCAGGAAGATTTTAAAACCCCATTCACATCTGTGGAAACCAAGTTCCAGCAAGGCGCCTTACCATGGTGAGTCCGGAGCCGTGACTTGACTGTCGTCTGCTCCTCTGTATCACTATGTGCAGTGCCCACTAGTTTGTCCTCACCCTGTTCAAGTAATTCAGTGGCTCAGAATGATGAACAAGTTCAAGCTACGTGAAGAACAGGAATAAGAAAGAGAAAGCTATGCTGATCTCGCCTTGTGGTGCTCCAGGAAGCAGTAGGAAAATACTCAGAGGCACTTTGCAAGTGAGAAAGAAGAATAAGGAGGCCTGAGTCAGGGGCCGCACTTCTGCCACAGGAGAGAGCTCAGTGATTTCAGAAGGGTCTTATCTCAGCCTAATTTATAGATCTCAAATTCTTCTTTCTGCTGACAACCACTCTGCAGTGAGGAAGGAGAAGATATTTCCTACTTTATAAAGCGATCCCACCAGCGAAGCTGCTTGCCGTGAAAGGCTAATCCCCAGAGGAAAGCCCACCGGATGGCTTTGCTCCCAGTCTTGCCCGCGACTGCTTCAAATCAGGGGAAAGCCATACAACCCTCGGGCCTGGGTGTCCTCATCAATCGACAGAGAGGGTTGGTCCTTTCTGACCCCCCAAAACTAAACCCCATTGAGTTTAATTTCACATTATTTTTAATTAGTTTCTAACACTTAAAACAAAGGAGGATTTTTATAAAATATTCAAGATCAACTTTTGGGTACACCCATTGGAGGAACAAATAGGGCAATTTCCCATCACCCTTTTTCCCTTCTCAAACACTAGATAATTAATTATTTATTATTTGTATAACGTATCATCCACATCACCCGTGTCCCCTCTCCATCCCACAAGCACACACACATCCTGCTAATGAACACTCCATGGCAGCAGGGGCTTTTATCTCTTGGCACCATGGTATTTTCAACATCAAGAATAGTACCTGGCACATAGTAGGTACTCCTTTGTTGCATGAATTAATTCCTGGTAACTTCATAAAAAGCAGAGATTTTGCAATCAAGGAAAGCTAAAGATGACCAGCTCAACCCAGAGATGAGACATGCATTTGTCCAATGAGGTCCTAATTTACAAAATCATAATACAGATTTCACAGTGAGCTGCCAAATGAAGGCTACCAGTGATAGACACACGTTTACGTAGGCTCTGATTGTTTTTCATATAACAAATATAATTGAGTTTACAAAACAATGTTGGGCACATTTTCACAAACAGCCTGAACATATCTATAGTTCTCCCATTATCTATTTGTTTCACTTAAAATGCTTTTAAAAAGAAAAAAAGCATAGCATGATTATTTTAAAGGCATGTGACAGTTCAGTATGTGGAAAGTTCCATATTAAGTCACCGTAAACGTGGCAGATTGATTTCTCTGGTGGTAAAAAGCAGGTCTTAAGGCTGATGAAATTTAATCTCACACCAATTATATTAATTTCAACAGCTGGCTCTGCAGTTACCATGCTCGCCTATGCTCCCCTTAATACTTGCTCCTGGATCTCTCCCCATTTGCCTTACCAGCCTGTAATTCTCAGGCTGTCAAGGGAGACATGACAGGAAGCATTTGTTGGAAGCACTCAAATGTGACTGTGCATTCATGGGGATTTGTTAACTGATGTTTAAGTTGTTGTATTCCTCATAAACAAACATCAGTGACAGGCTTTAAAGGTGATCTTCCAAAACAAATGTGACTCATAACCATTAGTGCAGCACATGCTGAAACTAACAGCTCTTTTCTACTCAACCCATGGAACATGGAATAGGTCAAACAGCAGAGGCGATTTAAAGGGGAAAGTGCTATAGCCTTCCCTTTAAATGTGGCTCCATCAAGCACACCAGCTTTTACGTGAAATTTCCTTGTTAATGAATATTTAATATAGAACATCTTAGAGCAAAGTTTTAAAATTCTGGCACTTTAGAGATGGTCAAACCAATCTCCTTGGTACTAGGAGGAAATTACTTCGGTGGAATTATTTCTACCGAAGCACACAATGTCAGCCATGATGCTCTGAATGTTTCTTTTTGAATCATCAGAATTGACAGACCTCATTCTTCCACTTAAAGAATATTAGTCAGGACTGAGCTTCTGCTTTGACCTAGTATTATCACCTAATTTCTTTGATACCTAGGGAAATGTGGGTTGGATTTTTGCTTTATTATTATTCTTATTATTTTATTTACTTGTTTGCTATCCTTGGAGCAAGTATAAAAAAAAAAAGATGGGAAAATAACAGCAGTCTATGACAACTTTAATTCTTAAGGGGCTCTTTTAGATATGATATCATTTGAAGAGTGGTCCCGAAAAACAATACAAACAATACCTTGGGCTGTGTTGAATACGGACCAGCAAAACTGCATAAAAAATATGGCATTGAATAAAAGAGCATTAGTCACAATTAGCCAGTTGGTAATTCTTATTATAGAGCTTTAGCTGTATGGTCTAATTGGTTTTCTACGATTTGGTTCAGAAGCAGCTTTTTCTGTCATGGGAAAGAATATTTTCTGTGTGTTATCTACCATATAATTATTATGGCCCACCGGACATCTCTCTTCTTTTTTGTTCTAACCTCTTCGTTTACTTGGCAAACCTTTGCACCCTTCAAAGTTCATTTATTCATGGGTTTCCAGTACCTGCTGTAAAACATGTTAGATGAATGAATGAAAAAATAAATCAGTGAAAAGATAAGAGCTACGTTTTAACTGTATGTATAAATATTTTTTTAAAGGCACTTAAACTTGTTTTATCTATTTTGATCCCCAAATAATCCTGGGGACTCTCAGTTCAACAGAAAACCACCAGGTAGTGACCAGTGATTCTCAAACGGAGAACATTTTGACACCCAGGGACACAATGATGTCATTTTGGTTGTTACAACAGGGAGGGAGCTACTGGTACTTCGTAGGTACCTGCAGGTCGCAAATGCTGCTGAGCCTGCCAAATGCACAGGATACCTCCCCCCACAAAATAGTCGTCCGGCCTAAAATCTCAATACGTGCCAAGGATGAAAAACCTTCATCTAACCCTGCTATTTGTGGAAATTACTATAACCACATGTTCTCTGAGTTCCTATTCAAAAATACTTTTCGGATTAAGTGTATCCTATAAGAAATTACTTAGTATACTATATAAAACTACTTCTTACATTGAGTCATCTTCCTCAAAAACATACAAACCAACCCAAAAAACATGGAAATAGCAAGTTCCCGGTTTGATTCCTAATTGCTGACCCAGGATGAATGCTTTGTTGCCAACCCTGTTTAGAAAAGGCACTTGAGTGTAGCTAACACATGGAGACTGCCACGCATTTTATGGAAAATGAATTCACTGAGTTCTGTTAGAAAATGTCCAAGTTCAGTTACAGAGAACTAGGTGGATTGAAATATCAGTTGTTTAAAAGAAACCCAAAAGTCAAAACATTAGTAAGTTCATTCCATCTTTTGCCTTTGAGAAAACCATCCATGAGCGTGAGGGAGTAAGGAAGACGGGATGGTACTGCACTCACGTAGGGAAGTACAAAGAGGTTGCCAGAAACTCCTTTTGCTTACCACAAGTGCTTATCTTTCTGTTACTTATAAAACAATTCCCTGATTCAGTATAGCAGAGGAAGACATTGTATCTTTATAACCCAATCTCCAATTGTAATTTGTATATCTCAATGAATATCAGTTCTAAGAACAGGAGAATACATAGGCCAGGAAGAAGACAGGAAACTTTGAGGTCATCCTGTCTACCAGATTTTGTCTTTTTAAAATTTTGCTGAATTATTCATTCAAATGAAATCTCACATGGAAACCCACTGTGTAAAATTAAAACAATTATAATATGAAGCTGTGTTTGGGCAAGGATGGACCATCAGAGGGTCCTGGCAGGTCAGCTCTGCACATCCAAATCTTAATTCTAGCCCTGTTTGATCTAAAAAACTCACTCTGTTTTGGGATAATGGTAATTGGCATAAAGTATTCTCTCAACACAGCAACCTAATTACCCTTGTTCTAAACCTCTTGATGAGAAGGTAGAAAAGAGTAGATTAGCCTTTGCTGAAAACACTTTGCCAGTAACTATGGCAGCTACTTTACCTGCTACTCATTTAATTCTCATGGATGGCTTTCTGAGAAGGATGAATGGATAAAGAAAATGTGGCATACGTACCATGGAATACTATTTGGCCTGGCATTTTTGACATGGATGAAATGGGGGGGGGATATTATGTTAAGTGAAATAAGTAAGACACAGAAAGATAAAACTGTCTGATCTTATGTGTTGTGGGATCTATAAAGGTCAAAATCAAGGCAGCAGAGAGTACAATAGGATTACCAGGAGCTGGGGAGGGGAGGAAATGGAGAGATGTTGGTCAAAGTATACAAGATTTCAGTTAGACAGGAAGAATAAATTCTTCAGATGTACTGTGTAGTACAATGACTATACTTAATAATAATGCATTATATATTTGAAAATTGCTATGAAATTTTATTTTTAAATTAATTTATTTTTCTTAATTTCATACCAGATTAACCGAGAGTAGATTTTAAGTGTTCTCACCACAAAAAAGAAATTGAAATATGTTTAGAGGATGGATATGGTAATTAGCTTGACTTGAACATTCCACAATGTAATCACATATCAAAACATCACACTGTAATCCATAAATACATATAATTTTTTATTTAGTCTTTTGTACATAGATCATAAATACATTTATTGTCTTTTTTTTTAAATGGAGATGGGAATGCTGAGAAATGAAATAACTTTCTCAGAGTTGAAGGATTGAAACTGATAGAGCTAAAATTCATCCTTACATATATTTGATTCTCAAAAGCTACATTTGATCTATGATTACTATTTTACCATGCTATCTAAACAACTTTGGCTACTGAATTAGCCTCAGAAGGAGCTCCCCATTTGCTTTGACAAAATTAGCCACACCTCTTTAAATTTCACTTAAACAACATATTTTATAAGATCAATTATTATAATTAATATGTTGATAATTAATGTAACATTATCTAATTATATATAAACTAATGAGGTCTAACACTGAGAGTCTAAATAGTATATTGACTTAATCAATCTGGATCTCAAAGTATTGATAGTTCCTAGAATCCACCTATCTTTTTGACGTAATATAATTCTTTAGCTAGGCTGATTAGGGAAGCCAAATGCAACTTCCAGAAATCAGTTTTCAGTTCCTGTAGAGGTGAATAGAGATCGTGAGAATCCTTGGACTTGCCATTTCAGTAAAAGTTCTGTTTTAAGGCAATCAAATCTAGTTTAATTGGTATAACACTATTATTTCTGGGCAAAAGTTTAATCTAGAGATCCTAGATATCAAAATCCAAGTTCGCCTGACTTTGATCTTTTGGGGAGTGTCCGTGTCCATTTTCACGTATTAGTCCAATAATGAACAGTCCCAGTTCTGACTGTCCACAGTCCAAGCTAGCTCCTTCACGGGGTGTGTAAGGTACATGAGGAACATCCCGACCTACCTCCCTAGCCCCACCTTTTTTCTGCTCACTCAACTGAGTTCTGGTACACACTTGCTCTGATACATTGTAGCATGGTATGCACTCTGGGGTCAGACCGCCTACATTGGGCCCACACTTCTGACATTCACTAGCTATAGACATTAGTTACTTCATTACTCTTGGTGTCCTTATTTAAAACAGGGTAATAACAGACTCTTCCCCCTTGTGGTGTTGTGCCCATGAACTGAGGTAACATGATATAAATACTTACAAAGGGATCTAGAGTAATATGAACATGGAATTTTAACTAAAATGTTGCTATTATTGCAATGAGGTTTAATTCTGTCTCTCCACACCCCTAGTTCCCCTGGGACTAACCCCAGAAGTGCACCTCACTCTTGGCCTTGTGTCTGCCACATCAGGAGTGCTAGTTGAATTTTTATCTCTTTTATCTCTTGGGACGTGTTTGTCCTTTATCTCCTGCTCAGTATCATTTCTAGCATCAGCATCAACTCACCCAGACCACATGCTATAGTAATCAGATTTAGTGTGATTATTAACAGAAGCACAAGAACCAGAGCAGTAAGGCTGCATCAGATCCATCCTCTAAACGTTCGTTGTTAGAATTGTAAATATAGGTAAGTATCTCATGTTATAGAAGTTTACACTACCATATCTTAGTTTTATTGTTGACAACATTTTAAACACTAGAAATGTCTTCAAGACAGTTTTCTGTGGACATTACTAAAATTAGCTTCCCAAACTTGCTAGTGCAAACCAACTTCTTCTTTCAGGCACATATTGTTATAAATCAAATTCTACATGTCTATAGAATTTGTATGTTCAGGGTGCAGAGTTTGCAGTAACTCAACTTGAGGCCAATAACAATGACCAGTTATTGCATATTTTTGTGCTCAACAGGTGCTTTACTTGTATTATACCATGGAAGACTTTTAAAAGTCTTTCCTCCCACTTGACAGATGAGGAAACTAAGGCTCAAAGATTATTAAAAACTAGCAAAATCATTGGAACAGATGCTGTTGGTGCTTTGCTGATAGAGATTCCTTGACCACTTCTGTGCACACAGGCTTCCCATGAGCGTCCATTCCTGACACCAAGCACCTCTGGCTGTGTGCCAGCTGCCCTCAGGCTGCTGGAATCAGCTTTACCTGTTCTTGGAGAGCTGATAGTGTCCAGGAAATTACATCCTCCTGGGGTCAGGCCTTGAGCACCAGCTGGGACTGAGCCAACACCCACCTTTACCACCCCACTCTAGCGTGGTACTTGATATTGCATTTTTTTTTTTACTTTTCCTGTTTCATTTCATTACTCTTCTATCAGTTTCTCCCTGCAATATTTTCCAATAATTGTCTCAACATCTGACTTCTGGGGAACTCAATGTAAAAACAATCACACAGTTCATAAATGGGATTTCAAAAGCAGTTCTGATAAAGTCCAAGATGACTACTCTGAAGTCCCTAACCTAAACTGACTCTCCTAACCACAGCAGAGAGGCAGGAAATAGGAATGAGATATGACTGGTGCAGTAACTCAATTTGAGGCCAATAACAATTACCAGTTATTGCATATTTTTACTGTTCCTTCTCCTTAAGATCTCCACAGATTCTCTGAGGACCAGCCTCTGCTCCCAGGGAGCTCCTGCTCTGCTCCCTTCACCCTTGGATAGTATAAGCCTCTGGCTGATTGCTGCTGCCCTAAGGAAGTAAGGCGGAGGGCAGCACCAGAGAGACTTGATGCATAACCTTAGGCAAATCAAACTGCGCTATCAACCACTTGCAGAAATCAATCAGTCATTTATAGTATTTACTGAGGCCAGCCATGGGACTCAGTGCCATGGTCGCCTCACTCCAGCCTGAAATTTCAGTCTTTCACCTTTACCCTCTGTTTTCAGGCAACAGGGAACTTTCCCAACATGCAAGGGTTTTGACTTCGGGTTAATAGCAACCTATTTCCAACCGACGTGTTGGAGAAATCACCCTCTAAAACTCAGCAGGAGTTAGTTTCATTCTAAATATATCTCATGTTAATTAAAGGGCTAAATATCTTCCATTTTTCTCTTTCCTATTTTTCTATTTTTTTCTCGTAAAGTAACTTTCTAGACCTGAGAATACAGGTCTTTTGGTAAACACCTATTGAAAAGATAAGATGGCCAGGTCATTTTGGAGAGTAGTTACGGAAAGGGCTAAATATCTTCCATTTTTCTCTTTACTATTCTTCTATTTTTTTCCCTTACAGTAACTTTCTAGACCTGAGAATACAGGCTTTTGGTAAACATCTGTTGAAAAGACAAGATGGCCAGGTCATTTTGGAGAGTAGTTGTGCTTTTGGCCTTCACACTCACAATGGCTATGGTATACACATCACTTTGACAGGCAAATACACCCAGGGAATGTGCAGAAGGTGTTCTACCTTCTATGCCTCAATCAGATCTTGCCTGGAAGCCATTCAGACTTAGTGTTAGCTGTGTAGGTGGAGAAAAGCTAGTCTGCTGTGCTTGTGAAGCTCACAGCAAACATTCAGAATGTCCGGTGCTGGGCTGGCTAAGGAAGGTCAAACACCATGGTCACACCACTCTGTCAGCTCAGCCAGGGTGGTCTGAGCTGGCACCTCGGGTACTTCACTCATTCTACTTCTAGCAGGCTGATCTGGCCAAACTGGGCCTTGACACAGGTTAGGGCTCTTCAGCTGGCTATCTTTCCTGTGTTACCCTGTTCCTCTGTTGATTGGCAACACATCCTCTCCCCATTAGCTACTATTATGAAAAATATGGCCCTTCTTGCTTCGACCAAAGAAGCAGTGTGTCAATGGCAGGAAGAGAAGAAAGAATGATATGTCTTAAATTTTAGGCAGCTACAATATGGTCCTTTCCTAAAAAATGACCTCTCATTTTTAGGGAAGCCAAGTCTCCCCAAAATAGCGCAGCAAACATCATCAATTAAGTCTCCACTAAGGTGAACCTATGAACTCTTACACATAGCATATGGCTACTGTGAATTTAATTATTATTTCTCCTTCCATAAGTTTACAAGGTTTTGCTAAAATATTAAAGGACATATAAAATACCATTTTTTAAAAATATTCAGAGATTAAGAAATTAAGGATTTTATCAATCTAACATTGACGTTTAACATTGAGAGTTTCATGCTTCAAGATGAACTCTCATAGGAGAGGGAGAAAAATATAGTTAAGGGATGAGGTTTAGAGAATGGATTTGGCTATTCATAGGATCCCTAATCAGGGTTTTTTTTTGTAATCTAAAGTTCAATGTCCAAAAGGGCAAAGAAAATTTGGATTTAGGATCTGCATTCCTCATTATGTCTGTCAATATTTGAGGAGATTTAGTCAGGAAGGTAGGGGGATGGTGCTGGGTGACCAATTTGTTTAATGCAGAATGTTGGCCAGTGGCTGGTGTGTGGGGTACAGAGTTCAGTCATGGGAAAAAGGTTGGCCAGACTTAGGCAGGGCATCAGGGACCCAGGCATCAGTGTTTAAGGCAGAGGTCCTGGTGGCATCTGGGGTATATAAGTAGGAAAATAAAATCATTCCACCCCCAGGGAAAGCCCACAAACCCTAGATTCTATAGTTAGGCAACTATTTTCAGCTTCATCCCAGTAATAAGAGGATACTAATTCAATCCCTGCCCTATTCAGGACTGGAGATAGAGACCATCAGTGGCAGCTATTAGAGAGAAGTGAGGAAGTCCAAGTTCAGGATTTAGATACGGATTCATTTGCTCATCTAACCAACACAGGAACATCCTCATCAGCATGCTACAGGACTGGGATCAGGATGAGCAAAACTCCCTTCTTTTAAGGTCTAGTGAGCTTTAAATCCAGAACACTCGATTACACAGGGTATACAATGACCATTTTGTCAGTCATTTGAAACCAATTAAATTGCATTTATTTCAAACACAGTACAAACTTGTCACACACACAAAACACAGATGTCATTATAACTTCATTTAAATGAGGGGTACACAAGAAATGCCATCCCACTACACACACACACACACCCCTCCACCTATCTATACACTTTGTCCTGCTTCTTGGTGAAAGGTCCCATAAGAACATCTCAAAGAACATTTCCCCTGTGGTTGGGGCATGATCACCATGTTCTAATACTTGCAATCTTGCCATAGAAATGTAATCCAGACAGTATTCATTTTTAGGCTTAAGGCCAGTTAAGTTGTTATGTAAACAGAGAAAGCGATTCCTGATGTATCTAATGAAATATTGTGGATTCATCTTGTGAATTAGAGACCAGAGAAAACTGATTTGCAGCTGAGGCTGCAAAAATGCTCCAATTCCCAGGGCCTCCTGGTCTGTCCCCCAGTCACCAAACAGGGCACCAAGAAAATACTCTCTTTGTATGATCAATCGCTTCGGATTTCAAAGTTTGTTTACGTTACACATCATTACCAATTTTATGCTGCTAACTCCAGATGATGAGGAAGCTATGCTTTGGATTTGAAGATGACACTGTTGATAGCATTATTTAAATGCCCATGAGAGTTTTCTAGAAAAGTTAAAATGAGACCACATATGCGTCAGTCAGGAACGATAAATGGTGGTACCAAGGCAGATGCACAGCAATGGGTACGAGCAATTGCAAAAAGCTGAGGCTAGACCCCGAAATGTGTCTTTGCCAATGCCTCTGAAATGCCTAAAGTTCCTTTACATACACAGTTTAAAATGAAGGTTTAAATTGAACCGGCTCTAGGAAAATAACCCATTGACTTCAATGCACCGTAAGGAATAAAACACCAATTGCAGTTGTTTTCTGAGAGGGAAATTCCTTTTCCCAGGGAAAAGGAATTAGGTGGCTGACGCACCCTGGGCCCCTTGTACAGAGAATGAGCTCAGGCTAGCTGGGCAGGTCCATGTCGACACAGACTCCTGCATAGCTGAGCTTCGGTTAACCTTTAGCCAGAAGAAGAAAACCAGGGTGTGTCCATCAACAGGTGCTCTTTGCCAGCATCACACACCAGATACATCACATCACCCTCATTCCTGTGTGCCCCATAACAGGAGCCCCAATTCAGGCTACTGAAAACCAAAGTGGCATGGAGACATTCTGCAAACCAGGACCCATTCTTGTCCTGTCTAAGGTGGAAGGCCAAAAGTGCAGTCTGCCACTGGTGCATGTGAGTTTAACATTCAAGGTTCTGAATATTCTTGGGTGGTCCCAGACCTTGAATTTACTAATGAGCTGAGGGCAAACCTAATCACTCACACTGCCAGCTTCTCTGTAGGACTGAGTCACTCGGCTGCTTTGGAAGCCGTAACAACCTTCTAGATTCAGCCCAGCACATAGCCTTACAGCTTCCAACTTATCCTGCATATATTTTATTGCATTTCATGAAGTAAGTACATACTCTAGCAATGATAAAATATATGGGAGTTTGTCAAGGTCTCAGGATACAGCCATAACCTCTAGAGACTACTGTTGGGGGAGGGGTTGAGGTCTTTGTCCCTGACGTGGACCCTGACCTCACAGCAGCCTAAGCCTTACCACTGCTGTACTGCAGAGCTGACCAGACAGTTGTGGGGCCCAGGCTTGGCACAGGCGGGAGGGGGGTGGGAAACCGTATAAAAGCAGGGCTGTTTAGACACTGCTGTCACCCAGCCTCAGTGTGTCTCCTCCCCCACAGAGCTGTTCTGTGCAAGCACCACTTTATCGCTAATAGGCTGAGCTGTGTTCCAGGACTGCCCTGCATTGCAAGTGAGTCATTGCTGATGTTGGTAACATTAACTAAAAATGTGGAGACTTAGAAATGGATGGAGCAAGAAGGCACTGACAGTTCCCAAAGCCAAAAAGCCACAAGTTAATTATACTCCATGTACTGCTGATTCCATCCCTGCAATCTCTCTCTTTGATCCATCTATTTTTCATCACCCCCATCACACTCACATTATCTCTCTCCTGACCTACTATCATCACCGTTCTCGTCCCTCTCAAATTCACTTTTATGCTATTACAGTATTTTTTCCAAAGGTAAAACCTCATAGTATTATTACTTACCTTAAAATCCTTTAACAACCTAACAGGATCACAAATCATGATACACTTCTTCTCATCTAATGACTATGAGCTTCTTAAAGGCAGGGATATACATTTAAAATTCCTCCTTGAATCCATAAAGGAGCTTGATAAAAACTTGCTGAAAGACTGTGTCAATTTCTGCAAAGGTCTATGCTCACATCTTCCATTGGCACCAGGTGGATTAACCTGGCCTGCTATGACTTGTTGAACTCCAGTGTCAAAACCTGTTAGCCATACCAAGAGGATGCGCTGACACAGGATTGCTAATGTGTGTGGACTCAGGCCGTCGCACTAGAACAGACCAGAGATTTCTCCTTGTCTTTGGATGATGGTAGAGACAGCAGCAATCTAAAGCTCTGTCTTTCCCCCTCACTTCCTGTGTGAATGGAAGGCCCTGAATTGTTCATTCTTGAACACACCAAAAAAGGCACACCCTCCCCTATTCACCAACTGCAACAATGACTCTAAAACTTGTTTCAAATGTATCCGATATAACTTGGCAAGCTCTCAGGGCTTTGTGGAACTTCCACCATAAGGGAGTAGGATTTATTTAAAAAATTAAAATGTTCCTTCCATTGTGCCATTGTTTCCTATCTGTTAGCAATGAGAACAGAAGGGACTTTTCTTTTAAATAAGTGTTGTTCAGTTTGCACAGGCTTATGAAAAACACTCAAAGGTATAGAGGAAACATTTTTGGCGGGGGGGATTCTGGTTACCTTAGGAAATGGCATCTCGTTCCCAACAGAAGTTTCTTACCTTGAGGGGTATAGAATATGCAGAATTTATCTTTAGAGTGATAAAATGCCAGTTACGTGTTTGTCTGCAAGACTGTGTATGTATGTATACATGTACTATACACATTATACACACTCAGTACATGTATATAATTAAATATACATACATATTTTATATGCTATCTATACATATTACACACACAGATACACAAATAATGTTCTACTGTTACTTGCTGGATATAGCATAGCATACACCCCCTCTCTCTTTTCTTCCTTTCCAAATACTATCTATTCTTTAAGGCCCAGAAAGTCTTATCTTTTCCACGAAGTCTTGGCCATCTCTATGCCTTCTATAATTTTACTCCAATCAACTGACCTAAATTTACTTCCAAAGGGAATCATTGTTACGTAAAGATAGTTCCCATGCACCACACATTCTGGCCAAATTAATCCTATGCATTCAATAACAAGTTCAAAAAATATTTGCTGAATGTTAAACGCGCTAAATAAAGCCATTCATTTCCCAGCACAGGGCTCTGTCCACAGTATAAACTCAGTAACTGAGTGGATACGCTCCATGGACACCTCATAGCTGTGCATTTCTGTGTATGCTGCTTTATCACACTGGTTGTTCCAGTCATGCCCTCCTGTTCTACACAGCCTTTTAAAATTTTAACCCAGCATTCTAGGACTGATTGAAATAGTGCTAACCTCCTTCCTTCCTCTCTTTAATTCACTACAGCCAAATAGTTAACATACACTGCCTGGCTTGTGATTCTTGGTGCGTATACTTACCCAACCTCTTCACTCAAGATAAATTTCTTGAAGAAAGAATCATTGTATTCCTCATAGCCCTAAGTTCAAGCTTTGAAAATAGGAAGATCTTAAGAAAACTCTGTACATTGAATTTTTTGAATTAACAATTCTAGTCTACTTTGATCTATTCTTTTTTAGAGCATCTTGACTATCGGTATTCATCACACAATCTAGATCTTCAAGCTGTACAGTCTTTTATTAATTTCTAGAAGTGCTTCCTGTCCCAGATAATCTCAACTGAGCTTCTTTGGGGCAGGAGCTGGATTACTTCCACTTTAGATTCCTGGGGTAGCAGGAGATGCTCAGGTGTGAGCTCATTTAAATAGAGATAAATGACTGAATTCATAACAGGAACTCCTTGGAAGAATGACTTATATCCATCAGATCTTTATGCCCATTTCTCCTTAGCAATATCATTCCAGTAACAGAAATGTGATGCACCCAGCTGATAGTTCAACCAAGTGAAGCCATCTGAAAATGAGGAACTTGTCGATCATTCCTGATTTTGGCAAGAAATTCTCCCTGATACTATTTTACCTGCTTTGAGGAGCAGATATAGATCCTCAGATTAAGGATGAGAGACAGAGAACATCTATTACAACACTTCAGCTAACACAAATGATGGCACTGTGCAATATTTAGTTCTCATTAAATTTCCCACAGGGCAATTAGATTTAATAAAAAGAATCCTCTCAGGGCTAGTATATTTCTAATTGCTCATTTGCCCAGGCAAGAAAAACCCTGCACAAATGCCAACTTCCTCCGGCCATACAGAGCTTCTACCAGTTCTTGGGCGAGTTTTCTCCAAGTGAGACTTTTGTGATGACATACACTTCTTGGTGTTTTTTCTCTCTCTCACTATGTAAACATTTTTTACTAATCAAACCCAATTCAAGTAAATGGCTTATAAAACTACAATGGTATCTGTATTTTAAAAATTCTTCACCTGTATTTTTAGCCTGCCTTATACAGTAGGACAGAAAATAAAAATAAATATTTGGCCATGATATAGACTTAGCAAAAAAAAGAAACATACGGCCCATAAATGTTATCTGAGATGGACCCGTGTCATATCATGTGCTAACTTTGGCTGTACAAGCAAACATACCACACAGAGGCCAGCACACGTGCTCAAACATGCTCACCCATACCTTCTGATAGAAACATCAGACTCCACCCTTAATCTCCAGGCCATTTTAAGGAAGTATTCTGGAATATCCACATATTCCAAAGGATAAAGGAATTTTAGTTCACTCAGTAAGAAAAAAAAATGGCGGAGAAAAAAATGTTTTTCCTTTACTAAATTACTTCTTTTGTGTAAGTACTGGTAGGGTATGTGATTTGTGTTTACTATAAACCATTGCATTTCCTTATGTTCAGCTCTGTCCAAGCAAGCATACCAAAAAAAATCAAATAATTAACTACTAGAGAGTAAAACATGAAGCCAACATTAAAACCACCTACTGATGTTTTTTCCTCCACTCTCCCTATGAAGTCAAAGTTTTACTAAAACGCTGACGCAGCTGAAATAGATGTGCTTACAGGTTCACTGGGTCTCAAATATAATTTGAGATCTAATCTCTCAGCTGAGGATGCATTTTTAATTTTCTTTAAGTGTTTCCTAGACCATACATTGCCCATACATTGCATTTCACAGAATTTTTACGTTTCTAAAGTCTTGCCCAGAGGGGTGAAAATCACCTTAATGAAGAAAGAAGAGGTTAAATTACCATGACTCTGGAACAGCACAGGCTCTCAGCTGCAATTCTCTGGCTCAGAACCAGGGTCTAAAACCAGCCATGGGAAAAGCTGCTGAAACGGAGCCTGCAATTCTTTTTATGTTTGACTTGCATAATGTTGACATTCTAACACCAGAGAGACCCAAATATATTTTAAACAATTACAACTTATTTTCTATAAATATTTTTAAATTGCTTTAAGAAATAAAATAACATATTTCACCCTTCTCTTTCTCTGAGTTACTGTGGTCACCCGAGGCAGCTCACTACTACAGATTTATTTTTGGCTGGAAGGTCAGGGAGGACATCTTAAGGCGCTAAGTCGGCTGTTAAACTGTGTTTTCCAACATGAGTTGTGTGGTGAGAAGGGGAGTCAGCCACTCTTAAAGCAGCGACTGAATTCCCTGTCATAACATGAAAGATGGACATTGTTTCTTTCTCCTGCTGAAGCCCAGACAAGGGAAAATACCAAGTACTCAAGAAGATCTTTTAAATAGTCCCCTATCCCTCAATGAGCACAATTTTCATCTTGTACAGAAAAATCTTTCTCCCCTTTCCATTTCAGTGCTTTTCCTTGTTTTGGTTATGTCTAATATGAAACATGGTTTAACTATTGAGATTTCGCTACTGGGAGAAGGGTGTGAAAAAGAGGGGAGGATTATAGAGATGGGCAAGGAAGGTCACGATTCCTGGGTACATCATTCAACCATTCCAGGCTCTCTTTCCTTCAAACGAGGTGATGTGTAATCACCCAGCAAGCGAGAGGTAAAATTCATTTGCAACCTGCAATTTCCTCTCTCAGAGAAGATGATCAACAAGACTGAATTCTGAACTCTGAAACTAGGCTATGATATCCTTAGTCACAGATGAGCTGAGTGAACAGTAGGTTAATAACCCTTCAGTGCAATTTCATTATCTCTCCCACAGCCTGGGGACCAGAGACCTGGCTTGTCTTCAACATGAATGTCCTCTGCATGATTTGTAGCATTAATTTTTGATATGAAAACATCAGATGCCAAAGCTGACTACAGTAGTTCTCCTAAAAGATTCACAGACAAGCCCTCCAGGTTTATGATTTTAAAGCTAACACAAGTTCTGCTTTTCTACTAATTTGTTGCCACTTAAAACTTGCATCTTTTGGGGGTGGCGCCTGTGGCTCAGTGAGTAGGGTGCCGGCCTCATATACCAAGGGTGGTGGGTTCAAACCTGGCCCCGAGTGAACTGCAACAACAACAACAAAATAGCTGGGCATTGTGGTGGGTGCCTGTAGTCCCTGCTACTCAGGAGGCTGAGGCAAGAGAATTGCCTAAGCCCAGGATTTGGAGGTTGCTGTGAGCTGTGTGATGCCATGGTACTCTACCCAGGGTGATAAAGTGAGACTCTGTCTCTACAAAAACAAACAAACAAACAAGCAAACAAACAAACAAAAACAACTTGCATCTTTTCAACAAAAATAGACAAATGAGACTTAATTAAACTGAATAGCTTCTGTACTTCTAAGAAAACAATGATCAAAGCCAATAGACAACCGTCAGAATGGGAAAGGTATTTGCATACCATAAATCGAATAAAACTTGATAAATGGAATCTATAGAGAACTCAAATTAAGCAACAAAAAAAGAGCCAACAATCATATCAATGGAAAGTGAGATGACTAGAATCTTCTCTAAAGAAGAAAGATGAGTGGCTAACAAACATATAAAAAAATGCTCATCGTCCCTCATTATCAGAGAAATGCAGATCAATAACCCTAAGATATCACCTAACCTCAGGAAGAGTGACCTACATCACAAAGACTCAAAGTTGTAGATGCTGGCATGGCTGTGTTACAAACTAACACAACTCTTTTGGAAAAGAGGTATGGAGAATCCTCAAAGAACTCAAACTAGATTTCCTATTTGATCCTGCAATCCCCATTACTGGGTATCTACCTAGAAGAAAAAAAAATCATTTTATCATAAGGACATTTGTGACATTTGCACTAGATTGTTTATTGCAGCTCAATTTACAATTGCCAAATTGTGGAAACAACCTAAATGCCCACCAATCCAGATATGGATTAATAAACTGTGGTATATGTATACCATGAAATACTATTCAGCCACCAAAAAGGATGGCGATTTTACATTTTGGGGGGTATTAATTTGGAAGGAGTTGAAATAAATTCTTCTTGTTAAAGCATCACAAGAATGGAGACGCAAGAACCCAATGTACTCAATTCTGATATGAGGACAATTTATGCTAATACATGGTGGGGGGAAGGGAATGGAGAGCAGAGAGAGGGAAGGAGGGAGTGTGGGGCCACAATGACACCTGTGAAACACCTCTTGGGGGCAGGATACTATTATTAGTGGGACTTTACCCAGCAAATGCAAGCGGTGTAATCTGGCTCTTTGTACCCTCAAGGATCCCAACAATAAAAATAACTAACTAAATAAACTTGTATCTTTTGATTAAATCATCTAAAGAACTTGGATATAACAAATAAAGTGCAATGTTGTTTCAAAACACAGGGGGTGGGAATAGGAAAGCAGAACTCACCCTCACTCCTAGAAAAAGCATCACTTGAGCCTGCCAGTGCCAAGGTCAGCAGCAGCTGCCAGAGATCCATACCTGAAGGACCTGCAATCACAAAGAGATAAAGCCAATGAACTAAAAGCAGACCATTATCATGAAATATTGTTTAAAGATTGCAGGAAACCATGAATGCGCTGACATGTCAGTTCAAGAGAAATCTTTCATTGCCCTAGAGTTCCATGATGTCATACTTTTCATAAACACAAACAGCAGGTAATAAAACACTCTACTTTTTGTGGGTGTTTGTCTCAGGAAATAACATGAATGCTCGAGATTTTCACATTGTGGTGCACAGCCATAGGACCACCTCACAGCCACTGATCCCCAGGCACAGCTTCAATAATAGGGACAATGTCATTCACTTTCATTTGATCTGGAAATAGAAAAACTTGTCAGCAGTATCACTGAGCATGGGGCCTTGCCCTGGACAAGCCAGTCTAGCATGCAGTGACATTTCTTAAGTCTGTTTCCCAGTGAACACAAGAGATCAATTAACACACAAAACTCTGTGCTAATGAGCCATCCTAATGAGGTCTAATTAGAAGAGAAACAGAAGGAAGGTGAGAAGCAAAAGAAAACTGTGCCTCAGCGTCCAGTCTAGCAAAGGAGGGAGAGCATAACACGCCCCACTCAGCACACCCTTCTCTGGAGGAAGCAAAGAAGCTTTTCTGGAAAAAACAGACCGGAGTATTCATGCCCAGAATCTCTAGAGGCAAGTTTGGGCTGGCTGAAAATGAACTCAGCACACTGACTTCTGTAGAGCAGTTGATGTGTCTAATAACTATTGCCAGTGACTCTAAAGCTTAGCTGCAACATTTCCATAGAACTGCACTATTTACAAGTCACCTGGGCATACCTGATCCTTACACTAGAAACTCTACCAGACCCTATATTGGCATCATTTTGATTACTGTGCAAACTTGACAATAATGAAATAGCCCTATTTGGTATCCCGAGCAAGGCTGAAATGATGGGCAGGAATGTTTGTTTTCATGGGCCTCCAGGCACGGTCCTCTGGCAGTGGCTGTGTAATTCCTAAGAGGGATTCAAAAGTCCGATGTTCCATACTTGCACTTGGAGACAGTGAACAACCTGTTGTTTTGTTGTTGCTGTTCCATGTAATTTATGTTCTTAAAAAACTCCTAAGAAAACAAATCTCTGTGTGAACGGAATCTTTTCTCACATCTGATTACTCCTGTGCACACCCACATTCATAAAGAACCCCCACCTTGTACACTGCCTCATACAGGCCTGGATAGGATCAAGTGCAAAAGTGCAGACGAATACACTTTATCAACTGGGATATCAAACAAATGGGTGTCATGGTTATTACAACATCATGTTTAATTCCTAACCTGGACAGCTCTGGGATGGCGGCCTTGCATCATTCTGGTGCATGTGAACCACTGAGCATCTGTTTCTATGTCAGTGGTTCTCAACTTTCTTAATGCTGCGGCCCTTTAATACAGTTCCCGTGGGTCGCGACCCACAGGTTGAGAACCGCTGTCCTTTGTCCTTTCTTCCTAAGTGAATTGGCTGTTGATCCTAGTTGGAGGCCTCAGCAGAAATACATTAAAAGGCTAAAAGCAAACATAGGTTGAAAACTCCACGCAGTTTATAACCAGATGTTTTCTCTTAATTTGATTTTTTTGAAATGCAGAAAGCACTGAGGAACTGGAAGTCATACATAATGTTTTTTACTAGTTATCCCCTGTGACACTTTGTGTGTCAGAGACAAGAGCAGGCTCTACTAGAAGTTTCTGTCTTGATATCACGGAGTAGCAGTGAACCCCCTGTTCCCAGGCAGGCTTTTTTGCTTCCCAGTGGAGAAAGGATCTGAGTGAGTTTGCATTTCTCAAAAGGATGCTTTCTCTGATTTGGAAATCACCTCTTCAAACATCTCAAAGAGACCTGGCAGATGCCAGAAACAAGTGACTTTTGATTCAGATGAGTAGCGGATGACCCTCACTTCAGTCCCCAAACTTTGGAAAGCTTCTGGCTGGTAAATGAACTTCACTTCTCCCAGATGAGGAACTGCATTATTATAATTCCTTTACAAGGCAAACATATCTCCATAGAACAGTGGTTCTCAACCTGCAGGTCACGATCCACAGGAACTGTATTAAAGGGCCACGGCATTAAGAAGGTTGAGAACCACTGCCATAGAACATGTTTTGTATAAAAACCAAACAAACCAAAATGCCCAAAGCATAATGAAAAAGAAATCTGCTAGCGCACTCCTATAGCAGGAAAGGAGGTGTTTAAAACTGTTATTCTCCCAAACAGGAGATAAGTCCCGTTCATTAACACTCTGGGATTGGGAAGCAGGAAGAGGACAAAGAAATGTGGTTGGATTCAGTACAAGCTAATTACATTATTAGGGTCTAACTCTCCCCTTTCCTTACGCTGATGTTGGCTCAATGGGAATGACTCCAAAGGCAGCCCTTCTGCACTCCCATGGAGAGCTCTCTCTGGTGCTATCACAGGAGGCAGGCCAACACACACTCCATTTCTTCTGACTGTAAGCTGCCCACATCGGCCTTGCAGAGCACTATATTGCAGCTGCTAGTTGAGAGGATCCTTCTTTATCTGATTCTAGATGAAATAAAACATCTGAAGAACAGAGTGCTGACACACAAAGTTTGGAACTTTAATGTGATGAATGATTACTTACAGGGGTGTCCAACCTGTGGCCCAAGGGCCACATACTGATTTTGTGAGGACTTTTATTTGCTTATCTGTGGTGTCAGATAGCATGAAAAGTATGCACAGACCTTTGTTCATTTTGTGCTAATTAGCTTTCATTAGTGTTTGTGTAATGTGTGGCCCAAGACAATTCTTCCTATGTGCAGAAGAGAGAAAAAAGAAAAAAAAGTTGGACATCAATGTATCAGTGACATGCCAGATGTGAGGAAGAGAAAGCCCTTTTTCCCCTTCCGCAAGCCATTTATGTGCAGGTACCTCAGCACATTTATTCATTAACCTAGAGTGACAGGAGTCCAACCTAAGTGCTGTCATAAGAGACCCTACTCATAAATCGAAGTACACGCAGGCAGGCACTGTTCAGAGGAACCTACCAAACTGCAGCTTAATCTATTGGTTTTTTGAAGCTTGTAGTATTTTCCTAGGGAAAATCCCTCTCTAAATTTCTTATGATATTAATGCATTCTTTGGCTATAGTCTCATGGCAAAATTTTCAGCCGGAGGGAAAAAATGGGCTTCTATTCTTACATAATGGAACTCACACCATTTCCACCCTCAACGGCCTGAGGCATTTTGCCTTCTCTCAGTCCTTTTCCTAAGAAAGAGCCATTTGAAAACCAGTATAATCCAGCTGGCAAGAGTTTGAAATCTGTAGTCTGCCTACGAGAGGAGGCCTTCAAATGATACAATTAGGCCTATGATACACTGACTTATTTCTTGGTTATAAAACAGTCCATAAACACATGAGAAGAGAAGGTTAGATATTATATTTTTTTCAACATGTTATAACCAACTCCAGGGAAAGCAAGCAATTGGTTTAATTCTCTTTGACTTAAAATCAGCAAGTGTTTGTTGAACTACTAGTTCTTGCTAGCACTGTGCAAAGCCCTGGGGAGACTGATGCAAAAGGCATCAAGATCATGGTTCTTGACTTCAAGATTTAGGCAATGCAACCACTGAAAAGAAGGGGCTTACCTAAAAAAAAAAAAAGGCAGAGGAAAAAGGAAAACCAGCCACTGACTGGAGGGACCTAAAATTAGAACTAAATGACAGATAAGACGGTGATGGGTAAGGAAAAGTGAGGAGGGGCTGTGGTGAGCCTGGAGGGCTAAAGCTCAGTGAGGATATTCTGGGTTTGGGCGTGAATTCTGAGTATGTCATGGTTGAGAACTCAGATAAAATCTATGGCTTCCCCTAAGTGGCTGGCTGACTGAACTCCGTCTAGGTCAAGAGGATCCCTAAAACTGAGTTGCTAGGCATGAGAGAACAGGTCAGACACACCTCACCATGCCCCTGCCCCTTCTTAGAGACGAGCTTTGTGACTGACTCACTAACAGGCCTAAGGCTATGCAAGACCTACCTGCAGGTCCTCAATATACAGAACAAACCACTTGGTCTATCCAGTACTTTGCCTCTAATTAGCAGACCTGTTATTTTAAGCATTCCTTTTTCCTGAAATCTTGTTTTAGACAAAGCCTAACTTTTTCAGTCAGGGTGTTAGGTTTAACTCTCCTGTCACCAGTAAGTGCCTCCCCCTTCCCGATGTCCCACCTTTTTTTTTGCCAAACCAATGTATTTTTTTCACATATTGATTTATGACCTTACCTGTAATTCCTGTCTCCCTAAAATGTGTAAAACCAAACTATAAACCCGCCACTGAGAACCCACTTGCTCAAGGCTTCTTGGGTGTGGCTCTGGGTCATGGTCCTCAAATTTGGCTCAGAATTACTGATAATATAGCTCTCTTCTGTTGACACGGTAATATTCTGATGAGGCTGGCAGACAACCAGGCTTAGAATTATGAATGAGGGGGGCATAAAGTGAGAATGGCAAGATATGACCACAATAAAAGAGCATTTTCAACTCCTATTAATCAGAAAGTGGCTAGAGGTTCTGCACAAAAGTGGATTTTCCTTAGTGCTGTCCTTCATGCCTTCTTAACATCATTGAGACACAGTGACTAGATACAGGAGATACATAAATAATTGGGTATGCGTGTGGATGGAAGACTGTGCTATCAGCAGAAATCAGGATTTTGGGATCTGAGTTGTTTAGTGGGAGGAGATGACATAACTGCTTTGGGTACTGGTGCTCCAGGCAAGACTTCTGGAAGTATTAGATATGGGAAGTTGAAGGTAAAAGACCAAAGAGAAGTTACTGGAGGATGAGAGTTGGCTACATAGAGCTGAAGAGTATCCAGGTGAATTTAATGCAAAAACTAGACTATTTAGGGAAAAAACTCCACACTATCTTTATCAAAAAAAAATGTTAAAAGTTTATGAATACATACAGGGAAAATGTGCTCTTATTTGGCTTGTAATTTGGCAGAATCAAATGAACCATTATCTAAAATCACCTACACCTTCTAATTTGTATCAAGTATTTTAATGGAACATGGTCGAAGCATCCTCAGAAGCGTGATATTAGCATATTAAATGCCAGAGTCGATTTCTAATGAAATTCCAAAACTGAGTCTACTTGATCTGATAAAGCTTTTCTAAAAACTCGGCACACAAAAAGAGAAGAAGTGAATTCAAAACTGTATTTGAAATTACCCGTCCTAATTACCACTAGGCATTTATCCAAACAGCTTGCATTCAGAGTTCATGTGATTATCTATTTTGTATGGTGGTGATCATTTGAAAGTTGGTCAGATGCAAAAATGCCTTTGGTCAATTTATTTCCTTTCTCTTAGTATGGAAGGAAAAACTCACAGACATTTTTGATATAATTATTTTCTCTGAGATTTCTCTCCTTTCAGGGATCTAGTAGGAAATACGGGATGGGGATTTTAAAATGTGTAAGGTGTGAGGGAAAAAAAGATCTTTGGGAGTAGCAGATATACTAAGATATACATTTCTAAAAACCAGCTTGTGTGGTATAGACCTGTGCTGACTAATTTGGTTACCACCAGTCACTTGTGACTACTGAGTATGTACTTGCAATGTGGCTAACGGCACTGAGGAACTAAATGAGAACTTAAATTTTATTTAGTTTTAATGAACTATTTAGTCATGTATTTAAATATATTTAGAACAGGTTACACATGTGAATCCACTTTTTCATCTTTACATTTCTGTGAAATCTAAATTTAGATCGTTGTTTCTGAGGAAAATTTACCCCCTAAAGTGAGATGTACAGTAAGTGTAAAATATTCACGCATTGAGGCTTGGTGTGTAAAAAAAGGATGCAAAATATCTCAATAATGTTTTAATAATATTAAATAAATTGCAACATTAAAATAATGTTTTAATAATATTAAGCAAAATATATTACCAAAACTAATATTCCCTATTTCTTTTTATTTTTTTAAAAATGTGATTACAGTCATGCCTTGTCTAACAATGGGGATAAGTTCCAAGAAATAGGCAACTTTATTACTGTGTGCCCATCACAGCACATACTTATGTAAACCTAGATGATATAACCTACTATGCACTTAGGCTGTGTGGTATAGCCTACTGTTCTAGGCTACAAACCTGTACAGCATATTATTGTACTCAATGCTGTACAACAGGCAGTTGTAACACAATGGTCAGTATTTGTGTATCTAAACACATCTAAAGGTCTAGTAAAAATATATCATACTCTTATGGGACCACTGTTATACATGTGGTCTGCTGTTGACCAAAATGTTATTCAGCACATGACTGAAGTTGACATTTTCAATTACATATGTGGCTTGCCCTATATTTCCATTTGCAGAGTTGGTATAGACGTTTTATGATTTGTCTTTTTTTTCTTACAATCAAACACATTAAACTATTATAGAGGGTATATTTACTTCTGTAACACAAACAAATGAATACAATATTTTATTTTTCATGACATATAAATTCTTTATGGTTAATGTTTTAACAGGTCCTCCTGAATGCTGAATGATGGGGACAGAAGAGTCACTGAAGACTTAGGTGACTTAGGTATGATTATATTTGGAGAAGGGCTTTTTAGGGTGCATTTGTTTACCTTCAGAAATGGGACTATTCACATTACATCTCTCTTTGAGTCACAGAAAGTTGTGCACTGGTATATGTTTAAGCTGCCTCTCTGGAAGAAAAATTATAAAGGCTATGATTTGTAGCATTTGCTAATTTCTCTGGGGTAATACCTCCACCCAGGCTGACCTTTAGCTACCAATGGGAACTCACAGAACATGTATTCACAAACCAGTATGAGCTAGACCTAGCAGACCTCTGGCTGGGGAAGTGAGTGATGCTATCCAGGTTCCATGTACGGTAACAGGTACAAAGATTAAGCAATTTGCTAACATTGATACAAAATGTAAGAGACAGTGCTGCCAAGTGAACCCTGGGAAATTGATTTCATTTGATAACATCTGATCTACTGTTAGCTAATCACATGTAGCTAATAATCATTGATAGATACTTTCCCAGGTCTACAGACATTGACACCAGCCTCTATCATAGATATTATCTTTAATCTTCATTTACAGAGAGGGAGAACTTAGGGGTCAAGTGAATGAGCCAGAGAGGAGTAGTTTCAAATTCTAGGCTCAGAATGGTGGCTCACATCTGTAATCCCTGTGCCTTGGGAGGCTGAGGTGGGAGGAACACTTGAGGCTAAGAGTTCAAGACCAGCCTGGCAACATCTTGGCTTTACCAAGAGTCATCTCTAATATGTGGATGATAATGATAATATCTTTTTCCTTTTTTGGGGGGGGAGAAAAATCAGGATTAGATAAGACAATTTATTCAAAGCATTTTGCATTCCCTCTGCATGTACCCAATAAGGTTTAGGTATTATAATGATTACAGTTCTTCTGATAGCAGTAAAAAATCAACTATGTTTTATAATGTTCCCATGGGGCAGAATGGGAGTGGAGCCCAAGTTATTCACATGCTTCATGAAATGGTAGTCTAGACAGGTGGTAAAGCAATCACAGAATGTGCTCTTGGCAGCCACAATATCTAAGACGGCATTTCTAAGACAGCATTCCTAAGTCAAGCACTCACATGACATGAAGGTCCAGAGAAGGAAAGATCGTAACAGTGTAAAATACGTACATCTCAGGATAAGGTAGGAGTGCTGCCTATGTGTGCTGAGGTGAAGGCCCAGTTGTTTGGAAAATACTCTGGGGGATGAGTCCCCCTCAACCCCATCACTACCTTATCTACTGTAAGAAAATCTTACGCTGTTGATACTGGGTTTAGATCATTTGTTCGTGGATCATGGATTCCTACAACTGAAACTTGGTTACATGAATTAGATCAGTAAGAGGCTTGGCTTGAAGCTAGAACTCTTTCTTGAAGAACTCACACAAGAAAACTGGGTTGGAGGAACTTGAGTTCCTGTATCCCTATCTTTATGGAAGAGTGAAAGGAGGGACATTTCAGTAACCAAATGCTTGATGCTGCTCCCATCTTGGTATGCCTAGTTATTCTGTTCAGAGTGGAACTTCCTCGTTGCATGGGGCATTATGCATAAATTCACCAGGACCCACTCAGCACTTTGCAATTCCTCTCCCCACTAGCTAGTCCTGTAGATGGTCATCAACTCACCTAGCCCGATTCACTTGGTGCATTCATGGGTTAATAATATAGATGTGATTCTTACATGGACGAGAAAATCAATTGCATGGGTGCTTATTTAAACAGTATGTTCTTTCTTATATCTTACCTTACAGAATTGCTCCTATCAAGTCTTTTTTTTTTTTCCAAGACAGAAGTTGAAAAAGGAAATCTCTTACTGAATTTTTGCTTTCTTTCTTCCTTAAAATCTGATTTTTTTTATTACTATGATAGATCAAACAGAGCATGAAGATTGTTCTTTAAACAAATTTGAAGATGTTAGAATTTTTTTCTAACTCTAAGAAGGAAATTTTCTAAGAGGAGATGAATAGACTACAGGAGACAAGTTCTCATAGATTGAATTCTTCAGACAGAAAAATTCATTATCTTGATGAGATCATAACCTAATGATGATTAATATAATAAACAATACTTTATTAATATAGTAAATACATCATATGTAAATATATATGTATATGCTTTCTGTATCTTAACAAAATGTATATTCTACCTTCTTTGGAGTTACTAGAACAGAAACACAGGGTTGTATTTTTTTTTTTTGCGGTTTTTTTTTGGCCAGGGCTGGGTATGAACCTGCCACCTCTGGCATATGGAGCCAGCGCCTTACTCCTTTGAGCCACATAGCCGCCCAGAAACACAGGTTTTTAAAGAGCGTTACTAGCATGCTCTGATAACATAGGGAGAAAAAATAGAAAGAAACTCTTGTCTCCTTTTATCAAGTCCTACATGGTAAAGTTGTTCTTTGAAGGTAAACAAATTGGGAAACCAAGAGTGAGGCAATGTGATCCCCTGGGAAAGGCATTACTGGAGGAGGAGTCAGCAATCCCGTGCCCTGGAACCAGCCCAGCATAACCTGACATGGTGACTAGGGTGGTCACTTAATCCCCATGGGCCTCAATTTCTAGTTTGAAGATTCTTCCATAATTTTGTGACAACCTGACTCCTGAGTTATGCAGTGTAATAACAGCTGCCATTCACTGAGGGCTTCCTAGGTCCTGACTGCCAGGTTCCTTGTCTTTCTCTTCTTTTAGCTGTGAAGAAAATGGTGGAGTTGGCTGTGTGTCTCTCACTACTGTATCCCTAACAATTAGCCATGGGCTGGCCACAGAGAAGATGTCCACCAAACATCTCCCTGATGAGTAACTGTGCTGGGCATCATATGATTTCATTCTGTCTTCACACAGACCTTACATAAGACAGCCTCATGTTACAAATGAGAAAATGGAAGTTCAGAGGAGCTTTGAGATGTTAAGCAAATGTTCCAGGCTCCCAAGGACAGAATATTTCTGGGTAGCGTTTAGAACTGTGGCCTGCCTTTGCTCTCCCATGCTGCTTCTTCATTGGTGAAGTAGGCAGACTAAACACATGATCAGCAGACCAGTGAATCAGGAAATACTACGCAGAGCAAAAGAAAGACAAAGAGTAACATTTGGATTTGAATTATGAAGACAGGTAGACCCCATAAATATTTCCCCAGGATAGGGTCCCTCAAGGACTGATAATTCATAAATGCTAATGTAGCAGTTTCTTAGAGAGCTGTTATTGAATTGCTCAAGGAATATAATATTTATCTCTATGCCTTAGAAACTCTACAAGCACCTGTTCTACTTTCGGGTATATTACTTAAGAGTTATGCGTTATGCTTTCTCCATGACATGGGGGCATCACCCTGCCTCCTTTAAGCCTATACATAAAAATAGAAAGAAGTCTATTAGGCCAGACTGACTGGCTGCCAGATAGATGGCAAACACAGGGCAGATCAATGTCATGTCTCATCTACAGGAAGTTTACAATGTACCAGTTCACTCTTCAAGATCACAGGAGGTGTAACAGCTTGGACTTGGACCATTTACCGTTAATAGTGTTAATAAAAATGCTTTCTAGAACAGTGCTACCTAACAGAAATATAATGGCAGCCAACAGTTCTAGCCCCATATGTATTTTAAATTTTCTACATTAAAAAAGTAAAGGATGGACAAAATTAATTTTAATAATATATTTTATCTAACATAATATATCCAAAATATTATCATTTCATCATGTAATCAATGTAAAAAGTATTAGCGAGGCATTTTGTACTCTTTTTTCCAACTGAATCTTTGAATCTGGTGTGTATTTTACATTTGTAGCAACTCTCAATTGAGACTAGCCCCATTTCACATATTCAAGAGCTACATGTGGCTAGTGCCTGCTGCACTGGATCATGTGGCTGTGAAGACTACCAGGCTGTGAAGGTCCATGTGGCCAGCTCCTTGGCTATTGCAGATGGATCTGTGCTTATTATTAACTCATAAAGCAGTCCAGGCTGCTGTGAGGAGACCTTTAAACAGTGATTTTGCAAGACCTAATAGTTTCTTAAAGTCCTAGAAAGAAATGGTCTTGCTAATGAAGCAAGAACATCTGATGTTCCAGATATTCTCAACACTTCTTTTGTACATAATTACCAAGCACTGAACTCTACATACACTTAACTATAAACTTGTTTGTGGAATAGACTTGGAATTGTAGTACCAGATCTGTCATTAGTTATGAGACTTTAAATGAGTCATTTATCACTCTCAGCCTCAGCTTTCTTATCTCCAAAATAGAAGATTTGGAGCATATCAATAGTTCTCAGCCCAGAGTCAACTAGGGAACTTAAAAACAAATGCTCTAGTTTTACCACACATACATCAAGATCTTTATGATGGGTAAGTTTAATACTTAAAAAAAATTTTTTTTAGAGAGAATCTCACTTTGTTGTCCCTGGTAGAGTTCCCTGGCATCATAGTTCATAGCAATCTCAAGACTCCTGGGTGCAAATGATTCTCTTGCCTCAGCCTCCCAAGTACTTGGGATTATAAGCATCCACCACAACAAGCCACTATGTTTTTAGAGACAGGGTGTCCCTCTAGTTGAGGCTGGTTTCGAACTCATGAGCTCAAGCAATCAGCCCACCTTGGCCTCCCAAAGTGCTAGGATTATAGGCGTGAGCCATTGCACCCCGCCCAATACTTTAATTTTTTTTATATATGATTCTAAAGTGTAGCTAGAATTAAGAATCATTGGTCCAATGCAAATCAAATGTGCTATAACTTTTGTGACAATAGAGCTTACCTGCTCCAAGGAATTTTCCTCATCCGAGTAGAAATAAAGAAAAGAAAAGAAATATCAATCTTCCCCATTCAACCAACCAGTAAACATGCTTTTTGCAACAGATGGCAATCTGTGTCAAGTGGTTGAAATACTAACACATGAAAATAAGATCATAAAATATTGTCCTATGATACAGCAAAATAAAAAGAATACATGCATTGAGTGAGCCACAGGCATGATTACACATAAATTGACATAAATTCAGTGTCACTGATGAGACAGCATGCTAAACAGGTCCCCCAAGATAAGCAGCTCTCCAGTAATTAAATCAAACACTAATCTAGGTACTGTTGTGAAGGGACTTTGTAGGTGAGCCCTGTGGTCAACTGAGCCTGAAAACACAAAAGAGGCAATCAGTTAGTGAGATGTGGTAGAAAGGGAAGTCAGAAGGGAAGGGAAACTTGAGAGAGCCTTGATCTACCTTTGTGGGAAGGGATCACAGAGAACGTATGAGGTACAACATAGAAACCCTCTAGGAACAGAACCTGGCAGCCCAGCTGACAGCCAGCAAAGAAATGAGGAACACAATCCAACCAGCGCAGGGTTCTGAATTCACAAAAACAACTGGAATGAGCCCAGAAGCAGATGTATCCCCAGAGGCTCCAGAAGGAACTTGGGTCTGACAACACTTATTTCAGCCTTGTGAACTCTAAGCAGAGAACAAAGTTAAGCCACAGGTTGCCCACATTTTTCACATCCAGAACTGTGAGATGATAAATGAGTATTATTTTAAGCCACTAAATTTGTGATCATTTGTTATGGAAGCAATGGAAAATTAATGCAGTCTCTAAAAGTCCATTATGGACTGACCCAAGGTTAGCCTTCCTAAACATTAACCAGAAGGGAATAACTCAGTCACCACTGAAACATGTCCACATGGACAGGAGTTTTTTAGCTGTGCATAGCAATTTGGATTCAGGAGAGACTTTAGAGATAATCTAGTTCAATCAATGATAATGAATGTTGAAAACAATTAGTAAATAATCTATGGTGTTGTCTCTCGCAAATACCCTGGGGCCCATGGTGCTTTGATCATTCAACAAGAATGTCCCCCTATAGAGACAGATCCAGTAACCTCTCAGAGCTTGAGCTTATCAAATGAGCTCCCTATGGTCATTTAGTTCTCTCTACTCCAAATCTACAGTTGTCAAAAGACCTTAGGATTCTTGTTTTCTGGGTTTGCTCTCTTACTGGAAAACTAATACAATAATTAGCTAAAATGAAATTGCTTGCCAGTGCAATGGGGAATAAACAAATGTATTGGCCTGCTGGTGTATTGGCCCATCTCTTGAGTTTGGCTATTATAAATCAGGGCCCTAGAGTGTGATCACCTCCAGGCCAACTGATGGAATTTATTGTTTGAAGATGTAATCAGCATGAGATGATCCCAGGGAAAGTGACAAAGGTCCGAAGATCCCATCTCCATCAGTTTTCTAGCCTTGCTTTTCAGCTTAACTTTCAGTCAAACCAGGAAATTAAAAAACAACCAATTTGTCAATGGGAAAATAAATCAAAATTTACGACAGACTAGAGCAGGGGGAAGATGAAGATAAGGGGCATGTATTCATGGAGGGAAAGGTGGTCTGGAAGGGGGAGGCCAGTCTTTGTAACACATCCTTGCAAATCTTTCTCAGGAGAGTTTGTTTTCAGTCGTCTGGAATTAAAAGTTCAATTCCCAGGAGGCTTATGTTTATGGTCCTATGGGACCACCACAGCATAATTCAGGAAACTGTCATTTAATGACCTGGCCTTTTCTCCTCCATCAGTCAGCTGGCAGGGGAAGACTGGGCCCATCAGCCTGAGCCAAACCCCAAACCACTATTGATTCACAGAGACTGTCTGCCCACCAGGAAGTCAAAGGAACAGACAAACACTTTTTGTTACAATCTGCTTAAGGGAAATTGGTTTTCACATCTTGTCAAACAGGAAGAAACATTCATCTTCCCCTCAATGAAAACTGATTTGAATAAAATTTTTATTTTTCAAACCACTTATGATTATGTTAAAACTTAAAACTTTACTTTTGAATGAGGAAGAAAACCTATAGCAAATTTCCAGGTGGCAGTTAACATGTACCATCACCAAAATGCCAACCAACCAAGGGTCAGGGCTGCAGACACAGATACGACTGGAAGCATCTAAAAGGCATCTAAATAACTCCCATCCAGGCGGAAGCCAGCGTTTCATACCTGCCCTCAATCCCCACCTAATGAAGAAGCGTGTTCATTTCTATTTCCCATCCTGCTAAATGAGATCGGGGTTCACCCACTTACCTGAGCGCGTCACATTTATCTTGTCACCATAAGGAGGACACTCTATCTCAGCATCCTGTCTGGAATGTCACACCTTCTCCTCCACACCCGGCCCTACTGCCTCGCCTCTTCTCCAGACTATCCACAGCCTCCTTTCTATCTTCCTTTCCTTTCAATGTTACTGTCAGACAAATCAAAATTCTACCTGCCCTTCAAAATTACATGGAAACATCACTACCTCCATGAAGCTGTGCACCCCCCCATCCCCAAGACTTAACTGTTCACTCCTCAGTGCCTACATTCATTTCTTTTTAACCTTTACTATAAAACGTGCCACAATTTCCAAGCCACAAATGATGAACCTCTATATGTGGCAGAGATGAGTTCTTAGTGCCTACAGGGCTTCATGCAGAGTTCCTCAGGGTGAGATGCAGACCCACTCTATGGACTTACCATCCGCACTGTGGCCTTAGCCCAGAGGGCCCCGCTGCATTTGCATCTTCTCTCCTTTTGTAGGAGTGAACAGATGTGTGTTACATGTATGTGTGCTGGCGGGGGCAGGGGTGTCGGGGGTGTAACACAGGCCAGAGGCAC
>NW_003852458.1:9627919-9636149 GCF_000181295.1 Otolemur garnettii | reverse complement strand
ATCCAGATCATCATCTACTTATAGTTTGTAGAATTTTAAAATAAGTGAGTTTCAGTAACAAGGAAAATAAAGAGGGGGTCAGAGGTTGAGCCAACAGGTGAAATTTGGGCAGCCAGAACATACCCTGTTGGTACAAGAATCTCAGAAAGGTATGGAAGGTCGCAGTGACATCGAAATTCTGTCTAGGTTCCCCCAAAGTGGCACAGCTCAGCTTCCTACACCTCAGCCTTCCCCCTCAGCACCTGATTCTAATCTAGTACCCTCCAAATCCCCTTCCATGCTCTTCTCTACTTTTGTAGGAGGAAAAAGGGGGAAAAGCAGAGGAGTTGAGAGGACTGGAGAAGTAGCTTTCTATTTCCCTTTCCCTCAGGAGAAAACACCAATCACATTTTTTTCTTTGTAAATGATTTCCCATGTTCCCTAGATACAGCCAGGGTGGAGATAAATGGTTTTGCTAGTTTCCCTATTAATAAACCCAAGGTTAATGATCATGGGTCCTTGGGGGAACTTTGCGGAGGCACAGTCACAATTACAGAAGCCAGGAGCTGGAAGTACACCTTAGTTTAAAGGTCTTATATTATAGATCAGGTGGAGCCCAGAGAGATAAAGGATGTGTCTGAGCCCCCGCAGCTGGTGACAGACAAGCTGAGCATAGCGCCAGGTCTCCCATCCCCAGTCCAATGGGCCTTTTCTGTGTCCTGTGATGTCTTCCATCCATTACTGACTACTTTCAAGAAACATTTCAAGGAGCAATAAAGTGCACCCACCCCCAGGCTCACGGGTGCTGTCACACTGGACATCATTTATCATTAGGCAGTCAGGACAAAGAAATCACAAGTGTGGGCACAGGGTGACCTGGCTTTTCTGGCCTGGCCCAGCTGCCTGGCCGCTCACCTTCCACCTTGACAGGAACTCAGTTCCACTTGCCACCTTCTTTGGTGTAGGACAAAAGCCTTGGAGGAATTCTGGAAAGGAGTTTACTCACAACAAGCCCTCACACCTGAACCAAAGTGGGCCTTCCCAAAAGGAGGGTTAGAACCTGGCGAAAGTCTGTTCTCCACACTGACGTCATAGTGCTTTTCTTAAATTGCAGGCCTGCAGTCTCTATTTCGACACCTCCCGTCCTAGCAAATGAGAAACTCTTTGAAATCTTTAATTTTCTTTTTTTCATTCAGTCCTGTATGTGTGATCTTACTCAGCCTCTTTCTACCTTTCCATTCCCATTTTCCACCATTTCCCCAAACCACCCCCTTTCCTCCAGCTACAAGGAAATCTTCTCATAGGTTCCAGTCACTTCACATCTCTGGCCTCTTTCTACCTTCTCTCCTGACTTATCTTTGCTACTCATTCCTTCAAACCTCAACTTAGAAGCATCTCAACAACACCCCCTACTCCCACCAGGTGAAATTAGGGGCCTCTCTTCTCTGCTTCTACAATAGCTGTGCCAACCCTCTATTACAGCACTGTAAGGAATTGGTCATTGTTTCATGTGTCTCCTGAGGGCCTTCTATGGATTCCCCATGGCCTAGCAACCCAGTTTTCAATGAATTGTTGAAGAAATAAACAGAGATATCTGGACAGTTTTAAAATCAGAGTTTAGAGAAGGTGGGGGCATGTCCTTCTGTTGAAAGTCCACCCAATGCTTTCTGGTGAGACAGCTAAGTGGGGTTTCTATCACATCAGGCATGATGGGATGTGCTTTAACCAGAAATGCAGTAAAAAGCCAGAGCATCAGAGTTAATCAGCAAAGAGATATGGCTAGAAGCATAAAAAGACAAAAGCTTTGTTTTCCTTTCCTTCAAAGTGTTAACCATCTTTTAGACTAAAGAAGTTGTAGAACAAACATGCAATTGTGGTGGCACTTCTTTCCAGTGCTTTTCTAAATGTAAACTACTGTTGAAACATAAGACGTGGGACAGAACTAAAACCTTTAAGTATTTCCTGAGTCCAAATTTCCTGAGTGCAAATTAGAATCTTTGTTCACTTTTTTAAAACATACCTGCTCCTTGAACGTTCAGAAAACTAGCCCTTCCCTTGCAGAACTTTGGAAACCCAAATTATAACTTGATGGTGATCAGACAAGGAGGCAGGCAGTCAAAAACTTCCTTCGCCTAACAAGAATATTTTATAAACTCCAGCACAAGAAAAACAAGTTTTGCTTAAAATAGAAAGGAAAAAGGCAGAGAAGCAGAGGAAAGAGAGAACAAAGAAAAATTCAGCCAGAAGAGGAAAGAATGAGGTGGGAAGAGAAAGAAAAACATCTAGTCTAAGCCGTGTGGAAAATTTACATCTAAAAATGTAAAAGCAAGTAGACAATGAAAAAAAAAAAAAAAACCCTGTCAGTCTTCTGATTAAACAATAACCATAAAGGAGTATAGAGTATACTAACCTATAGTCCAGTAGGTGTTCCTGAAATAGAGGCTGAATTTTCGTATTATTTCTTCCTGGCTTTATAACAAGAACCTTTTTAATTTCCTTTTTTTCATTCAGTCATATATGCAAGAAGATCACATTACACTGATTTGGTTAAAATCTCTCAGAGAAGGTTGAAAGTAGAGTCCCATGGAAGTTTCCTGGTCACTGCTTGACATGTCTTAATCTCTCACTTCTTAATCTTGCTGCTTTGGTATATAAGCCTTTGTAAGATTCCCCCCTAAACTTGGTCATTCTCTCTATGTCTCTTTTTCTCTTTCCCTGCACATCCCCGTTTCTTTCTCTTTTCCTCTCTCACATACACACATACAAATCTGGTACCAGAGAGTAAATTAAATCGTACCAGATCATTGCCTCACATAACAAATCCCCTGAACTTTGCCCAGTATATCTCTGGGCTCTGTCTGCTGAAGTGAAGGCCAGGCCTGGGCTGGAGTCTCAGGAGGCCTATTAAAACAGAGGCAGCCAGCTCAGCTGAGAAGAGGGCTCAGTGTTAGAACTCAACTAAAGCTGAGGTCTGCATGGGTTGAAGGTAGTGAGAGGGTCTCTGAAACTCATCCCATCCCTTCTCTAAGAAGGGCAAGAACAAAAGTAGAAGTGATGATCTGTTGTGTTCTCTGGGCACTTAAGTATCCCAAGTGCTGAGAGTGCAGCACATGAAAACTCTTATAAATGAAGGAATAAATGAATGAATGAATTCTAGAACATTAGCACCCATTGGAAATTCTAGCATATTTAACTTTATTGTAAACATTTGACCATAAAATTAGTCGTATAAAGAAGTTGACCAGAAAACTCTTAGTATTTGTTACATATTAATTATTTAGTCCCCTCATCCCAATCCACCTAACCCTAATCAACTAGAGATATTTTGGTCTACTGGGCAGAAGGACTCAGCACTTACAAAATGTAGTTTTCATTCTTTTTAAGTGCCTTCTAATACAGAGAAGTAAGCATCTCATAGAAAGAAAGATGACAAGTCAGTAACAGGTACGAAATACTGAAAAGTGAATTACATACATGAGCAACATAAGAACCCACCAAAAGCCTGCATTCCAGCCCAGGAGCTTTGCCATAGTTCTCGTAGATGCTCACAGAGTGAGAACAGTCATGATGATGCCCATCACTCAGTGTGCACTGAGTTGTCACATGCAAGATTGTGTGACTCATACCCCCGGGTACGACCAATATTCCTGTCCACACTATCAACACAAGAAGACCGATCGTGACTTATGACTGCCAGGATTAGCTGAGCCTTTTGCTAGTTTCAAGATTCTATATCTAGCTAGCTTTCTTATGCTTATGTGCAATGTGTTTAGGTGTTTGCAGTACTTTAAGATAAGAAATCTCTTGGGAGGGAAAATTCATTTAAGTGGTTTAGTTAACAATGCCTGGGTTTGAGAATTTCACTGATTATAAATTGGCGGTTATTTTGTTCTAAAATCATATTTTCGATGTGCAGAAACCAGTTGCCTGACAGATGCTTCTGAAACACATTTCCAAAACAAAATTCAGGATTCTTCTACAAATAACCTCACATCTAGATAACCTAGGAGTTATCTGGACATTTTTCTGACTTCCTCTGCTCCTATTTTAACTGGCAATGTTATCTTTTCAGTATCATTTGAATCATCTATCCCATCATCTCCTTACCCTTTCTATTACTATCACCCAGATCCCAGCCACCATTTCTCACTTGGACTTGAGGAATGACCTCCTAATAGCCAGGCAGGCTCTCTCCAAACCATTCTCTTTCTCTCTCTCTTTCTCTGTGTGTGTCTCCCCTTTTCTCTCTCTCTCAGACACACACATGGTATGCAACACAATTATCATCAAGTCATCCCTCTGAATAAAATATTTAAGTGTCTCCCTTGTTTGTAGGATAAATACCACAGTCTATGATATGGTCTGACTAATATTTGGTGTTGCCTCCAATACTCACTTTCCCCACTTTTAATTAGTAATAGAACCCAGAGAAAACAGCACTTCCCAGTGAACCTTGCAGATAACTGTGGTCACATGACTCCATTCTGGTGAACAGGACCTGCGTGGACGTGGTGTATCCATCTTTCCAGGAAATGAACATTCCCTTCACTCCCGCTCTTCACCCTTGCTAGTTTGGACATCCATAGGCTGGATCACCAAAGACACGGGCTACCTAGACTTGGGGAACATTTCTGGGACTCATGATGAAGTTGGATCCTTTACAATGAGGGTTTATATATAAGTAAAGGACCAACCAGCCAGTGATTTGGGGACTAGCCAGATTAGATCTTTCAAGTTTATGCTTCAAAGAGAAAGATTTTTTTCTGCTCATTTTTCAGGGTCAGTTGAAAGAGTTAAAAGAGTAATCACACAAGACTTATATAAAAACATTTGCTGAGATTTTACCCTTGATATCTATAAAGAAAGAAAATATACCTGAACCCATGACATTCTGATTTGGGCTTTATGAGATACAGCTTCCTTACCTTAGAGAACTATGAATCCTACTCATGTGATGAAACCAGAAATATTTGCAACTGTTAGAAATTGTGAATGGTTTTATTTGGAGAATTATTGAGAATTATATAAATGTATATCCTTGTCAGACAGAAATATTTTGGTTTAATAAAAAACAGATAATATTCTGCCCTACCTTACCTCAAACCAAATTCCAAAGCCTCAAATTATAAGCAGCTTTATCAAATAAAAAATAATCATTATACTAAGATAGTAGGAAAGTGAAAGACCTTGGGAAAAGGAGCCGGAGTGTTTATTTCCAGGTTTTTGTGCCTGCACCCCCTGCAAACCAATTTTAGGCTGAGCAATATCCTCTAAGATGGTGTCAGCAGGACAAACGTGAGGTTTTCTGCTTCAAACAAAATGTTAATCACAGACACTTTATATCAAGAAGATGAGCTAAATCAAAAGTAAGGGTAGAAGGTTCTTGTTTGCATGATAATAATTTTCCATAGAGTCAATTTTGTTTTTTTTTTCTTATTATGGACATGATATTTGCTTATGTAGAAATGTGGTACATACTAATATAGTATAAAATAAATGCTAGATTCCTTTTCTGTTTCTTTCTAATAAAAATTCTAATGAAAAAATTGAAAACAGACTCCATCTAAAATTGTCTCTTTCATTGTTTTTTTAATTTTTTTCCCATTTAACATGAGAGTCTTTTGTTTTTTTTTTTTGTAGTTTTTGGCCAGGGCTGGGTTTGAACCTGCCACCTCTGGCATATGGGGCTGGTGCCCTACCTCTTTGAGCCACAAGCGCTGTTGATAACATGAGAGTCTTTTATGTACCTGCTAATTATATTGCCATTTTTTCTAGAAAATGCCGCCTTTCTCGTGTATCTCTTGCTCACTGCCTCATGAGTTCTTCACAGACTCCTTAGTGATGTCCTTGAACTCCTTTTCCTCTGGCCTGCAACGTCTGTAAGCTGATAGATAGAATCTGCCCAGGTCATCCAACATCTGGCTTCAAGCATTTTCTATTGATCAACTTTTGGTGTCAGAACTTCATTTTCAGTCTAATCAGTTAATATTAGCTGAGCCAGGCTGATTTCATTTGAATCAATAACAAATTGCTAATCAGTTAATATTACCTAAGCCAGGGTGATTTCACTGAATCAACAAAGAATTGAGAGAGAGGGATTTGGGAATGTCTGGGCAGCAGAGCAGTGATCTAGTACTGTTACCTGGAAACCCTCTCTTCCTTTCTGGCTTAGGGAGCATCATCCCCCTCCAACCACCTCAAAACAGAAACAGAATCAAAAACTGTGAACATAAGATTTAATGTTTGCATTAATTAATATTCCATCATATGCCTGTTACTGGCCATTCAGGTAAGTGCTTCTCAAACTACAAGTCACAGTATATATAAGTTGGGGATCAATTTAGTGGCTCAAAGCCAGCTTTGTTTATTGGTTTGTTTAAATGAATGAAATAGATTGGATGGCTTCTTTACAAGAGAATTGTTGATACGTGTATGTGTCTGTTGGGTTGCTATGTAGACCTAATATTTTCTTAATATGGGTCGCAGTAAAAAGAATCTTTAGATCACTGATAATAGACTGTTTTTAGTTTTTCAATACTATCACAATAATGTCAATTATTTGAATACTTTTCAATAATGTCACAATAAACATTTCTTAAGGTGGAGGGAGGCTGTATTTCCATTTATTGCCTAATAGTTATTTCTCAGAAGCAATGTTGCTGCATGAAAGAGTAGAAAATTTATGAGACTCTTCATAGATAGCATCAAATTGCTTTCAAACTGTCCTAATCTAGACTCAGATCAGCAGAGAACTTCATTTTCACTGTTAAAATTGTCAGCAATCTTTTTCCTCCTATCACTCCTAAATTAATCAATAAAAACGATTTGTCATTGTTTTAATGAGGCTGAATGTTCTTTGAAACATTTATAGTGAATCGTCTACGCATGTCCCGTCCTTCTACTTTTGCTGGATTCCTTTCTTGTTGGAGTTCTTCTCTTTTTTCTTTCTATTATTTCACACATCCCTTTTAAAGGAAACCTTCCTCATTATTCTCTAGGGGTAGGGGGTACAGCAGGAAGAGAAAATGGGAGAGAGCATTTTAATTAGCTCAATTTGACAGGCTTACATCACACTATCTTTAGGCTTTTCTCCTTCACTTGCTTTTGAGACCAACTACCTGATAAGGTGTGTTTACTTTCAAAATAACTTTTAAAAATATCCAATGCCAGAATTGCTGGCCAACGTGGCACTGCAAGTTTATACTTTGAACTTAGCACAGAAAGGCAAATCTCACATGTTCTCACTGGTACGTGGGAGCTAAACATTAAAATGATTGATCTCCCAGAGACAGAGAGTAGAGTGATGGTTGACAAAGGCTGAGAATGGTAAAGAAGAAGGGGGATAAAGAATGGATAGTTAATGGGCACTAAAAGACGGTTTTATAAAAGAAATAAGACCTAGTGTTTGGTAGCACAGTACGATGACTGCAGTTAAAAATACTTTGTATATTCCAAAATAACTAAGCGTGGAGCTAGAATGTTCCTAACCCCAAAAAGACAGCTGCTTGAGGTGATGGATAGCTCAGTTACCTTGATTTATCATTCCACACTGCGTGCTTGCATGAAGAATATAAAAAATATCAAATGCATAAATGTTTTTAATATTTTATGTCTAAAATATAAAAAAATCATGTGTATCCCATAAGTGGATACAACTTTTATGTACCCATAACTAAAAATAAAAAGTTTTTAAAATCTAAAAATTATCTGTGTTAAAAGATGTCATGAAGAAAATTAAAATGCAATCAGCAGATAGGGTGACACATTTCTCAACAAAAAATTAGTTATGCATACATGACGAATATAAATATACACATTAGCATATATGTTTTAGGAACATACACACACATTTCTATAAATTAGCAAAGAAAAGAACAGACAATAAAAGCATAGACAGGGTGGAAATAGACAATTTGGATAGGAGGAAATTCAAATGGTCCTATAAAAATTACGGCTGATTTTATAAATCATCAGTGACTCAAATCCATCAACAGGCAAGTAGTTAAATCTGATAATAATCAAGTTTTGACAATGACCTGGGAAACGAGATTCTCATACGTTGGTGGTAGGAGTGTAAATTGGTACGAATATTTTGTAGAGCAATTTGGCAATATCTAATGGACACTGAGTCCCACACATCCTAACATACAGCAAGCAGACTGATATATATGAAATTCTGACAATTACGTTCATGAAATCATCCTAGAAAAAGTGCTACAAGACCTCACTGCTGAATATCACTATGGTCACC
>NW_003852458.1:9610912-9627578 GCF_000181295.1 Otolemur garnettii | reverse complement strand
TGATAGTCCCCGATGAGGTGTGTAGCACTTTTTCTAGAATGAGTTTGCAAACTGAATTGTCATAACTAGTGTAGCAAAAGAACTCTAATGTGTCCTAAGGGAAATGTATAAGGATATTTATTTCAGCATAATCTATTATAGTTAAATTGAATTGATTCAAATTCTGGTCAGTTTGGGAACAGGTATATTGTGTCACTTTCATAAGCTGGAGTAATAGCAACTTTAATAAAAATGAACTAGGATTATATAACAACAAGGAAAACTACAACTTGGACATTCACCTAACAAATACCTAATCATTTGTACCCATATATTAATCTGAAATTTAAAAAAATCCCAATAAATGTAAATTCTGAAACCAAAATATTTGGTAGTAAAGGCAGATATTTCCAGAATACATTCCACACTTACAGTAAAAGATACGTACATTTTAAAATCCAGAAATAATTTATGTTTTATGTAACAAACATATTTCATATATGTGGTAAGTGTTAAAACAAAGTATAAAATAGAACTGTATAAATAGCAACACATGATAGCTATGTCCTCTGGGGTGGCAGAGTGAGACTAGGGGAGGTAGAACAGCAGCCTTCAAGTTTATCTGTATTATTTGTTTGTTTATTTTTCTTTTTTAGAGACAGAGTCTCACTTTCTCACCCTCGGTAGAGTGCTATGACATCACAGCTCACAGCAACCTCCAGCTCTTGGGCTTAGGTGATTCTCTTGCCTCAGCCTCCCAAGTAGCTGGGACTACAGGCACCCGTCACAACATCTGGTTATTTTTTTGGTGCCATTTGGCCGGGGCTGGGTTTGAACCCACCACCCTTGGTATATGGGGCTGGCGCCTTACTCACTGAGCTACAGGTGCCACCCTATTATTTGTTTCTTTACAAATAATAGCTAAGAAATACACATGGAAAGAATGTGAATTACATTTGATATACTGTATTCATTTCAATAACAGATATACTGGTGTTGACTGCAGAATCTTTTTCACATTAAGAAAATAACACTATAAAACAAAGTACGTCAAAGAACTTTAATTTATACCCTGGCCCCGAGTCAAAAAATAGCAAGTCCATAAAAAAATGACACAGGAAGACAAAGAGATTCTGATGACTTTCCATATATACCTGTGACAACTCTAAGAGGGGGATGACAGAACGGTACTCAAGTGAATTCCAGTCACTGAATCCACGACTCTCAACCTCCATAGCCACTCAACCCACCCTCACGGGTCAGCAGTTGACCCTCACAAGAATTACTGCTGTATGGCCGAGAAAAGGAGCTTTCTCAATCCCAGTTTCTAAACTGGGGAACATTTTCTTCACAGATTCCAGAGAAAAGCCACAGAATGTCCCTTCCAAGAAGAAAAGCAAATCATATGTGATATTGCACAGGCTGGATCTTGTCATAAGGCTTCCCAGAGGAAGCAGAGTCTGATTAATGTGAAAAAAAAATGCTGTTTTTCTCACTAGCCTACAAGAAGCACACTAGTTCAAGTGCCCAAGTATCCAGTGAAAACCTCTGAGTTAGAGACACAATGATCAACAAATGGTTCTCCACCTCTTCCCCCCTGGAAGTCACAAAGAGTAAGACTTCGGTAACGCGGGCAGAGGAGTCATGTGTAGTCACCATGAATTACAACAAATATCTATGAAAGGTTTAGTGCATTTTGCTCAAGGGGCCCACTGTGAAAACTGCTAGCACATATCCATTAAAACAAGAACCACAACATATTTACATAGTACAATATGATTCAGCTGGTTGAAAAACATCAAAATAATAATATAATAACCATGAAAGGTGGACTAGTATGGTCTATGGCCTGTTAGGACTCCCCCCCCCCCCACTGAGCAGTGGGCAAGTGAGTGAAGCTTCTTCTGTATTTGTAGTTGCTCCCCACCATGCACTTCACCACCTGGGCTCCGCCTCCCACCAGATCAGCTGCGGCAGAGGCATTACATTTTCATAGGGGCAGGAACCCTGCTGTAAACTGCACATGTGAGGGATCTAGGCTGCGCACTCCTTATAAAAATCTGATGTATTGATGAGCCGAGATGGAGCTGAGGCAGTGGTGCTAGCTCTAGGGAAAAGATGCAAATACAGATGGGGCTGTCTAGTCGCAGAAAAGCAAGCTCAGGACTCCCAGTGATTCTGAGTTGTATAATTATTTCATTATTATTACATGTAATAATAGTAGAAATAAAGTACACAATAAATGTAATATGCTTGCGTCATCTTGAAACCGTACCCCCTACCCTGGTCAGTGGAAAAATTGCCTCCCATGGAACCGGTCCCTATTGCCTTTGGGGACCCCTGCTGTGAAGCACAGAACAATTCAGAGTGAACTTCACACATCTGTGGTCATCTGAGTTCCTAAGCACAGTGGGTCAGAAGGCCACACTCATTGTCTCAAATAGTTGCAGAGAATATCATGAGAAAATTCATAAGTAGTTTTTTTTTTTTTTTCTGCTATGTGGTAATCATAGTATGTGGTAACCCTCGAGAATTAATTCAGAAGCCCCTGTTGAGAAATCTTCAGGAAAAGAATCCTTGACTTTACAAAATGTTTTACTTTTAAGGAATAATATATTATTCCAAAACAGGCATCTATTTATATTTCCAGGTATGCAAGAACATTTTCCTTGCATATTTGCTCTGTACGTCACATAGTAAAATCCTTCACAAACATTTTCCAAAGAGTTGAGCAGAGCCGTTTCAACTGCTCATCTAAAAACACTTTTTTTTTTTAACAGAACTCATTAAAAGAGATGAAAAACCCAGAGAAAAAGTGCCTTGGCTTGTGCCAAAAATCTATCTCTAAATAAAACACAGCCTGTGCACAACTGGCATACCTACAATGTTAATAAGAAACTTGGTGCCAGTGATAATCTCCACAACCCCAACTGAGTTACATCAATATTGAGAACATTTATAAAGTTCTGTCCTTTTTTTCCCACCAGAGGTGAAGGCTTTTTATTCTTTGAGTTCTAATATGGTCCTCACTTTATAACAAAAAGACAAACTAGACAGGAGACAGATAAGAACACCATAATTCTGAGTTACAACCATGACTCATCCTGTTCCTTTAATTAACTGGTAACATCAATTATTTACTAAGACACTGTTGGCGTTTTTTTTTGAATAACAACAATTTCAGACACGAGGAATCCAGTTCATTCATGAACATTTGACTGAGTTTTCCTCACGAGGCTTGTAGTTTTGTCAGCTAATGCTTCTGAAACTAAATAGCTGCACACTAATTTTCCTTCTTCCTCAGAATTTTTTTTATTTGGCGAAGGATGTGTTAACTTGTGGTGATCACTGTCCATCTACTATTTAATCATCACATTGTACATTCTGAATAAATACAACTTTTATTTGCCAAGTACACCTCAGTAAAGCTGGAAAAATGAAATTCTGCAAAAGTAAAAAATAAAAGTGATTCACTTCTAAATCACTTCCTTTCACTTCTATGCTTTTCTTGAAACAAATTCCCTCTATTTCTCTTTAGTGCTAATTCTATGTGTGACTTATTTTGGCCAAAGAAGATGGGGCCGGTATAATAAATTCAGGAAAGAATGAAGAGTTTTTCCTAGGTGACAATGGAGTGAATGCTAAAAGTCATAGATCCTATATTGTACAGTTGGAAAGAATGACACGGTAAAGGTACTTACATAAAACTGCCTTAGACAAGCAGGGTATTTCTAGTCTAGATGTGAAAACCACGGAAGCCTCAAGCAGGCAGAGATGAAGAGTTAAGCTATATCCATGATGGGAGGCATTCTGTCTAAAAGAAAAAGCAATGTACATACCTTAATTTAAAAATATTTTGTTGCTAAACTATAGTAATCATCATCTGAAGCTTCAGGGAGTCATCTTTTTACTGGGGAAGGGTCTTGCCTCAGTGTTGATGGCAGCTGATGAGCGTGGTGGTTGCTGAAGGATCGGATGGCTGAGGTCATTCCTCAAAGTAAGACAGCAATGAAAGTTGCCATATCAATCGACTCTTCCTTTCATGAAAGATTTCTCGATAGCATGGGATGTTTTTGATAGTATTTCACCCACAGAACGTCTTTCAAAATTGGAGTCAAACCCCACTGCAACTTTACCAACCAAGTTTATGTGATATTCTAAATCCTGTATTTAAGTGGTAGGTAACATCTTCTGCTAATATAAGGCTGTTTGTTTACACTGAGTATCTGTTGTTTAGAGTGGTCAAATTCATCAGCTATCATAGCTAGCTAGATCTTCTGGACAACTTGCTGTAACTGTTCCATCAGCACTTGCTACTTTATCTTGGCCGCTGACGTTCTGGATCTGGCTTCTTTCCTTAAATTTCATGAACCAACCTCTGCTAGATTCAAACTTTTCTACTGCACCTCTCTCAGCCTTCACAGCATTGAACAGAGTGAAGGCCTTGCTCTGAATCAGGCTTTTGCTTAAGGGAATTTTGTGGCAGATTGGATCTTCTATTCAGGTCACTCCAACTTCCTCTGTATAACTATTAGTAATAAGGCTGTTTGGCTTTCCTAGTCACATGATCACAGAGTGGCACTTTTAAATTTCCTTCAAGAACTTTCCTTTTGCATTCACAACTTAGCCTCTCGGCACAAGAGGACTCGCTCTCAGCCCATCTCGGCTTGTGATGTGCCTTCCTCAGTGAGCTTCGCCAAGTCTATCCTTCCACTTAAAGGGAGAGCCATGTGACCCTTCCCTTCATTTGAACTGACAGAGGCCATTGTAGGGTGATTAACTGGCCTAGTTTCAATATTGTTGTGTCTGAGGGCATAAGAAGACCTGAGGAGAGGGGGAGGGGGGAAGATGCCTGTCAGTGGAGCAATCAGTTAACTTTATCAGTTAGTTTGCCATCTCATGTGGGCATGGCTCCTAGTGCTTCCAAACAACTACCATTGTAGCACCAAACATCACTCATCATAGATTACCATGTGCACTAACACAACAAAGATACGATAGTAATGAAAAAGTGTGAAATACTCCAAGAATTACCCAAATGTGACACAGAGACAGGAAGTGAACACATGCTATTGAAAAAATGGCACCAATAGACTAGCTTGACTCAGGAATGCCACAAACCCCCAATGTGTAAAAAACCCACACGCACTGGTATATGGCCTACTGATATTTATCAGCTGGCATGTTAAGGCTGTAGCATTATTAGACAGTGTTCATTATTCCACACCTGGACCATCGAGAACCAATCCCATCGCAATGAAACTCAATTGAGTCTTCCCACTTAATTTGCTTTCTAAACAGGTACTACTGTCTTGAAAGATGATGATACTCTGTCAAAAGGTTTTGTTGTCATCGTATATAAGAGTAGACTGATCTCTTTGCTCATTATGGGGAGTATTACCACACAGTCCTCACCGGCTTCCTGTTTTCCATCTGAAAAGCTGTCTTCCCATTCCTTAACCCCCAAAGGGAAACAGATCTAAGACTTTAGGAGGAAGACATCATTTTTGTCTCTGTGGTTATCTTGCATAAGGCCTAGAAAATGATAGCCTCTGATAAAAATGTTCCTTTTTTTCATTCTACGTATCAGGCTTTGTTTGAATAAACCACAGCCAAGCACTTCATCATGAGGTGCATTAAGGTACATGCATGATCTTTGCGTTTTTAGACTTAACACTACAGAAATAATGTTGGGAGTAAGAAAAGTTTCCCAACCAACATATTTTGGTACCAGAAAACAGCTGATTGATTAGAAATCAATCTCTTAGAATTAGCTGGGAATGGTGGGTGTGGATTTTTAATCATCATATCAAGATTAGAGGCATAAGGATTTACCCCATATTTTAGTGAAAATGTTGATTATTAGAAGATAAAGAGAATGTAACAGTTTTAGTTATTTATAACTAAATACATGCTTATCACTATAACTAGTATTGTTGCCACTTTAACAAAAAAGGGTTAAGATAACACTGATGTTAGACCAATCTATTAAAACTGAATTTATCTGTATTTATCCAGGCACGTTTAGCCTTTAAATAGAAGATGTCTTTGATTAAGATATTTTGACAGATGCTAAAAACAAAAAATGCCTGTGCCATTTCTTCTGGCATATACTAATAGGCATAAATTTCTTACATAATGGATGAGAAAACAATTTTGTGATACATGAATGTTTTTTTCTTGTGTTGACAGAAATTTGGCAGTCAACATGCACCACCCTTTCTACACACAGTGGCTCAATCAACCACTGGCCTTTTCTTACCAATCTGGTAATCTGTGTCCCTTTGGTCGAATAAAGATAGAGATGTTTCCCTATGTGCAGTACAAAACTATGGAACATACAGTGTTTGTTTTGGCTCAAGGGCTTTGCACAAAGGTCCTGTCTAGGGTTCCCTTATCATAAAATCCTGCTTATGAGTTAATTACACCCAAAAAGTCAAGCTGAGAAAAACCGTGCCATTAACCTTTCCTGTTGGCCAAAATCTTTGATTTGGGGACTGCCAATAAGCTTTTCAAAAATTATTTAAAAATAGCTAAGGGAATACATGGACATGCTAAGACCTTTCACCCCAAACTATTTCAAAATTGGCCATTTGCTTCATTTTTATATAGCTAAGGACTAGATAAGTGCATTTTATATAACTAGTACTCTCAACCCAAGTAACATCCTCTCTTCCAAAATGAGAATTTTCTCTCTTCACAAGTAGTTTTCCTGGCAAAGCAAAACATAAAGTAAAATTTTAAAAAATGAACCAACGTAATATGAAAAATAAGTGCCAAGAGTGTCTTCAGTGATCTGCTTTGTGAGTAGGCAAGTTGTTGGCAAATGAAAACCATTAGCAAGAGACACTGCAAAGCTTTTTAAGTTGTGTTGGAAACGTTTCTGAGATCTACAGCACAAATAGCTTTATAAACCTGAAGACAACTTCTAAATTATACCTGAAAACCAGTGCATTCGATGCCTGAATGGTCTAGAACAGGAAATATAGATTAAATGCTGGAACCGATACTAACCTCAGTGACTGTAGCTTCAAAGTATAGACTACAGAAAGTCTGTATCTGAGGCACCATCATTTAATCTGAAAAGTCTGGATATGTGTGTTCTTAGTGTCCATTGCTGCACATGGGAGAAAAACAATGTAGAGAGAAGAGAAAAACAAAACAAGTAGAGAGAAGAAGGTCTGAGCGGACCCCTAAGCAAAGTCATTCTCAACAACAGCTGATGATCCTTGCAAGAGACTTACTTTGGGCAAGGACTTTTGAATGGTTCTCTCCGCCTCTTGCCATGCATTCAACTCTTCATTTGATAAGCATTTTTTTGCAGTTTTTGGCTGGGGCTGGCTTTGAACCCGCCACCGCCAGTATATGGGGCTGGCGCCCTACTCCTTGAGCCACAGGCACCACCCTTGATGAGCATTTCTGAGCTCTTATCATATGCCATACACTTCCCAGAGTATTCAAAACTAGCGAGAAAGGTTTCCTATCATAGAACTGACATTTTGACAATAAAAAGTTAAAAAGGGAAAAGGGAACTCTGAGATGGGGATAAATGCTATCAGGCAAGCACACAGAGAGATGTGACAGAGAGTGAGGAGACCAATGGAGACTGGATGGGGTGATCCATATGTAACTGGGGGTCAGAGAAGTCTTTTCAGCTGAGCTGACATCTGAAGAACAAAACAGCTTGCTCTGCCACACTCTGAGGGTAAGGAACTCCAGACGGTAGGATAGTTGTATGGGTGAAAGAACAGAAGGAACGTCAGGACTCCCCAGCTCAGTGAGCCAATCATCCTCCATCTTTGCACACACTTATGCCACTATAACATATCTTTGAAATTTGGGGAACAATGAGGAAATTTAGGGACAGAAAAGCCCAGATGTTTGGCAAGAGCATCAAAAAGTCTTTCTCCACTATCTCATGATTTGCTTTTAGATTGGAAGCCAACAGCATGTTGCCGGTTAGCCCGAAAGTGCTACGTATAGCAGTGATCTTGCCCTATATTACATCGACGGTATGTCTGTTGGTAAAATTAAGTTGTTAACAAAAATAACAAAATGTATTAGTACAGCAAAATATGCCCACATTTGGTTATATTTTAATGCGAACATTAAAATATATACAAACATTTGGATTTTCTGATAAAAAAAGAAAGCATCAAAAAGTCAGGGTTTTAAGTACACAGTAATGACCCTCATAATCTTGATGTCAAGAGCTTTTGCTTCATTCCAGTTTATTGTTCAGTACGGAGGAATTGAACAGTTTCTCAAGGTTGAAGGCACACAAAGAACACATGGCGAGAGAGTGCATGGATGGGCCTGCACAGTGGCTATGTTTCTAATTCCTAGCACTCTAGAAGGCTGAGGTGGGAGTATTGTTTGAGCTCAGGAGTTCACAACCAGCCTGAGCAAGAGAGAGACCCTGTCTTTACTAAAAATAGAAAAATTAGTCCAGCATTACAGCTGGTGCTTGTAGTCCCACCTACTCAGGAGGCTGAGGCAGGAAGATCTCTTAAGCCCAGGCATTTGAGATTGCTGTGAGCTAGGCCGAGGCCAGGCCACTCTAGACTAGAGCAAGAGACTCTGGCTCAAAAGGAGGTGGGGGTGGGGAGAGAAAGCATGTGGTTAAGGAGTATGGCTAAGAGAGAAATCACCACTTCCTATACTCATGGGACCTCTGACCATAAAGCTAATGCCATGAAGCTTTTCCTGATTATTCAGGAGATTTGCACAAGAGCACAAGGTATCTTGTGGCCCAATGATATCCCCCCTGTTTTTAATTCTCACACGACTTTATTATATCCAACCTTGTATAATAGATGTTTCAGGATTTGTCTTGTTCCCGTTAACTTATATGTGAGCTCCTGACAGAGATTGCTAAATTGTTCTTTTCTCAGTATGTGTCGGAAGACCAGGCACACAATAGATGTTTGAAAACTAATAAATTCCTTGGGGCTGACTTTAGCTTTCTTAGCTTAATACTCCAGTGATGGGCCTAATAATTGTATTTAAATAATGTAGTTGTGTTGTTTTCATGTGTGAAAGTAATAAATCCTCTGGAACGTCTGTATTATTTGCCAAAGCAAAGACAGATTTCCAGCATTCTTAGCAATGCCTGGCAGAAAACGTCCACTCAGTGGCGATCACTGAACACATGTATGCATATTTGAGTGAATAAATCCATGGACAAAGTCCATCAAGAATAATTGTGCCCGTGGTCCCTAAATTCATTCAACAACAAGTTCCTACTATAGGCTTGGTGCTGTGCTAAGCACCACAGGTACACAGGGACCCTGCCCTAAGGGAGCTTCCGTCTGTGGTTCAGCTTATGTGATCACACATGAAGGCCACCTGAAAGAAATGGTCACCTTTATTCAAAATGTAGTCTGTGCTAGCATAGGACCGTGACATCATTTTAAGAATGAGACCCACAGACAGAGAGTAAGTGGCCAAAGAGGTAACAGCAGAGGAAGCTGAAGTTGCTACCTCTCGGTAATGGGGAGCAGCTTACTGAGGGAACATGTGGAATCTTCCCCTTCGATCATCTCTAAAGCTAGGTTAGAACTTTTCACATGTGGTCATGTTTATGGATAGACACATATATTCAGAGAACTAAGTCTGTCTTCTGGCAGTATTCGTTACCATACCATGATTCTTTTACTAGTCCTAAACCCTTGAAATGTAGCATTTCAGCTATTTTTTTTCTGATGTGTAACAGGAAAAATTGGAATTTACTTGATGCACTGAAAAAATAATGCATTGCTCTTATTCTCCCATAACTCAGGAAAAACAGCTAAGTGAAATTTTGGTCAAACTTTCCAATAAGTTTTGGGCTGTAGACAAGTGTGGAAAAATTCAAGCCCAAAGGAGAAATTTCCAGAAATTTAGAAGCAAGTGAAAACAGGGGGTTATAATAGTTCAGTATTTCCTGCCAGGAACAAAGTATATATGATATTATTTATTGCTGAAAGCTTTTCAGAGAGGCAGCATCTGGTTTCAGTGAGGTCTTGCTTTCATCCCAGCCAGCAGCTGGACCCAACACTCCAGAGCAGGGAGATCAACCAATTTGCCAAGGTGACACAGCGAGTTAGCGACTCTTCCAGATTAGACCACAAGAGCCTCCTTTCTCCTGGAAAGCCAAGAAATAGTCACATGACCAACAGAGAGTTCAACACTTTTTTTTTTTTTAACTTCAAGTGGATTCTTCAGCTTTAATTTTCGTTGGGGTTTACGTTTTCAGAGTCCCAACAAGTCATTCTTTCTCACTTTGCCGCATTTCTCCATGGGGTGGATCAGATATCATCTTGGTTACTCATGATTGCCAAAACTTCCTGCCCTCTTCCACTAGGATTTATTCATCTAGGCTGAGTGTGCTCATGGCAGGAGAAGTCAGAAATGGTCCTGCAATATTCCACTCACACTGAAGCAAAGGGAAACGGTGATCCAAAGGCTAGCTAACCGTGAACAGAGAAGCTGGGCACTCTGCTTTGGTCATTCCAAAAGTGCCTCTCAGAGGCAGGGGAAAAGCTGATGAAGGCGAGGTCAACTCTGCCAAGAGAAAGCACCATAAACTTTTACTTTTCTTTAAGCCTTTCTCTCAACCAGTGTTATTTTATACAGTCCTGGCTAGAGAAAATATGTTCCTTTATTTTTTTTTGTTTTTGCATATGTCTTCCATACAAAAAGAAAAAAGGAGGCTCTGTTTCCTAAGCATATGTTTTCCTTCTATCCCCAAAAGATCATGTTATTTGAGTTTCAAAGGGAATAAACAAGTAGCAATACACACACACACACACACACACACACACACACACAAGAACTCTTTTAATAAGAAGGTTTAACATTAATAAAATAGGCAGCCAAATTGTCCATCAACCAATCTCTTTCTTCCTCTGTGTATCCTATATTCATCTGTGTGTCTGACTACGCACACAGTATCATTAATACTATTAGTAATTGTTATTGCTAAGCCATAATAGGCAATAACATATAATATTAGCTATTAGTATCATGAATTCAAGAGGAAAATTTTAAGGAAAGAAAAGGAAGAGAGAAAGTGAAGGAAGAGGATCACAACCATTCTTTTTTATGTCTAAACTTCACCCAGGTGGGTAACTATTTAACACGAGAAGACCAGAGAACTGGGCCCGTTAGTTGTGTGAGTAGACCTGACATAGTCTAAAATAGCCAAAAGAATATCAGGAAGGGAACGAGATCTCATTTGGTCCTTAGGCTTTGCCATGGAAACAGATAGGACATAGCTCAAGAGAAAACAGTCACGCTTTGTAGTACATGACAGCACCCAGGAGACAGACCATTGTATTAATGCAGAACAAATGTCCACTAGGAGTGACGGGCAACCTGAACTTCACATTAAGTGTGAAAGAAGGATATTACTTAAACTCATGATAATGTCAATAAAATAGGATTTAGGAATTTTTTTATTTTAAACTTACTGCAGATGTCAAAACAAATGAATACAAAATATTTCACTTTATTGCAATTTTCCTTTACATTGCAATTTTCTATTTTAATTGAAGCAGAAGAAATATGTCCTGACTATAATAAGAACGTGATGACATTTCAAGCATATGGACTTGTGTTTTGGTTTACACATGCATGCTATTCCTCTTCGACTTATTATTCCAAGGAACAACCATGCTAATTTAAACACTATACTCATTGATGCAGTACTTTACAATTGCTGACTATGGGCTGGGTATCGATTCAGGCCTAAAGGTTATATTCATAAACAACACAGATACATCCCTGCTCTACTCAGGCAGTTTAATTTTATTTCAAAGTTCGGTGACTGTTTTGATAAAGCGCCGTTCAACTTTTAAAAAAGGAATCCAAAGAAAATTCTTACACTATTATTGTCCTTCCAAAACTTATTTTCTCAACCCTTCAATTAGTCCGTTGGCATTGAACTCACAGTTATTGTCATTCTTGGAGGAAAGATCTGTGACATGATAAAGGGTTCTTTTTTGCTTTGAGAAATGAATTTCAAAATAATAAATGCCTAATGAGTTAACCAGTAGGTTCAGTTGCTAGAGGCCAAACTAAGTACTATAACAAACACTAGGCAGACAGACTGAAAAAGATACCTCCAAATACATGACTGAATCTTTTCTTCCCCCCAAAGCTACACAGACATGCTTGGAGAACACCGGTAAATAATTACACATTCTGGCAATCAAGTGCAAACAATCAGGTTTCAAAGTTTGCCCCAACCAGCTGTCCATAAAAATCTTCTGACAGTACCAACAGAGATCAATCTGACCACAGGGACACTGGGCAACTGGCCGGGATGTAAGTCACATAAGTCTACACTTTTGTCTCAGTGGAAGTCCTATCTGCTTGCCGATGAGCCCTGAGGCTTTTCAAAGTTACATGAGCACGCCTACACATATCTTTCCAAGAAAAATGAAAAACTGGCCATTTAGTATTTGGGATTCTTCCGCTTCCCTTCTTGAACTCTCCATCCCCAACCTCCTTGCCTGCCTTCCTCTCTTTCCTCCATTGTCTTTCTCTTTCTTTCTCTCTAGGGTCAGATATTGCTCTAGGCTCTTTTCCTATATTCCCTCATTTGAGTCACACATAACCCTAAGAGGAAGCTCTACAATCATGTCTGCAATCATGTTGCAAAAGGCAATCATAAAGAAGTCCAAGGTCAGGCAGCTAGAAAGCAGCTGACCCCGGGTTCAAATCAGCCCGCCTGACTGCTCAGTCATGGTGCTGGGCTGCCTCCAATGTAATTTTTGGCTAAAGTTGCTTATAACAAAGATGAGCCATCATGAAGTAGGAAAGCAGCAGTGATACCTAAGAAGTTAATGCTGATCTCTGCTGTGCTTGAGAGAAATCGAACAAACACTCATGTCGCTAAAGTTGCTTTAAAGGTGTTTATCAAAGCGGCTAATTAATGAGGCAATTTGTTAGGGTCTAATGTGTCAACTGCACCAGCTTTGGCACTTTTGCCTCTCCCACGTGCGAGCACACTGACAAAAGTCAGGAACAAATGCCAATTAGAATTTATAATAACCCCAAAGACCAAAGCAAAAGTAAATGTCAGTAAAAAGCCAAGCAATTTTATTCCAGTTATTCTCTGTACTCCCTCCAAAAATAAGCCAAATAAAATATTTGTTTCTATTAACATTGGTTACTGTTATTTGTTTCATGGATCAGAAAGAGCTTTCAGTGGGTTTAGTTCTTAGATTTAAATTAAACAACTTGGAGCAAATGCTAAGATACCAGCTCCTACAAGATCAACACACCCAATACACGAATTTGTAGGCTGTGATAAAACCAGAAAATGGAATGCTTCCCACTGCCCTCTTCTCCCCAAGGCCTTTACAACTCTACTGTCTTCTTCCTGGTTATGGATCTGGACCACCCACTAAATTTTCTCCAGCTAAATAAACAGCTACAGTTGAGAGAAGTGCAAACTTCTTGGCTTACTGTTTTTATACCCACCCTGTATTAACTCAAGACTGAGTTCCAGTGGGTCACAGACTAAATGCAACAGAACGAAACTGGGATCTCAGTTAAGGCTTACTACCAAATGTGTGGAATCATGAGGTTAGCCCTCAGCCTGTGTCCACCATCACTCTTCCTTCCTCCAAACAACTCTCTCGTGCACAGAAGCCAACACTATTTAGATGACACAGAACATACTAACATTAACCCCACCCCACGGAAAAGGAAAATGCAGCAGCTTATAATGTTGATTCCATTGGTAAAGTGACCATATTTAACAACAGGAAGAGAGTATACCCAAAGACAAAGAAAGAAAAACACAATAACAGCTGTAAACAGTAGCTGTCTGCATGAAAGAGACACTAGCCCATGCCAAAACAAGCAACAAGACAAAGAAAACTCTGCTGTTACCAGTAAGGCAAGACTGCTTTCTGGGTTTGCAATCATTTTCTTTTAGGGTCATTCTTTGGTTTTCAGGAGGAGCCCACGCTCAAGGCCTCTATGGAACTCTGATGAGAGCTGAGAAAAAGCAGCAGCCAAGGTATATTTAGCAAACATGTAGGAAGAGCCTGCCGTGCTTAGGGTGCTGTGTTTCAGTTAAGCCTGCATCACGCTTCCTAATCTTATGGTCTAAGTACTCTTGGCAATTCCAGTCTGTGCTCTCGATAAAAAGTGACTGCCCTCTCCTGGCCACCTTTCATGAGACTGTTTGTTTTAAGATCTTAGTTGTCACCATCACCTGTTTCCCATTGCTCTTTCTCATCTCAGATGTCACAAACTCCCAGGGAAATGCAGTGTCTTATCAGTTGTCTTCAGATGTGAGAGACTAAACGCTGGAAGCCTTGCATACAGACTTGATTTATAAATGGACTCAGGTACCTTCCACTGACCCTCAGATGCTCTTTTCTTTCCATCCTTCCCTCCCATTCTGCAGTGACCACAGTCCTGTACCCATGCTCCCACCATGGCAGGGTTCCAGGGCCCTGCCTTAATTTCCCACCTCTATTTTGCAAACCCAGCACCTAATTCTCCAGTGGGTCTTAGGGTATCCCAATATCTTGGGACAGTTTCTTCTTTCTTACATCTAGAACTATTTATGCCTAGGTCACAGACAGCTCAGAGTTTGAATATATCCAGGATGTATATATTTGAGGATCATAAATGATTAGAGAGGAGAGAAGCCTGGTTATCAGGGAAGCCAGATTAAATATCTCACCTAGGGGTACATGAATGCATCTTCTGAATGTGGACTTCCTACATCTGCCAACCCAAGGAAGTGACCTTGCTCGTGGGAAGATTTGCAGAACATATCTGGTCTGGGGACTTGCACACAGAAGCCACTTGGAGATCCCAACAACTTAGGAAATATTTTGACTTAGTTATTTGTCTTCAAAACCAGTTCTGGTTGAAGGTACTGCTAATTTTGACTAGGAAAAACAAATTCAGGATGAAGTTATGTCTTATTCTTCTTTTCCAGTAGGTAAGAAAATAATTTCTTCAAATACCTTCTGGATAGTAAAGATTTTTTTATATTGACCCCCATTAGTGTTTGCAATCAACTTGTGCTTAATCCCTAGAAATAGGGACAGAAAAGCGGAAGGGAGCTAAAGTCGCAGATAATCCCCAAACCTCTCTAATCAAGTTTTAGCCTCATCCTGCTAAGCCTTTTATCAGAGCTGCTAAGAAATAACCAATGTGACATATTTAAGCTTCATCTCATCTATTTCCTCTCCCTGGCCTCTAGATGGACTGCTAATGAGCTGTGAAGTGGCCAAAGATAACTGGCCTCCCTATGGGGGGAGAGAAGACTGGAGGCCGGATAATCCACAATGTCATCTGGATTCTGGGCAAGAAGCTGCATGTTTCTTACAATAGCCCTAGGAAATAGAACTGAAGAGGCTGAGAGGGCATTAGTCTCCCCAATAGCTGCCTCTACACAACTTAAATTTCACCAAAGAGGTATCATTCTTTGAAGTAAAGCACTGTGTCTCTTGTGGTCACTTGATTACATAATTTTTGTTACATTAGTCAACTGAGATCCAGAAATGTGAAGTCACGTGCCCATCACACATAATGATCAATGACACATGATACCACCAAGTATTGCACAATGAATCAGACCTGGGAGAAAGGATGTGAGACCTGAAAAGGAGGAAGAGAATAGGTCAAAGCTTTTATTTATTTTTATTTTTTTTATTTTTCCTTTTTGCAGTTTTTGGCCAGGGCTGAGTTTGAACCCACCACCTCTGGCATATGGGGCCGGGGCCTTACTCCTTTGAGCCATAGGCACCACCCAGATCAAAGCTTTTAATTCAACTCAAAAATGTTACTGAGGGTCTACTCATGCCACTGCTGGCAGCGAGTCATAGTATATAAAGCTAGTTTCCACTAGGAAGCCAGGGCAGGTCCTAAAGAATTTGAATATTAAATATAGTGTAAGTTTTGCTGTATTCTGAATTTCCTTTTATAAGAAAATACAGAACTAAATATTGAGAGTCTGTTCATACATATGAAAAAAATAGGTTTATCTATATGGCAGTTCCTTATTTAGATAAGTGCTAGAGACAGGGTATGCTCTCTGGCCATATAGGCTTACAGTGGACAGTTCTGAAAAGGCAGAGATTCCCTGTAAGGGGAGGGGATAGGAAGACTAGTATGGCCATATCACCAAAAACTTCGACCACTCCTTATTTGCATCAACTCTAAACTCCTCATGGCTATTCACGTACCTCTTTCTCCAGCCTACCCTATACAACAACTCCCGCCTCATGCCTAATGAGTCACCATTCCCAAACATGCCAGGAATCTGTACTTTCCTGTGTCTGTGAACACATAGATTCCTGGACTCCCCCTTCATTCTCTGCCCCAGGAACTCCCCAAATTCACCACTCCATGCTGCTCTCATCATTACCTTCATGAAGCCTTGCCTGCCATCAAAAGAGTTTGTCACCATCTCTCTGCCCCTTGACAACATCAGCACAAACCCACACTGTGACCATCACTATGTAGCATTAGAATGAACTTATTTTTTGACCATACTCAGACAATGTGTAGTGTGTGAAGAGGCAATGTATTTAAATTCCCAGCAAATAGTAATTTTTTTGGCAAGACATTAGAAGCTAGAGCACAAGATCAATCGGCAAAGCCTGTGGACTTAATTTCTAATTGTTAGCACGAGAGTTTGGATTCGTAGAATGGGAGCAGGGAATGGTTA
>NW_003852458.1:9589228-9610765 GCF_000181295.1 Otolemur garnettii | reverse complement strand
AAGAATGCAAAAAAAGATACACTCAACCTATAATACATTTTCCCCAGGCCAGCTCTTTATAATATATTGCCAAAATATCAAAACTTAAATATCCTGAGGACAGGGTGGTGGGTATGAAACAGCCTGAAAGTATGGTACACCCTAAGGCAGACATGAAGCAGGTTTGATACAGGCACTCTCTCTTGTCTCGCTCTCTCTCACACACACAAATGTATTAATAAAATTGAAAAGAAGTAACAAAAAGTCTATCCTCTAATAGAAAGGAAAGCCAGGTAAATTCTAATGGAGTTTGAGCTTCATGCATTCATTCAACATCTGTTAGTGCCCTGTATGTTCTGGACCCTTTCTGAGGCACTGAAGATAGAGAAAACCAAAGAAAGAAAACAAATTAAAAAACCCGTGAGGCTTGCCTTACATACCCGTGGATGTAGATCAGCCAAGAAATTAGTACTGTATAGTATATCAGATGACAAGTACTATGGAAAAAAATAAACAATGACATGAAGTAGGGAATGGAGGGGGTGGAGTGAGTGAGTGTGTGTGTGTTTAAATGGGCTGGTTAGAGGAGCTGACACTAGGAAGGGAATGTTTGAATAAAGATCTAAAAGAGATGAAGAAACCCAAGAGGATTTCTGGAGAGAGAGCATTCCAGGTAGGGAAAAGAGCAAGGGCAAAAGTCTCAAGGTAGGTGTTTGCCTGACACATGTGAAATAGCCGAGCTGCCAGTTAAGGGGAGCACAGTCTGTTCTATTACAGCGTGTGTTTCTGCAACACCAATGAGCTCATATGTTATTGGTAAACAGTGGGGTGATGTTGGAATGACACGGAAACAAGATTTGTCTTAGGCAAGAAGAGCTAAAATAGCAGGAGGAGAAGGATAATGTAAGCAGGGAAAGAAACCCACTCCACACCCCTGGTTTGCTGCCGCACAGACTGGAGAGATTTTAGCTCTCTATTTAAGAGAATTAAAATAAAAAAAAATAAGAGAATTAAAATAATCACCTGCACTCAGAACTGTCCTCCCAGAAAGGTGCCTCCCCCAAACAGGGACAGCTGTCCACTCAAGGCAGGTTGCACTAGGACCACCGTAATGGCAGCCCCACTGGCTCAGAGCTCCATTTGCCTGCATCACCTCAGCTCTCCAGCCAGCATCTCCATACTGCTGCTTTTATGCATTTTGAATATCCCTTGAGTAGCCTCCAGTCAATCTGAGCTGTCTGTCTACCTTGTCATCTCTGAGGGATCCAATATTGCTTTGGTTAGTGCTATAGTTTGGTAAGTCGTATGAGATATGAGTGCTCTGCTCCAGTCCTAATTTTCCCATAAGCCTTGTTATTTTTCACATACATCTTACAGAAAACAAAGTTTTACAGTACACTCAGTGCACATATATAGTGTAGAACAGAAAATTCTGCCCAAGTGAAGTCAATGATGACAGGGAACCAGATCACAGAGAGCCCACAGGCCACCATCTAATAGGAAGGCGCTGGAAGGCTTTGAGTGGAGGCAGGAGATGATACAATGTGCTGAAAATGAGCAAACACAGACGCAGAGGGGACAGGTAGGGGCATTTGCAATAATTCAAGTGAGTGAGTATGATGGCTTAAACCAGGACAGTAGCAGTGGAGATGGTAAGAAGTGGTTAAAATTTGCTGATGGATTAGATTTGGTAAACAAGAGAAAGAAAGGAATTAAGGGTGACTTCAACATTTTTTAACCTAAGCAACTGAAGGAAGGACTGTCACCAACTGAGATGGAGATAACTAAAAGGTGAGCCAGTTAGGGGGTGATGATCAGATTGGATAAGGTTAAACTTGAAGGCCTCAAAGATGTCAAGCAGGTAGTTGAATAGATATGTTGAGAGTTCAGAGGAGATAAATTTGGTAGTTTTCAAGGTGCAGATATTATTAAAGCTACAGGAGTAAGTAGAGTAAATGTATTCAAATGCCCATCAAATACTGATTTCCCAGCAACTAGCAGCTAGAGCAAAGACTCATACAAAACCGTGGCTTAACTTTTAATTGTTAACTTAAAGGCTTGGATTCCTGAAGCAGGAGCAAGGAGTGCTCATGGTGGTAAATGGGAGAGAAAGGAAAGAGAGAAAAAAAGGAAGGAAAGAAGGGAGGGAAGGGGGGGGAGGTAAAGGACAAGGAAGGGAAGGAAGGAAGGAAGAGAGGAAAGGAGGGAGGAAGGAGAGGAAAGGCCTAAGGTCGAGGTTCCTAAGTCATTCTGACAGTTAGAGGTTGGGGTGCTGGGCAAAAACAGCAAAGGCAACTTGTCAGGGAGACCTATGAGGTGTGAAGAAAATTAGGAGTATGTGATGTTCTGGATACCAAGTAAAGTAGGGTGGTTGATCAAATGGATCAAATAAAATGAGGACTACGGGTCTGCTACTGCATTTAGCAACAGGAACAGGCTGAGCCATTGTCATAGGGGACAAGCACAGCTTCCATCTCCTGTCCCACCATAATCAATGGAATACAGAAAACTCTCCCAAGAAGTATTGCTGAAAAGAGGGACAGAAAAATGGGATGGCAGCTAAAGGAAGACACAGGATCAACAGTTGTAGGTTATTTTTTATAAGATTAGGGATATTATGGTATATTTGTCTGGTGATTAAAATGATCTGGTTGAGGGAGAAAATAGATAATATAAGATGTAAGACAGAGAATTGCAGGGATAATGACCCCGAGTAGAAGACAAGGGGGGAAAGCAGGTGTCAAGTGGAGAGTTTCAAATTCCACAGCAGCTCTCTGTTAACAGGATGAGGCAAATCTATAGGCACCAAGACTGGAAAATGGATAGAGGTAATGGTGGGATCATGTGGATCCTCTTCTGATTGTTCCTGGATTATGCAATGAAATAGGAAGAAAGGTTATTTATACTGAAGGCAGGATGTGGGAAGTATTAAGGGTTCAAACACAGAGAAGATATAAAATAGCTGTGTAGGAGAGGAGGAAAGTGAATGAACGGACTATGGAAATACAGGGAGTTGCCAGTCACACAAATGTGGCTCAGTGAGGTTAGGGGCTGTGCATTTACAGTGAAACCAGCAACCATGGTGTGCGTTTTTCTCAGTCACATGAAGTGCCCAGCTGCAGTCATGGTGCAGTGCAGAGCTGGATTTGATGTGGGTTGGGGTTTTACCAGGCAATAGTATGAGGAAGCAAGAGGCGTACAAATGATTATGATAATGAACCACAAAATCAGTCACAGGGTAAGATGTTTATTTCTTGTCAGCTGCTAAAGGATAACTAGTATACACTTTAATTAACTGCCATGTAGCAAATGATTATCTATAGTTATAAATTTCATCACACAATGGTATCTTTTTTACGTTTTTTTAAAATATTCTTTTCTCTCAAGTTGGTGCAACAACAGTGACATCCAATTCACCTTCCTACTGGGAGATGGGTAAAATTGTAATAGCCCTGTAATCATCTCTTGGGGTTCACTACTTATAATAAGCAGTACACTAATCCGGCTCTCAAATGAAGACTCTAGAGGATGCTAGGGCCTGGCAAGGGTGTGTGAAAGAACACTATCAGAAATCTGCAAGTCCTTTTCATGCCCCTGCTTCCAGGCATGCTTTCTACCATGTCAGGGGCTTCCTGACTACTATTATTCTACCTCTGGTTATTGTTCTTTCTGGAGAAATTCTCAATAACTTTTCTCTTTGTTTTGTTCCTTCTTGAGAGATTCCCCCATCAGGGAACTATTGGACCGGTCCTCTTGGCTCCATAATCACACATGGACCTGAGAGATGGGGCTGGGACAGGGAACTAACCAGCAATTCTCTTGACTCTGTTAGGTGCTCACAAGTGTCCTTGGAAGAAAGTATCAGAAAAAGGACGCTAACCCAAGATCAGACGAGATCAGGCCCTGAATTCCTTGAATATGCCTTTGTTCTCTGGCAATGTGTGAGATCTAAAATAGCATTTCCTATCTGAGCTAGTTATTCCCTGATTGGCCCTCCTCCTTCAACACATCCACTCTTGGGTCTTTTTCTGCTCTGTTCAGCTCTGCACTCTGGAGGCTGACTGCTGTGGGCTGCCTCTCCAGGATCACTAGTGGGCTGATTTCCTACTGGGTTTGAATAATGGAGATGAGAAGTTGAAAGAAAGGTCAGGGATGTCTTCTCATGGGTTTGTGCTCTAGCAGAGCCTAACTCCTTTCAAGACTCTAGCTTCTGTCCTGTTCTGGTTCCCACTCTCCCTGGGCTAGAGTAACACCATTGCCTCCCACCATAGCTCCAGGATCAGGGGTCATGACAGCTCCCCATGGCAGACAGGGTCTCAGTGCCTCAATATTCCTTACTGGTGACTTTAATCCCACCCACATGTTTATTCATTTCCCTTCATTAAAGACTCTTGAACTTTCTGAGTTAGATTCTTGCCAGAATCCCGACTAATGTACACCATTTTGAATTCTACCATGTGTAATTTTACCACAGCACTTCAGTACTGAAGCTGCTAGTCCAGAGGAACAGCAGAGGAAGGAAAGGTGAATCTCACGCATATGCAGTGTGCTCATTCATTCATTCTTTCATTTCGACTGGGTGGACATCCTAACATCTATGTCTTGACTTAACTTTAGAACTTCAGAGAGGCTTTATAAGGAACCAGTTCTGCAAATAGCTTTCTTTTTCCATAGAAGTTTCACTTCCTGAATCAAAGGACACTTACAAAGACCTTTGTTGAAATCTTTTTCTATTAACTGTGACCCTGAAACTTTAATCATTTTGACAACGGAGCTGATTTGATATCATAGACAATAATTTTCTAGTCATTAGGTTGTTTGGGAGTTTCTCCCAGCCTAATAAAAGGTCCCGAGATTTTGTGTCAGAGAAAGAAACACACAGGAAATGAGAAGAATTTTAATGTACTTTCATAAGTAACAACTTTCTAACAGTAACAACTGGCCCATTTGATAGCTAAATTGTGCTAAAAGTCAATAGATTAGTAACACAATCTTATATTTACCCAAGATTAGCAGTTTGGCTATAAAGACTGAGGTCAAAGAATACTGCTGTTAATTTTCAATGAATTTGCTTAATAATCAACTGTTAATGACCATATCCATTTTTTCTTGTAAGGACCCAGATTCTGAAAGTCCAGGGAAAAATCTGATATTAACCAGGTGTAAATCAAAGTGAGATTTCCACAGGAGATCTGTAAGTCCAAGAGGCTCTTCTCTTTCATTTTATTTTTATTAAATCATAGCTGTGTACATTAATGCAATTATGGGGTACAATGTGCTAGTTTTGTATACAATTTGAAATACTTTCATCAAACTGGTTAACATAGCCTTCACCGCATTTTCTTAGTTATTGTGTTAAGACATTTATATTCTACCCTTGGTAGATTTAACATGTACCCTTGTAAAATGCACCATAGGTGTGGTCCCAATAACTACCCTCCCTCGACCTATCCTCCCTCTCCTCTTTCCCCTTCATCTTGGGCTATAGTTGGGTTATAGCTTTCATATGGAAGTGTGGGTGCTTATAAATTAGTTTCATAGTAGGGCTGAGTACATTGAATACTTTTTCTTTCATATTTGAAATACTTTGCTAAGAAGAATATCTTCCAGCTCCATCCATGTAAACATGAAAGAGGTAAAGTATCCATCTTTTTTTTTTTTTAGAGACAGAGTCTCACTTTATTGCCCTTGGTAGAGTGCCATGGCAGTGTCACACAGCTCACAGCAACCTCCAACTCCTGGGCTTGGGTGATTCTCTTGCCTCAGCCTCCCAAGTAGCTGAGACTACAGGCACTCGCAACAATGCCTGGCTAAGTCTCCATATTTTTTAAGGCTGCATAATATTCCATGGTGTACATATACCATAATTTATTAATCCATTCATGGGTCGATGGGCATTTGGGCTTCTTCCACGACTCAGCAATTATGAATTGGGCTGCAATAAACATTCTGCTGCAAATATCTTTGCAAAAGGCTCTTATCTTAAGAATAAGATTGGCCAATGTCACCAGTGATGCCAACATCAAACAAATATCTATATCTTCATGTATATCATACACAGCCTATAAAATGTGGGTAGAAGGCTTAAAATATATATTCCTGTTAAAATCTAATAAATAGGCAATCTAAGGTTTGATCTAGCAATAGATCAAAAATATTTTGCTATGGAAAATAAAGGGAATAAAACATGATATATCAGCAAATTTTGCTCCCAAAGGATAGGGTAGAGTGAGCAATTATGAAATGAAAAAAATCTCAGTTCAAGTCCTATATTTGCCTTTGTAAGTTCATTTATCTTGAGCATGTAAATTAACCTCTCTATGCCTCAACTTAACAATCTGAAATATAAGAAAAAATATTCATTTCCCTTGCTTCAAAGATACCATTAATTAAAAGATGCCCCATCTCAGTTAGAGATGGATTTTGGTAAAGAAAAAAAATCCACATTAAGTATACTTATTAATTACATAATATTTCTGATTTCAGAAATGTTAAACTGGATAAAATATAGTTTAGAATCCAGAAAATAGAGTAAGTTTATCCATCTCATTGAGTATGCCTAGTGGAATAAATAATAAACAAAACACACATGGAGGCTTTTACTCAATAAATCTTTGGTTCAAAATGCCATAGACTTTAAGAGGTAAAATAAATTGTAGAGCATCTGTCCCTTTCATTTTATAGATGATCTACATGGATGGTGTTAAGGTTAAGAGACTTATCACAGCTATGTAACTGCAGGATCAAGATTAGAATCCAGATCTCCTAATTATTTATCTAATTAACAATAATAATTAGCACTTACTATGTGACATGCGTCATACTAATTGCTTTGTACATAAAATTATTGAGTCATCGCAGAAGTCCAGTGTGACAGTGTAATAGCTACTATTATCTCATTTTACAGAAGAGGAAGCTGAGCCCCACACAGGATTAAGTGACTTTCACAAAGGCACAGTCTTGGTTAGAGTCAGAGCTCTGATTTAAATGCAGGTCTACCTGATTCCAAAACTTAGATCCACTTGTGCATCCTTCTTGGCTTTGCACATGCTACTTCTTGGATTGTAGGAAGTCTTATCTTTTTGATGAAACTTTTAATTCTATAATTAAAAGTTGCAAGAACAATGTTCCTTATTTCTTTTGAACATGTATGGCACACAGCCAGGCACTGTGTAGATGCTCAAAAATGTATGCTGAATGTATGATAAATAGCATTTTCTAGAAAAAACTTATGACTTGTAAAAGCAAAAAAAAAAAAAAAAAAACATAAACACTCAAGCAAGCAAAAGGAGAATAAAATTCCTCAAGTAATGACTTGTACCTGGATGTGGATTCCATCCCTTTTCGGGAAGTACTTTCACACTTTTTGATTCAGTAGTCCAAGGGCTGGGCTCAAACAAAAATCCTCTTCATCTCTAAGAAGTAGAATTTTAGCATATTCTTTCCTGGTCTTCAGCCAGTACTGCTTTTTCTAATAATCAACAGCTCCCAACAGGCATGCTTTACAACCCCAAGTCAGGGCAAGCCTGAGAGGCAAGAAGGTGAAATCTGACTGACCTTGAAAACGGGAGAACCACTTTCCAACTGGTACAGGTGACCATTTTAAAGTTAGGAATTCAAAAGTCTGGAGCAATCCTTAGCCCTGGGGTAGGAGGATAGCTGATGACTTTCCTCTTTTCACATTTAAAGAGAAAGGAGCCTCTCTTGAGCTAATAAAGAAATCTGGAATATAAAGTTAGATTTCCAAAAAGATTCTCTTGGGAAGGTGGTATGATTGAGGTCTTCTTCATTCTTGCCTTAGCCTGGAAAAGACTTCGTTCCTTTAGAAGAACATATGATCTTACTGAAGAGTGGGGTAGGGATATGAAGGGTGATATGAAGGGTGTGAAGCCGGGGAATGTGGGATTTTTACCTACCCTCAAATTTTCTGCATTTCTTCATCAAAACTTCCCCCATTTCTTTCTTCCTGGCCCAGAAAGCTCTCTTTCCATTAAAAATTGTGCATAAGATTTGATGAATTGGACCAGGGCCTATAGTGAGCCACAATCTGTTTATATCCCTTCTTTCAGGCTGAACAATGCATACGAACTATTATTTTTGGAGTTAGTTAAGCTTTGGAGGATAACTCCAAAAGAAGATCCTATGTCTGTTATAACTCAGCTAAAACAAAAGACTGTGTAACTAGGACTATAGGTCTCATACTTACCCCTGTAAGAGATTTTCAGACCCATAATCCAATGTTACGACCTGTCTAATCAGTGCTGTGGCAGTCATTAGCTCAGTGTGTTCACATAATGTAGGCTAATGATTTTTCAAAGCTCCCCTGGTCTTTATCCCACCCTCTTTTAGTCTAAGCCCATACAGCTCTGCTATTCTGAATCCTAATCAAATTCCTATTGGAATTTTTATTATAGTTTCTGTTGCCCTCCCCCAGATATCCATAAGGCTCTCCCTTTTATTTCTTTCAATTCTATGATATACTGTCACCTTATTACAGAAGCATTCCCTGACTACATAATATAAAATCCTAACTCCTTGGTCCAGTTCTATTCTACCTTATCCCTTCACCCCATTTTGCTTTTCTCCATGGAACTGATATGTTTGCATATGTTGATGGATGGTCTCCTTTCATGAAATATAAGAAAGGACAGTTTTGTTCATTGTGGAATCCCTACCACTCAAAACAGTAACTAGCTCATAGCAGGCACTTAATAAATACTTGTTAAATGTGCCATGGTCTTTAATGAGATTTTTGATTTCACATCATTGCCAAAAGGTGACAGTGCAGTCTACCAGATGTTAGGTAAAAATACCACATCTCTTTCAGCCACTTGTCACCATAGAATCTGGAATGAATTGCAGCCCTAGCCCCCTAATACATTTTTTAAGTGAATTGTGTGCTTATTTTACTAGCACGTTGTATATTTTGACACTAAACCCATTTCTAAATGAGATCATCCTCTAATTCCCAAACAAGGTCAAAGGAATTTCCTAAAATCTTTAAATAACCTTTATGTCATGCCACAGAAGGAAGATGTCCTTATAGCACTCAGCTTGAGCATAGGGAGAGATTTGGAACATGGCAGAAGAAAAGTTAGCTCCATCCCTGGCCCTGTGTCTCAGAGACCTTGGTAATCACAGATTAAAGTGAGACAGCCTGAGGCACTGTACCAAGAAGCAAGAATACACCTTGTAATCAAAACTCGTACGTACCAGTAGAACACATCGTACATTTCTTAAGTTGATGTTCACATCTCCCTGCTGAATGCTGTCTGAACTGGAACGTTTTCCTGCCTTACTTATTCTTCTTTAGATCAAGAACTAACCACATGAGGAAAACATGAATATTATACACACACACACATATATTTAAGACACATCAAGTTTAAAATGTACAACTTGTAGTGTTTTCCAATTAGTGAAAGATAAATCTGGTCACATCACCTTAATTGGGATTAGTGACTAGGTAGAGATGACAGTGCAGGACGGAGGTGGAAAGAGAGAGAGAATGTTCATCTGATTCAAGGACAAGTCAATTACAAACCACTGTTCCTTCCAAGTTCTAACCATAATTTCTTTAGTAGGCATAATTTATAACTAAGATTAGGAAAATTAATGAAACTCTGCCATTCACAATTATGAAATATGGTATTATGCAAATATGTGTTATAAAGAGTAAATAGATACAAGTTTCTGGGTCCCAAAGGAGAAGGCTCATGGAGCCTTCAGTTTGAAAAATGTTTTTTATTTTGTCTCTGCTTTGTTTTTTTGTTGTTGTTTTGTTTTTGAGACAGAGTGTCACTTTGTCACCTTTGGTAGAAGGCTGTGGCATCGTGGCTCACAACAAGCTCAAACTCTTAGGCGCCAGTGGTCCTCTTGCTTCAGCCTCCCAAGCGCCTGCCCCAACAGTTGGCTACTTTTAGAGATGGGGTCTTGCTCTTGCCCAGGCTGGTCTCAAACTCCTGAGCTCAGATGATCTCCCTGCCTCAGCCTCCCAGGGTTACAGGCCTCTGGATTACAGGCCTGAGCCACTGCAGCCTGCCTTGCTTTCTTACTTATTCCTAAAATCTTTAAAATTGCCATAAGAACATAATTTTAAACATTTTACTGAATAATAATTACCTGTTCTATTCCTATATTGTTGGAAATCCCGGGCTAGGGTCTGAGTCAGAGTTTTACCATAGCAATTTGTGCTGCAATTTAATTCTCTGAACCTCTTTGTCTTGTCTTTTAAAACAAGAGAAGTGAAACAGAGGTAGCAGAGGTCTCTCTCTCTCTTCTTTATAAATCCCTGATTCCTACTAGCTGAGTTTTTATACCTCGTGCCACGAACAAGCAATACTCTTTGAAAGAAATCTGGACAAATATCTCAAAGGGTATGGATGGTCTGGAAGGTGGCCCACTCTTCCAACTGGTTTATTTGATCACATTTAACATGCCAAATGTACTAACTGCTATGAGGCTTAGCAGAAAAACCCACTTATTTGACAAACACATGAATGATGATCGGATCTTTCTCTAAGTATTTTGGCATTTGGGATCTAGTCTATCTCTAGGGTACTTTCTGCCTCTGGAAAAACTTCTGTCTTTACAAATCCATCTGCTCTTAGTCTACAGCAGTGATTCTCAACCAGGGAGATTTTCTCCCCAGGTAGCACCATGGCAACGTCTAGAGATACTTTTGCTTGTCATGAGGGTGGGGAGGGATTCTACTGGTCTAATGGGTAGAGACCAGAGACACTGCTAAATGTTACGCAATGCACAGGGAAGCCCCCCAAATAAAGAATTATCTTGCCCAAATTGTCAATAGTGCCATGAATAGGAAAACTTAGAGAGAGAAGCTTTAGACTGATGGTAGCCTGGCCAAGCCTATGTTACACAAATAAGAGCAAGAGTTTGGGGGACAGTCTTTACCTTTTCTGGTTTCATGAACACTCTTCATATTCATTTAAGGCTTAATGAGTGTTCACGGGAGCTTCAATGTTAATCGACTAAGAAAATAGCTAATTTAAATTTAGGTGAAACTAAAAATTTTCCTAGATGTCCTAAGGAAATGTTTTAGAGTAATTCTGATGGGTTGTCACTTCTTTATAAAACACTATTGAACACTTAGATATGATTGGACCTACCACAGATTTCACTGTGGTCAGAACCAAGTTAACACCCTTTTCCTTGTACAGTCTTAATGCTAGGAATCAATTTTTTTTTTTTATGCATAGCCTGATGCATCTAGGATTCAAACAACTGTGACAGTTTTGAAACACAAAGGATAAGCTCTCCATAGCCCCCCTTCCCAAGGAATGAGCCAGTTTATAAGATGAACTCAAATACCTGAAAATTTGCCTCTTTCAACTCTGACATTTTTTAATTGTTTTCATTGTAAATCATTCTAAAATGTTTACTTCATACATCTTTGTCTTTGGCAACAGATGATATTGAAGTTAACTTAGCACGCCGTTTATGGATGTCAGCTGTCAACCTGTGCCAAATGCTTTACACAGGGAAAGAGAAACAGTGGTTCAAGCAAAGTGTCTACTTCACAAGGTTCTGTGGCCTTAGGCCATCTGGTTAGTAATGCTTACTGTTCTGAGCTCCCTGTCTTCACAGTCACTAGACACAGGTGTATAAGTATTTCCCCTGTTAAGCAGAAAGTAACCACGAAGATTCTGACACGCGCTCCTCACCTATGTCACATACTGGGAATTCTCCAAGAAAACTCCACCTGCAGAGATGAGCCGAAGATGCCATATCAGCTTTTCACATGATTTTGATATTATCCAATGCTTATCAAGTGCTGACTATGTGCTACACTCTATGTGGCTAAGAATTTTTCATGTTATTTGCTTTCATCCTCCTAACAACCCTAGGTGCTAGGTCCAAGTATTCATCTCCATTTTAGAGACAAAGGAGGCTGAGGCAGAGAAATACTGAGTCATTTGCCTAAAGGGCAGAACCCAGATTTGAAGCCAGACGACCTGACCTGAGAGCTTTGTTTTAACCACAAAGACAGATGCTGCAAAATGATAGCCTGAGGGTTGAATGCAGCCCAGAGATATGTTTCGTTTGGCTCATATAACATTGATAACTCTTGGGGCCACTGTCTACAGTTGGGCAGCTTATGTCTGGCATGAAGGCTGAGCTGAGGGGGATGAGGGCTGAAATCCAGCCCACACTTGACTTCACAGCTTTGGGGCTGGCAGGAAGGATGAGGCTGCTATTACCTAATTTGGACAAAGGGGCCAGATTAGTCACTGTCACACCTGGTTGTCAACACTAACAAATTGAGTTTTTCACACAAAATTTTAAATCTCTGGTTTCCATGGAAAGGGAAGAAAAGGGAAGAGAGGGAAAGATGGGGAGGGAGGAGATTAGAACCGCATTCCTCTGTGACATCAATTTCTCCAGCAGATACATGTGCCTGCCTGGGTGCAATTGGCTTATTTCACACATTCATGTGAGCTGCCAAGACATTTTAGGCTTTCCTAGTTTGTGATCTCTATCCTAAATTACATTTCTGCCATTTCAGTTTAAAATCCCTTCCCTTACTGTACTCAAGAAAGGTTTCAGTCACGGTCCTACAACAAAGTTTTAGTCCCTTTTGCAGAGCAAGAGAAAGTAAGTTCAGCCCTCCTGAGCCGATTGACTCCCTTAGGTGACCAGGCAGGGCGGATTCTGTTTTCCTTTGCAGCATGAAATTCTTGTTTGTTAGGACACACTGTTCTCTTGTGCTTCTATCTATGCTGGGAGTGAAAAATATAAAAACAACTTTGCTATGGGCCAGGTATGGGCAAGGACGCAGGCATCTGATAACTGTCCCCCTTACAGCAGTTCCCTTACCAACACGAGAAGGGCAGGGATAAGTGTTTACACTTTGGAGGAATCACTGTTCCCTTCTCCTTATATCACAACAGGCAGCACCTAGGCCCGGAGCTTGTTGGGCGTCAATGAACAGCCTGGGAATGGTTACCTAGAAGATTAATTGAAGTCATTGTTGGCTGAACCAGTCAACTGGGAGGTGCCAGACACTTTCTTACCTGGCTAGAGCTCCAGGATACATTACATTTGTCTCTGCCAAACTAATGAGATCCAGTAGTTCCAAGTCACCTCCTCATGCCCTTACCAAAGGGACTGCTGCCCCCATCTATAGAGACATCTGCTGACAAGACATAGCTGAAACACTTAGAGCGTCATCCCCCTGTGTTTGGCTGAGCACTCGTGGCAGATGCCACTCTTCACTGGTATGTGCTTTGTTTAACCATGGAAGTCAGAAGGAAATAATTCCATATGTTGGTGCCTTCTCTCATGCTCAGGAGATTAGAGAGGAACAATAATCTTCATTCTATAAAGTTCATTTGAAATGATGGCAAGATCTATAAGAATTTAGACCAGAGACTGTCTATCTTTTTATGTCCAGAATTACCTCTTGAAACAGTTACTGTAGGTTGCCTATTTAATAATAATTCTCCCCTGATTCTGTACCTATAGAGTGCACTTTTATGAAGGTGGCGATGTGTTCAGCTTAAAAGAAACAAATAAACTTCTACATTCTCTAGTTTCTTGTGCAAAAACAGATGATCCTATGATGCTGACTAATGAGATATAAGTTGAAGTTACCAAGTAGGACATCTGGGAAAAAGAATAAACATGGCTGGCTTCTCTGTCTACCTTTTCCCCTTTATCCTTTACCTTCTTCTTACCTGAAAACACAATGCCAAGATCTCTTGCAGCCATTTTGTGAGCATGAGGAAGAGGTTCAACACCATCAGGAGCAGAAAGCTTGATGAAGCTCATGACACTTGCTTATGAGATGGAAATGCTTATAGCTTGGGAACTTTGCAGTTTAATTTCTCTGAGTCTCAGTTTCTCAAACTATGATATTACCTCCCTTGTGGAGTTTTTATGGAGATTTAAATGAGATAATATTTATGAAAATAAATACTAATAACAACTAATATAGTCAATCCAATCAACGAATAAATCCTATGTTTGTCCCTTTTATCCTTTCAATCAGATCTCCAGAGTCAAGGGGAAATGAAATCAGACTTACTTGCTACTAGCTAGCACTGTCAAAGGAGGCTTCTGTCTAAATTGCTTTTGACTTGGTGTCAACTGGCAAGGACCTATACTGAGTAAACAAGGCCCTAGGCATATGAAAGCGATTCCCTTTAAATTGAGCAGCAGGAATCCAAGATAAGTAGCAAGTTGGACCATGCCATGCTGAGGCAGAAACTGTGGCCTTGCTTAGTAGGGGAGCTAAGAATACCTGAGATAAAGCAACCATTGGGAAATACCCAAGTGGAAAAACAAAGAAGGAAAGTAATCCATGTATGACTTTAGGGCCTTCCCAGCCCACAAATGCACACGTTATAGTAATAGCTATATGCATGCCAATCACCTGGGAGCAGGCAGCTCTTCCTGGGTTTGTCCCTTCTTTAGAAAAGTATAGAACTCCACAATTTCTCATATCTAGCTAGCAGTTCTTTGACACTGCATAAGTCTAATAACGTCTTTCTTTTCAAAGAAGAGGTCAGCAGACTTTTTCTGAAACAGGACAGATAGTAAATAAATATTCTAGGCTTTGCTGTTCGTAGGTTCTCTTGTGGTGAGAGAGCAGCCATAGATGACAGGCGAGTGAATGGGTGTGGCTGTGTTCCAAGTAAAGCACTTTTATACAACAGGTGGCCAGCAGGCTGGCAATTCTTTGTTAAAGACATTGGGAATTATGCAAAACCAAACAGGAACCATTTAGTAATGGGTAATACTCTCATCAGTGATCAGGAGCATGAAACAAGCCAGAGGGCTTGAAGTAAAAACCAACACACAGAGAGAGGCATTCCTACAACCTTAGAAACTCTACTTATCATGTACAGCAAAGACTAGAATGTTCCAAGATTAATGCAAACTTTGATAAGTGAGGAAAGGTAGAGAATGCAACCAGACTTCATAAAAAGATTAAGATAAATAACTTCAAGTGAATAAAACACCCTGTGAACCACAGCATAGGGGTTCCACATAAAGGCCACGGTAACTGTTAGGAATGAATGGGACACTGATAAGAATTTCAGCCTTTGACTCTTTAAGCACAAAAGTAGGACAAGAGGCAGATAAGAGGTAAGAACTTGGGGCCACAGTGGAACATAAGACCAATACAGACACCCTCCAAACATTGGAGGCCCCTCGTTCCTGGCCCCAAGGGTACTTGGTATTGGTGTCATTACTCTGCTTTATTCCCCTCCCACATGCAAAGTATTCACCTGTTGCAAATCACTTACATGTGAGGCGACACGGGGCAAGTCTAGGGCAACAAATAGGAAATGCAACAGAGGACCGTCGGGTAGGCCGCAGCCTTCTTTTGGCTGCTCTGTAGCTGGGCTGCTCTCTCCCAGAAATGCACCTTTGTCTCTCTTATTCTCCTTGCTCTGAGCACTCCTCTAAATTTTCTTTCATAAATAACAGGCTACTCTTATGAACTATTTACACTGTGCTATTTAACATATGTCCTAAGCATGTTACATACATATATTAATATAGTTGACCCCACAGCCCTTGTGATTTAGGTATTATTATTGTTTCCACTGAACAGATGAGACAACTGAAGCACAGAGAAGTCCAGTGATTTTCCCAGAGCAACAAAGCTAAGAAGGGACTTAACTGAAACTAGAACCCAGACATTCTGGCTCTGGATTCCTTGTGCTCAACGACCATCTTATCTTCAGCTCATACAGTCTCGCTCCTCATCCAAAAAGTCTCTTCTGCCCAAGCAGAGCAAATGTATTTATTCACTTTCTTAATAAAAAGATTTAGTGTAACTTTCTTATAGAATTACTAACTCATAGGAAATAAAGAGAACAAAAATTCCCCAATCATGTGTTAAAGGATATCATGGGGAGGCAATCTGCAAAATCCAGACTATAAAAAACTCTCTAAGGACAAAGAAATCAACAAATAAAGCAGAGAGAGACGGAGAAAGAGGGAGGGAGAGAGAGGAATTATAAGACTTATAACCAATTGTAATATGTAGATATTCTTGGAAGCTTGATTCAAATTATTTACAAAACAAATTATGACATTTTTGAACAACTGTAATTTAATGAATTTTCAATGATTTAAAGAATTATTGTTAATTTTTTTCATTATAGCAATGGTATTGTAAATATACTTTAAAAATGCTTGCCTTTTAAAGATTTATACTGATGTACTAATGAATGAAATGACATTATGTCTAGGATTTGCTTCAAAATAATACAAGAAGGGAAAACTAGGGCAGAGATGATACAAGACTGACTGGAGTTGAGGCCTGTTGAAGTTGAGTAACAAGTATGTGTGGGTTCATAGCCATTCTGCCTACTTTTCTACCATGTACAGGTCGAAAGTTTTATATAATAAGAGTTTTATTAAAGTTGATAAGGAGAATCATGCTAGGATTTAAAAATAAGATTTCAGACAATGAGGATATTCTAGAGATTTTTTAGTGGTTTATCTGCATGCATACACACAGTCTCTTGCTCTGCAAGTATGGGAGTTAATTATTCTTGTTCCTAAAAGATGAGCCTTGAAAATGCTGGGATGACCTGCAGCTTACTTTCCCTGTGGGCTGCATGGCAGCAAAGTACTCTCACAGCAATGGAGCACAACCCTCTGTGATCCCCTGGTCAATATGTCACCATACTACTGATGGGGATTTGCTCAGGGTAGGAAGCATGAGGAAAAAGAAAATCACACTCCAGGTCTCAGGCCTGGAGGATGAAAAGGAAGCACTCAGTGGAGGGAAATATGGGGCATCTACATAATGAGAGGGTTACGTTCAGAGGACAGTCCCAAGAGACCTAGGTTTCAGTCCCAGCCCCACAACCGATCAACTTAACAACCCTAGATGGTCACTTAACCACTATGGACCTCAACGGTTTTACCTGCAAATCAAAGATTTTAGATTAAAATTCTTAGGAAGATCTATAATCTAAGTGATAAAACCAAACATTTATGCTCTTGAAAGCTAGCCTGACAACACTGAACCCAACAGATTGCCCAGTTCTAACCTAGTGAAAGCTTCTTTGAAACTTTACCATTCAGCCATAGAGCCTGTGTTTCTACAAAACAAAGAAATGAAATAAAATTAGTGAAGATACAGAGAGACCATACTTAATATAATGGAATGTGGAAAGTAACATGCCCCACACTGGGAGCAATGTTTCAACTAAGAGGATAAATTGCAGATGACAGTAAACGGTTTTTTTGTCAGGACATGGTCTACACTGATATTTAATCATCCCTGGGTGCCAATTATCCTGAGGGCAATCTGTTCTTCAACAGGTGCAAAAAGTATTGTGTCAGACAAGGCATACCACAAACAATGTGGCTCAACTTCCAGAAATCAGGCCGCTGCGCTGCAGTGCATGGATTTCCCTCTGGCATTCCAGGATCAAGCCCAACCCCATATCTGCATGTCAGTAGGGTTGATACATCAGTCCTTCAACTTTCTGGGTTTCATTACTAGCTCTGAAACAGGATTTTAAGAACATAATTGGTCCAATTTGCTAAACCACCTCATAGAAAGAACAAGTCATTGGAAATGATGAGGAAGCCTGGTATATTGAATTAGCTGATAGTACTTTTGACCTTGGATGGCAATGATTATTCACTACTCCAGGAGAACAAATTCTCTCCACTTAGAAATGATTATTGTGATTATGCCTTTCCTTCTGACACAAAGTGCCTCTTCACAAAGTAGAGGAGTTTCCAACTGTGTTGCTCCAAACTGATCTTGACAAGAGAAAAGAGGAATCATGGGCACAACCTGGCACCATCTTGATTTCTAATGGTCCTTACCCAGAGCTAACTCACAGCCTGGTAGATGCAAGGAGGTTTTGATTCTTCAGTTTCTTCTTCTTTTTTTTTCTTTTTAACAAAAGAGGGTATTTATAAAAGCTCAGTATTACTTGACAGAATTAATAGAATTACTGGTGACTTAGCACCCAGAGTTGCTGTCAAGGATGGATATATGTATACAGAGAAGGCAAGCACTGATAGGTGTGGTTTGATCTTCAGGAGAGTTTTTGATGATGGACTCAAAACTAATCTGCAATAATATTCAACATAATCTCTTGCATAATGGAGACATACAGAACTAAATACTATACCTGTGAGAGTCCTGACCTCATCTTCACTAGACCCCAACAAGCTGAGGCTTTAGTGCTTCCTCTACTGAGAATATTTATTTTTGAAATTTGGAGATGTGCATACAAGGTTCAGTCATCTGCACAAAAAGTTCTCTATCCAACTCAAATGAGCCTACCATCCCATATGTTTCCATTAGGCTAATTCTGAGGCCAGAGCATTTTTTTTCTGATCACATAGTAATAGGACAGTGAGGAAAGACCAAACGAAAGGGAAGAAAAGGGATGGTGACTGAGGGTAGAGGTGAAGTGATACAGGATGAATAATATACATAAGTAAATGTGTCAATAAACAGAGCCTCCAATATTAATAATCCACTAAGCTAGCAAACAGAGGTAAAATGATTATACTCCTGATGGGAAAAAATAGCTAATAAGTAAATCATAGACCTCTAGGATATGGAGAAGAATATTTATATTCACTTTCAGCTATACCATGTCACTTTCAAAGGACTCTATTGCTATATGTACATCTCCTAGTACATGCAGGAGAACACTCTGAGTCCTTAAATAGATGCAGTGACCCGAATGTGGTGTGGCATACCTTCCTTCTAGCTATTATTTGCTGCTCTCTTTCTTGCTTACTTATAAGAGCAACAAATACCTTCAAGCAATATCTATGCCTTTTAAATGTAACCTATCCTCCTCCAAAAAAAAGGGGGCTAGGGAAGATGATGTGTCCCTTAGTGACATAATAAAAATAATAGAAAATGTAAGTTTTGGCATGCTGTCTCAGAGAGGGAGCAGATATTCAGAAACTAAGATGTGGGAGCTTTCATCACTTACCTAAGGGGAATAATAAACCAGAAATTTAATTTCAACCACTCACATCTTTGGCTCTGACAGCCAAAGGAACTAACCAGAAGGAACTAATACATTTTTATGGTGCCAGTAAATACCTTCATTGCAATTCAGTCATCTATAAAGGATAATAAGGAGAAATAAAAATTCAGTATTTCAAGATGACTCTCTACTGAACTTTTAAATTCTAGGTAAGGATGCTAATAGTCTGGCTAATGATCAGTTTGCTAATACAGAAACTGTATCGAGGCAGTTCACTTTCTTTCTTATTCTCCCATTTGTGCTAAGCTGAGCTTAAAAATACACAGGGATGGTCATCTAAATTCCAGGCAAATGGAAAGCAGAAAAAAGAAGGTGTTGCAATTTTATTTGCAGATACAATCGGCTTTAAACCAATAAAAGTAAGCAAGGATAAGGATGGTCACTTTATATTTGTTAAGGGTAATACTTAATATGATGAGATTTCAATTATTAATATTTATGCACCCAACCAGAATGCACCTCAATTTATAAGAGACACTCTAACAGACATGAGCAACTTGATTTCTTCCAGCTCCATCATAGTTGGAGATTTCAACACTCCTTTGGTAGTGTTGATAGATCTTCCAATAAGAAGCTGAGCAAAGAAATTTTAGATTTAAACTTAACCATCCAACATTTGGATTTAACAGACGTCTACAGAACATTTTATCCTAACAAAACTGAATACACATTTTTCTCATCAGCCCATGGAACATACTCCAAAATCAATCACATCTTAGGTCACAAGTCTAACCTCAGCAAATTTAAAAGAATAGAAATTATTCCTTGCATCTTCCCAGACCATCATGGAATAAAAGTTGAACTCAGTAACAACAGGAATCTGCAGACTCATACAAAAACATGGAAGCTAAATAACCTTATGCTGAATGATAGGTGGGTCAGAGATGATATTAAGAAGGAAATTACCAAATTTTTGGAACAAAACAATAATGAAGACATGAATTATCAGAACCACTGGGATAATGCTAAGGCAGTCCTAAGAGGGAAATTTATAGCACTGCAAGCCTTCCTCAAGAGAATGAAAAGAGGGGAAATTAATAACTTAATGGGACATCTCAAGCAACTGGAAAAGGAAGAACATTCCAATCCCAAACCCAGCAGAAGAAAAGAAATAACCAAAATCAGAACAGAATTAAATGAAATTGAAAACAAAAGGATTATGCAACAGATCAACAAATCAAAAACTAGGTTTTTTGAAAAGGTCAATAAAATAGATAAACCTTTGGCTAGCCTAACCAGGAAAAAAAGGGTAAAATCTCTAATTTCATCAATCAGAAATGGTAAAGACAAAATAACAACAGACCCCTTAGAAATTCAAAAAATCCTTAATGAATATTATAAGAAACTTCATTCTCAGAAATATCAAAATCTGAAGGAAATCAACCAATACTTGGAAGCACACCACCTTCCAAGATTTAGCCAGAAACAAGTGGAAATGTTGAACAGGCCTATATCAAGTTCTGAAATAGCATCAACTATACAAAATCTCCCTAAAAAGAAAAGTCCAGGACCAGATGGCTTCACATCAGAATTCTACCAAACCTTAATTTAAAGAGGAACTAGTACCTATACTACTTAACCTTTTCCAAAATATAGAAAAAGACAGAATACTACCTAACACATTCTATGAAGCAAATATCACCTTGATCCTCAAACCAGGAAAAGACCCAACAAGGAAAGAAAATTACAGAGCAATATCACTAATGAATATTGATGCAAAAATATTCAACAAGATCCTAACAAACAGAATGTAGCAACACATCAAACAAATTATATACCACGATGAAGTGAGATCCCAGGATCTCAAGGCTGGGTCAACATACATAAATCTATAAATGTAATTCATCACATAAATAAATTAAAAAACAAAGACCATATGATTCTATCAATTGATGAAGAAAAAGCTTTCGATAATATCCAATATCCCTTCATGATCAGAACACTTAAGAAAATTGGCATAGAAGGGATATTTTTCAAATTGATAGAGGCCATCTACAGCAAACCCAGAGCCAGTATCATATTGAATGGAGTTAAATTGAAATCATTTCCACTCAGATCAGGAACCAGGCAAGGTTTCCCATTGTCTCCACTAATCTTTAACATTGTAATGGAAGTTTAAGCCCTCACAATTAGGGAAGAAAAGGCAATCAAGGGTATCCGTATAGGGTCAGAAGAGATCAAACTTTCACTCTTCACAGATGATATGATTGTATATCTGGAAAACACCAGGGATTCTATTGCCAAACTCTTAGAAGTGATCAAGGAATACAGCAGTGTCTCAGGCTACAAAATCAACACTCATAAATCGGTAGCCTTCATATATACCAACAATAGTCAAGCTGAAAAATAGTCAAGCACTCTATTCCATTCGCAGTAGTGCCAAAGAAGATGAAATACTTGGGGGTTTACCTAACAAAGGATGTGGAAGATCTCTATAAAGAGAACTATGAAACTAAGAAAAGAAATAGCTGAAAATGTTAACAAATGGAAAAACATACCATGCTCATGGCTGGGAAGAATCAACATTGTTAAAATGTCCATA
>NW_003852458.1:9577260-9588901 GCF_000181295.1 Otolemur garnettii | reverse complement strand
AGACCAAAAATCACATTACAACAAAGATATTTGTACCAGAATGTTTATTGCAGCCCAATTCATAATTGCTAAATCATGGAAGAAGCCCAAGTGCCCATTGATCCGCAAATGGATTAATAAATTGTGGTATATGTACACCATGGAATATTATGCAGCCTTAAAGAAAGATGGAGACTTTACCTCCTTTATTTTACATGGATGGAGCTGGAACATATTCTTCCTAGCAAAGTATCTCAAGAATGGAAGAAAAATTATCCAATGTACTCAGCCCTACTATGGAACTAATTTATAGCTTTCATATGAAAGCTACAGCCCAGTTATAGCCCAAGAATATGGGGAAAGAGGAGAGGGAGGGGACGGGGGAGGATAGGTGGAAGCAGAGTGATTGGTAGGATCACACCTATGGTTCATCTTAACAAGGGTACATGTGAATTTTTCTAAATGTAGAATATGTCTTAACACAATAAGTAAGAAAATGCCATGAAGGCTATGTTAACCAGTTTGGTGAAAGTATTTCAAATTCCATATAAAACCAGCACACTGTACCCCATGATTGCATTAATGTACACAGCTATGATTTAATAATAAAAAAAAAATACACCGGGATGTTTGTGGCTGCCTCATAGCAAATTCCCAGAAGAGGGTGTGCTGAGTGTTTAAGATTGTACCATGTTTTATTTCTAGGGTTAATTACATAGATAATGTATCTCCTGGACACTGCCACTTTTATATATCCATCCCTGATTGAGAGAGGATACTTGGAGAATTTTAGACCAAAGAGGACACAAAGAGAAATTTTTTTTCCCAACATTCTCTGAATAATGAAAGTTGGTCTGAGTATTCACAGTTTGAATATGACTTCATTATTTATTAAGGTATGTTTCTAGCACCCTTCAAGAAGGCAAATGGGGAAGCCATTATGACCTCTTCATTCCTCTGAAAATGACCACTCTACAACTTCCAATGAGCCATGGTATGGTTGCCAACACTGCGACAGGAAGAGAAGTGTTATATCAGCCAGTCAGATCCGATCTTGGTGCTGGTGTTCCCTTCAATTCCTGTTGTTCCTTTTCAGCTGCTAAGATATTTGAGCTATTGGGTTTATGGAGAGGTTGGCCAAGTAGAATTAAGTATATGCCATCCTAGGGGACTTATGTGCTCTCACACATTTACTGAGCACAGAGCACCTGTTCTCTACCACAGTGAGGGATATTCCCAAGAAACCTTAAGATTCATTTTCTTAAGAAAATGGGATATTCCCAAGAAATCTTAAGATTTCTCAGTTCTCAGACTCAGAACCTTAGTCTCTGAAATGACTTCCCCATCCACGTTGATGATGTAAAACTATAGTAGTAGCCCCCTAGACTGGTAGACCTACCTCACCCCAAAATTCCCATGATGGAGGATAAGGAAAGATAAGGAAAACTCGTCTACCCCTGAATTCATATTTTACCAATGTTACCATATTATATTCTGACAAATGAGAGCTGGAAGTAATATTTCAACCCTACCACGTGTGTAAAATGTGTGTAAAACTCCTAATTGGGTGTGTGTGTGTGCATATGTGTGTATATACATACACACAAAAGTGGTGCTTATACAAATATTTCTTTTGCTCTAAATTGATAAGTATTAAAATATACTTTCCTCTCCCACTGCATATGGATCTCATTAAAAAGAAACAGATCATGCATAATCCTTCTAATGATGTTAGATCCCTGCATAAAATCAGTTCTTATTAGATACCATACTCCTAGAAAGTTATATATTTATATATGTATATGTACATATATATATTTATCTGAAAAAATATATATCTTATCTTCCCATAGATCCCTGGAAATAATTCTCAGGCACAGAACTTTCTTTAGAACCAGCTTTCCTCCCCCCCCCCCAAATCAGAGCCTGAAAGCATAATTGTAAAAAAATACTCAATTATAAATTTTTAAAAATCTACTTCCTAACAAAGCAGTTTTCTTAGTAACATGATACACCAAATTCCTTCTCCATTCTAAAGAAAGGCTGGCTTTATTCTAAGCAATAGATTTCATTTAACACAGTGAGTCCTTTATCTCCCAACCTCCCCTGACACACTTGGCAGTAAAAACTGTTTTCTGCCTAAAGAATCCCTGAAACCAGAAAATGCCCGATCACTCATCCACTGGGAGGCCCACTCCTTTGACAACATCATTTTTATTTTATCTTAAATACTTAATACTTAATACTCTTAAGTACTAAATAATGGCGTTTCTACACAATAATATGAATTCTTCCTGACAGTATGGATTCTGATTTTCTGTTACTTTGTGGTGATCTAAACTATTTCTTACATGCTTTGATTCCTCAACCCTTCTGCATTTTAAGTCAGTTTTTGCCTGTTGTTTGCCAAGTTCCCATTTAATTCTGAAAACCTTTAACAGAGCTTTTAGTTCCTTTATCTTGAATGGGAATGCACATAAGATACGTCTTTGCAGTTTGCCCTATTTGTAAACATTCTTTTAGGAGTACCATTAAGCTGTGATACCAAAGAGGGCTCCCTAGAATAATACTTAACCATTCCATATATGTTTCTCCAAAGATTTTTTTTCTAAGTCAACAGCAAAAAGGAAATCTGAATTACAATCAACTTTTGTTAGTATTAGTTCATAATCTATCATTAGTTAATTTTGTTTTAAAGTCACTCTTTACATATAAGCATAACCTTACAGTGAGTAGAACCACAGCCCTATTTACAGTGTCTTCTCTCTGGGTTCACCTCAACTATTTTCTGCTACAGCAGAAAATTACCAGCTGCCTATAGAACAACAACAACAAACCTTCAGCGTTTTCATGAACTTGCATTCTCAGAAAGGACCAGCAATGGACACAGATCCCAGTCAATTTTTAAGAAAACCTTATTTATCTCCGTGTTAGTATTATTTTACTAATGTTACCATATTATATCTTTTTTTTTTCTTTTCTTTTCTTTTTTTTTTTTGCAGTTTTTTTTTTGGCCGGGGCCAGGTTTGAACCCACCACTCCTGGTATATGGGGCAGGCACCCTACTCCTTGAGCCACAGGTGCGCCCTACCTCTATCCATATTATATCTTAACAAATGAGAGCTGGTAGTCATATTTCAAGCCTATCACATGTGTAAAGTGTGTGCAAAACTCCCCATTGGGGTGTGTGTATGTATACACACACACACACAAAAGTGGTGTTTTTAGAAATATTTCTAAAATATTTCTACACGTGTGGTAGGCTTGAAATATTACTTCTAGCTCTCATTTGTCAAGATATAATATGGTAACATAAGTAAAATACTAATACATCAGATACTCTGCTTCATTAGTAAAAATGTCTACGTGGTTATAAGACGAATCACAAGAAGTCCTTTCTCCACATTTTCACTTTACTTTTGATGTATGTCACTATATTTTATTTTTCTTTACCCTAATCTACCATTCCTCAATAGTAGCCACTAATTGCTTTCCCACTACTACTCACTATATGAATTTGCTTGTCCTATAAATTCAGTCTGCCTTTTGCCAAATGGTTACAAAGGTCACCAGCTAACAGGCAAAACTACAGGCTTCACAGGGACTACACAAATGCAGACACAACAGTCATCTGTTTTTGCAGTTTTGCCTTCTTAAAATTGCTCCCAGAAACAGAGTATAAGGAAAAACCAGAACTGTCTGCACATGATGTGGGTGAGACAAAGAGTGAAGAGAAAAGATGCCTTGGGATATTTTTCTTTTCTTTCTTTTCTCTCTCTCTCTCTCTCTCTCTTTCTTTCTCACAGTCTCACTATGTCACCCTCAGTAGAGTGCCATGATGTCACAGCTCACAGCAACCTCCAACTCTTGGGCTTAAGCGATTCTCTTGCCTCAGCCTCCCAAGTAGGAATATTTTTCTTTTACTCTAGCTAGTATTGATTCTTCCATGAATTCTTCAGTCAGCTTGCTGTTCAAGGTCTCCATATCCAGGCTCATCTAAAACTTCCTAATGTTGAAAATGCCACATGCATTCCTGTATCATGGGTTGGCAGGCCCCACACCTGCCCCTGGAATGCCCTCTCCCTCCGCCTGGTTGATGAAGGGCCACGCACATGTCTTGTCCTAGCTCCAGCCCACCCCCAGGACAGCAGACCCCTCAGCCATGCTGCCTTCCTCCTGGAGGGCTTGGGAAGTTCTCTGACTATATCCTTCACTTAGCATTTTCCATAGTATGCCTCATAGAACACAAACAGTAAGGATGACGGTTCTAGAAAGTAGCTACTTTGGAGAAGTATAAGCATCCTATAAACATTTTTCAATCTCAAAAGGATTCTTGGCATGGTATTAGTGTCTACACTTTGCAGTAAAGGAAATTAAGCCTCAGAAAATTTGAGGGCTGGGCCCCAGGCTGTACTTGAGTAGGACTAGGATTTGAATCCAGGTTCAAAGTGTAACCCATGTCTGTTTCATTATGCTATATTGCCTCTGTAGTGAAAATAAACTCTTTAAAATCAGGCTATGTCTCACACCGCTCTGTGCCATCAGCTTGTACACTATCACCAGTTGAATTTGAACTATTAACAGTGAAGTTAATATTCAAATGCAATCACATTTTCTGCATATACCTCTATGGAGGAAGAGGTCCCAGAGGCAGAAGAAAGCAAGTTTGAGATTAAAATTTCTGCAAATAATCCACAAAGTGAATGATCCGTAGGCAGGACAAATCCAGTGTTGGCTGGTTATCCAATTCTGCGGAGATCTCCTGCCCAGTTTCACAGTGTCAGAGCATAAGCACCAGTGTTTGCCTCCCCAGCTCTTTCTGCTCATGCAATGAATGTGCTGGGCCTGGAATTAATCCTCGGTGGATGTTAGAAATATTATGACAACAGCTGGCACTGTCATCTGCAGAGTCCAAAATGGAACTTCCATTTTTTTTTTTCAAGTAAGATTTATGTGTTTAAGTGCCAGGCTTACTTCAAAATTAAAACCTTCACTTTTTCTTCAATAGTTGAATTTTCTGAAAACCTAAAAAACAGAAAAATGGCATAGCTATATCAAACTAGCCTCTATGTTAGGGATATAATATACCTGTGTTTTACAGTCCCAAGAGGCATGTCAGCAAACATGTTTGTGACTGTGCAATCGTAAGACACGGCATAATGCACATTACCATACCACTTGTGGTAGGAGATGAGAGAGTGTCTTTTATTTTTTTCAAAAAGGAAAAAATTGTAAAATTGGTTATTTTTAAAGGAACAGATATGTTATAAGGATGCCAGTCTAGAAAGAGTAGGCAGGCAAGGTGACGGCAGAGACACTGTTTACTTGTGCAGCTACAGCCGTGGAGCACAGGTCCCCTAATCATATTATGTTGATCTTTCCTTTTGCACTCAAAGCCATGGGCACAGGAAAGAGGCATATGCCAGTAAAGGCCAGCCCAGTTGTCGCAAATGCAAATATAATCAGGTGGATTAGACAACACAGCATGGCCCTGCCAGGATAGCTCAGATTTCTATACCAGGGCTACAACAGTGGCTTTTTTGAAATATTAGTACAATCCATCAGTGCACAATTTTGTGGATCAGGATGTGGTGATACCATTACTGAGAGTCGATGTGGTCTCAGGCAGTACACAACCTAATTCCAGAAAAAATAAAGTAGAAGCCACAGGGGTATGAGCCATTCCAATACGTCAATGAGTAAATGCTAAAGCTCTGTGAACATCTCAGTAATTAAAACCTATCTACCCCCCTCCATCAGCGAAGATGTTCACTTCACGTTTCCTTTTTTAAGTTCTACAGGTCAGGAACAAATATTCGACTAGCTTTTATAGACTTCTATGTGGGAATACCCTTTACCAAATGCTCCTGCTATAATTTCTTTCAGAATCTACGATAACTGAGTTTTTCTCTTGTCTTCTCTTCTTTAGAAAAAGAAAAAAGGAGGGTATTTAAATGAGGTGTAAAGTTCAAGATCAATAGAAAGGCAAGTTTATTCAGCTGGATATAACCAACACTGCTTTCAAAAATTTATTTTATGACTTTGCCCTATTTTAAAAATCTTACTTATGAAAATGAATGGCCATAACTTCTGAATATAAAGCAAAAAACTTTAGCAAAATGCCCAACTCCAGATATCCAGACTGATAAGACTCCAAGGACAATTCCTGTCAATATATAGTAATCTCTAAAGAAACTCTCTATACAATAGAACAAAAAGAGGCAAAACGATGAGTCTATCAGTGCCTCTGTATGATGACTTAAAAATTACTTTGTTGTTGTTATGTTGCCAAAAATATGATGCTCAAAAAATGTCCATCCATGCATAAAGCAAGTTTATGTGTATGCATGTCTTAAAGAGGTGAAGAGAGAGGAAATAAGTTCTCTACTTAACACCAGAGAAATTATGGAGATCAAGTTATTGTAGTTATTCCCTATTTATGTTTCTAGTAGAAAAAGTAAAGGGATTCTTCTTTATTTCAATCTAACATTCTACTGATGTTTTTTACCTAGTAGGTTATTATTTTATTATGTTTATGATCAGATAATGCTAAGAGAGTTGGGGAGTCTATTATCAAACTTAAAGCTATTTTTAATGACAAAGAAGAAGAAAGACCTAAGGAAAAAAAAATATGAAATAAGAGGACAATGGGGAGGCAGGATATGGCAGAAAGAGAACCAAGTTGAGAAAGGGAGAGGAAGGCAGAGAGGATTGGAGAAGGAGCAGGTGTGCGCAGGGCAGGAAATGAAAAGTAAAACAGGCCAAGGAAGCAGAGAGGACAGATGGTGGCAAGAGACTTGAGCAGAAACTTCTCTGATGAAGACAGGCACATGGACTACAAACACATGAAAAAATGCTCATCGTCCTTAATCATCAGAGAAATGCAAATCAAAACCGCTTTGAGATATTATCTAACTCCAGTAAGATTAACCCACATCACAAACTCCCAAACTACAGATGTTGGTGTGGATGCAGAGAGGAGGGAACACTTCTACACTGCTGGTGGGAATGGAAGCTAATACAACCTTTTTAGAAAACAGTTTGGAGAACACTCAAGGAACTGAAAGTAGACCTACCATTCGATCTTGCAATTCCTCTACTAGGTATATACCCAAATGATCAAAAATTATTTTACAACAAAGACATTTGCACCAGAATTTTTACTGACACCCAATTCATAATAGCCAAGACATGGAAACAGCCCAAGTGCCCATCGACCCATGAATGGATTAACAAACTGTGGTATATGTATACCATGGAATACTATGCAGCCATAAATAGGATGGAAACTTCACATCTTTTATGTTTACCTGGATGGAGCTGGAACATATTCTTCTCAGTAAAGTATCTCAAGAATGGGGAAAAAAGTATCCAATGTACTCAATACTACTATGAAATCAACATATAACCACCTACACACTCATATGAATAGCAAAATGTATAGTCCAGAAAGTAGAAGGGAAGAGGAGAGGGGAGGAGGGAGGGTATCTTGGGGGACCTCACCTAATGTGCATGATGCAATGGTACATTTCAAAACTATTAAGAAATGAGTATAATTGTGATGGATGTGTTACTTAATTCAATGTAAGTATTTCACATTATATATTGAAGCAGTACCCTGAACCCCATAAATGCATCAATGTACAAAGTTATGACTTAATAAAAAGTAATAATAATAAAAAAGAAAAACACACAAAAAAATAAAAATAAAAAAAGAAAGAAATCACTATAGAAACTTCCCCTCCCTCGGCCCTCGCCAGGCAAAAGCTTTCTGACATAACCATTTGCTTCATTGGCTTAACAGTCCGTCTCTCATGCTAACTTGTGAGGTGAGGAGAATGTCTCCTCCTTATAAACTCTGTGCACAGTTGGAGCCATAATGCATGTTGAATTAAATTGGGTTGCACATGTCTTACCAATAGGGGGAAAAAAAAGAATGGAAGGGTCAAGAAGAGGTGGTAAAAAGGACAGTGAATTTACATCTTTTGTATTAATTTGGATGGAGTTGAAATACAATCTTTTTAGTAAATTAATCACAAGCAAGAATCTAATGTACTCAATGCTGATATGAGGACAATTGATGTTAGTATATGGTGGGGGGAGAGGAATGGGGGCACAGAGAGAGGGAAGGAGGGAGAGGGGTGTGGGGCCACAGAGTGTCACTATTGTTAGAGGGACTTTACCCAGCAAATGCAAGCAGTGTAACCTGGCTCTTTGCACCCTCAATGATGCCCCAACAATAAAAAAAAAAAGAAGAAGAAGAAGCAGGTAGAACTTTAGATTCCATTGAGAAACATAGGGTAGTTAAATGTAGATAGATTGGTACTGGATAGGATCAAACTGTATCATGTAATAACTTGATGAATTTATGCAAGTTTCTTAACCTTGGGGATAACAATATAATCTAATTCGTTAGTATTATAGTGAAGAGTAAATGTAACAATTCATGCAAAAGCTTGGCACGCGGCAAGCACTACCCTAAATTAGTTGAGGCAATGAAGACGATGATGGCTACTGTGGATCAAGTATAGACAGAAATTCAAAATTGCACATGAACTTTACGGACACACAGTATGTGCTTGGCTCAATGCGGAGTCCCAATGAGCAACTTATATGCAGTTTCTGCCTTCCTCAAACTTACATTAGAAAGAAAGATAAAATATATAGACAAAATCATCCTCATTATACAAAGTAAGAATTATTTAGTGGGTTGTCTCTATTAATATATATGGTAAAGATCCCAGAATACCTATACATTGAAACTTTGCCAAGTTAAAACAAAATTGAGAAATCCAATAGAGAGTAGATAAAATGTCAATAAAGTGTTTCATCTTAGAGAACAAAGAAGAATATAGTAATCATTTGCATAGTAGTTAACAGGATTGGCTGTAGAGTTTCAGGGACCTGGGTTCAAATTCCAGGTAAGTCATTTTCTAATGTGGTGACCTTGAAATTTTTACTTAGTTCCTGAACCTCAGTTTTCCCACCCATGAAAGGGGAATGAAAATCCCTCGCTTACAAAACTACCATGTGGATTAAGTAAAAAAGACATATATAGACTTAGCACATGTTTTGATAAATGCACTATTCTTACTTCATTAGAGTTAAGTACTGTAATTAGAATCAGTAAAGGTTTCAGATACTTTATATAAAGAAACAAAATGAAACCAGGCTAACTAAGCTTGAAGATCAGAAGGCAGGAGCCAGAGTGTAGGCCCAGTGGGGGGATGTGTGTGCACACCAGGTGTTGGGCCACAGGAGACAGGAGTGAAAACGCCTAAAGGGCTATTGTATCAGAGAAGGGATGCAGCTGTCATCAGTTCCCACCGTGGCCAAGATAAGCTAGAAAGAGTTTTAAGTTAAATGTTGACAGAAGAGTTTCATGATTTGCCAGTGTTCAGAGCCACTGGCTAATATTATCAACAGTGTGTAGTACAAGTGTTATTTGGAGATTTGTAAAGATATACAGGCAATGATCTTTATTAGTATTTTAAATACAATTCTTCCTACAAGCTAATGGAAGAAATAACTCCCTCAGTAGGGTCTTCCTACAGCAGAGGACAAATGATATTTGCCTCTTAGTTGAAATGTAGTTTGACTAGCATTGTGGAAGAAAGGAAGGGTGAGGAAAAAATATGGTCCATTGTCTGAAACAGCATCTATGAATGATAGTGTAGGTCACCTGGATTAATCTGTAGGGATTTCTCGATCTGGTCCATTATAATGGTCTGTATTTGCTGTTGTATTTCATGATGTCTATTCATTTTAACCCTACAGTGACAACTAGGCAAAAATTTTTATTAGAAAATTTGGAAATTCAAGCAGAAAGGAATTAAAGGTCCAAAATAATCACAAAAGACAGGGTTTTTCTCTGCCAAAACCTCTTTGCCAAACTTCAGTTAAAAATAAGGTAGTTAATTGCCAACAAGTTATCGGACATAGAAAACACTATTAAGAATACAGATGAGGTGGTTCATGCCTGTAATCCCTGCATTTTAGGAGGCCAAAACAGAATATCACTTGAGACCAAGACTTCAAGATCTGCCTGAGAAACATACCCAGATCCCATTTCTACAAAAAAAGAAAATTTTTTTTTTAATTAGCAGGGCCTGATGGTGTGCTCCTATAGTCCTAGGTACACTGGAGGATGAGGAAGGAGGATTGTCTGAGCCTTGGAGTGAAGGCTGCAGTGATGGGCTATGATGGCATCACTGCACTCCAGCCTTGACAACAGAGAGAGGTCTCTGTGTCTAAAACAAAAAATGAGAAAAGAATATAGGTAGAAATGAGCAACATAAGTATGACTGGGTAAGATTATGATTAATTGTACATCATCAAGATAAATTAAATGATAATAACAGATGAAAAGTTTAAGTGATCTTTGAAGGAAAAAGCATCCCCATGTAGCAACATGCTTAAGTAGGGGAATGATCATTAAAATATAAAGTGAAATATTTACTGAAAATATAAAGTAGAAATATTCTACTGTGAAATACAGTAGAACCTCCATCGATTACCACCTCCCTACATTGACGACCTCCTAAAATGGACCTAATTTTCATAGACTGGGCATGCACCACATGTACTCAGTGGAAGTTCCGTATGTTGATCAATTTGTTACAGCCCCTTGGGTAGTCAACTTTCAGAGGGTCTATACCATATTTCAAAGTATACTAATCCTCCCCACTCCTTAACTGCTCAACTAAAAAAGGCTGGATTATCTTTGTCTGAGACACCCATGATACTGCAATGTCTCACAGGGGAACCACTAACTCAGGGCAATGAATCAGGTGTACTGTTTAAATACTGTACCAAAGCCAGGCACGGCAGCTTACACCTGTAATCCTAGCACTCTGGGAGGTTGAGCGGGTGGACTGCCTGAGCCCAACAGTTTGAGACCAGACTGAGCAAAGCAAGATCTCTTCTCTACTAAAAATTGAAAAAGTAGCCAGGCATTGTGGTGGGTACCTATTGTCCCAGCTTCTCAAGAGGATTGCTTGAGCCCAAGAGTTTGGAGTTGCTGTGAGCTATGACACCACAGCACTCAATCCCAGAGTGATTAAGTGAGACTTTGTCTCAAAAAATAAATAAATAAAAATAAAATAAATACTATACCTAAAGGAACCATAATTTATTAGACCATGGGATTATAATGTGGTTTCTCACTAGTCTCCTCCATTCACCTTCCTAAAAAAAGGTTAAAGTTGACTGCTTAATCTTGTTATCTATCAACCAGTTCCCAAATTACAAGAGCTTAGCTCCAAGCCAATTGACTTGGAGATGAAATTATCAAGTATTCTTACAGAAAATGATTTTGTTTACACTCATCAGATATACGTCAAATAGTATTAATACAACTGAGATAGGAGCAGTTGTGTTACTAAGTAAGAGAGAAATAAAATAAATAGAGTGAGTGATATAAAAGATGGAAAGAGAGATGGCCTGAAACAAGGTCCCAAACAGATGAAATGAGATGGGACAAAAACTTCATCTCTAAAGTTCAGCCTGAGATGAGAATAAGTATTTTCTGAGGCAGAGTTCAGGAGGAAGAAGAGGAAGGATAAACATCCAAAGAGGTTTTGTATGGACAAGATATCCTATCACCTCCTATCACATAGGATTGCCTACACATCCTATCACCTCCTATCACATAGGATTGCCT
>NW_003852458.1:9554370-9576828 GCF_000181295.1 Otolemur garnettii | reverse complement strand
CACATCCTATCACCTCCTATCACATAGGATTGCCTAAATAGGTGGTTCTCGAAGTTTGGTCCTCTGACCAGCTGCATTGGCATCACCTGGGAGCCCATGAGAACAGGAAATTCATGAGCCCACCCTTGACCTACCAAACCAGAATCCCAGGAAGGCCAGGAAACTACATTACAATAAGCTCTCCATATGACTTTTATACTCAACTGAAGTTAGAGAACTACTAATCTAAATCTTCTCAGTTGAAGTAGTAAACCAAAAATCTGCTGAGAGAAAGAAGATGGGGTCTGGACTTGAGGAGTAGAGATTTAGAATAGATGCTAGGACGTAGCTAGGTAGCATAGGGGTAGCTAGAAAAGTCTAGCACTCATATGAAGTAGGTTAACATTTCTTTAAAAATTAAAAGTATTCTTAGGAGCTGGATTCTAATTTCTGTACACAACAATAATGAATTTACCTAAAACTTCATGATTCACACATATAGCTGATTATGATCCTGGAATGGCAGTTTGATTATAATTTAGAGACTGCTCACATACAGAACAAACCCATTTAAGAAGTTTTAAGAAGACTAGAGGAGAAAATATCTTGAAACAAAGGTCATCATATGTCATCCTATTCGGAGCGAAGTCCATAACTCTTCTAATTAACTCTGGCCTTGGGCAAGTTACTAAACTTTAGAGCTCATTTTTCTCATTTATAAAGTTATTTCCAGCATTCATTTACCAAAATAACAAGGGTGGGTATAAAACAACCAAGTGTATAAACAGCCACAGCGCATAGAATATTACGATGAAGGCCATGACAGGGGAACTGATGCTTAAAGAACAATGAAGAATTAGTGACTAATTTTTAAAAAGGGGAAACAAGGAAGACTTCACCACTGAAGACAGACCTAGATCAGGAAGAATGACAGAAAACTCAACAGATGGAAGTCCATACAGTAGAGGGTCAAAAAGTGCAGAATACATTTGGGAATGGAAATAGCCCTGTGTAGATTTATAACAGCAACACCACAAGAAGAACTAATGAGCTAAAAGTCTCATTTAGCTTCAAGACTGATTTTTCCAACAATGTTCAGCAGCTTGAAAATAATGGGCAAATTTGATAGTGGAATTGACCCAGTGTGAGACTCTTCTCATTTTTCAATTCCTGGTTCAAAAATAGTGAACTTTAGGGAAAAGCCTCTCTCAGAACTCTTCCTGGCTGGACTAAAAGAAAAGAATCAGGGATATAATTTCTGAAAGGAGTGCCTGTCCCTTCCATATTCCATCTCCTGATACGGAGAATACAGGTATTTCTGGGAACCCTGAGCAGAAGGATTGCTTGCCTCCTTGAAAAATACTGCTGCTCAGAGGCCAGAACTTAAATCAATCCCAGCACAGGAAAAGAAGGAAAAGAAGGACCCACTGCAATGAACTTTTGATTAACCTTTTAAAAGGGGGGCGGTCAACTTTTTATTCTCATAGTAAAATTCATCTATTGGATCTCTGGCAAAAAGCCTGTACTAAGCACCCTTTTCCTGTCTTGAGTCGTGCTTCAGAGGACCTAAGTAAGTAGAAAGCAGCTGTTTTCTTGAATTTAAAAGCAGTTCTGGGCTTTCCTCAGGGCAGCATGGTTACACTTTAGACAAAAAAAAAAAAAAAAAAAAAAGCAGCAGGCTGTGTTTCCAGAAAAGAATGCAAAGAAAGCACTTTTTTCATTTTGATCTGATTTCATATTTCCAGACTAAGCAGCAGGCTGATCAATCACAAGTCCACACCTCCCTCTTATTTTGATAATATCTGATTATTTTTAAAATATCTGAAAATCTTTCAAACTACCAGACTTAAGGAGCATCCCAAGGGTGAGCAACACCTGTAGTCCCATTTAGGGTAAAATATGGATCCTATTTTTAGTTAATGAATTATGTGTCACGCACATGAGCCTTGAGAGTTTAGTCCAAAGAACGGCATTTTTGCCAGGTTCTAAGTTCACATTTAATGAGTCACATGTCTATCCATACAGATGCCTTCTCTGGGCTTTTTAAGGATGTATGAAATCTCTACAAAGGAAACCACATCGTCAAAGCAAAGCGTTTAGGACATACACTTAGGACATGATCCATCCAGTCTATCTGCGTGCTGGCCAGCAAGCACTGTTGAACACCTTCTCTGCACCGTGCACAGAGGCAACAGTGGCATGGTTCTAACACAAGATAAAAATCTGAGTCAGATCCTACACCTGGAACAGACACCAGCATGTCACATTGTGAGCTTTTAAACCTTGGAGAGGTTCCTTTCTCTAACATCATTCTAAAGCAGCAATTTTCAACTGCACACTGGTGTGCTCTGAGAGGATCTTAGGTGTGCCATGAAAATTTTTAGAGATCATTAATTAAATAATTTTTGAAAGGAATTCAAAGCACCATAAGTATATTCCTTCTTCAACTCTTTTTTTAGTGAACATAATTTAAGTGTGCTGTAGAGCTTAACTGTAGGTTCAAGTGTGTTGTGAGATAAAGAAAAGGCTAAAAAACACTGTTATAACAGAATGACAGTGTTTTGAGAATTCAGATCTGGGCAATTCATCATACAGCTACTCTTTCCCCCGGCCACCTGTCTTTATGTTAATGACAGTATTTTGGACATAGGCTAAGAGTTCCCTTTGTAAGTTTTTCCCAGCTCTTGCTACATCAGTTGGCTTCGTTACACGGGCATCACTTTTAAATGTGATTTTTTCCTCTAACATATTAACGAGGTATCATTCTGGAAATACTTGAGATCTTGTACGATTTCTCCTGTCCTCAGTAATAATTATAAACATCAATAAAACATTTATTTTGGACACTGTGAAGAAATATATAGTTCCTGTTGTTTTTTACATGTCTAAATAAAATATATCTTTAAGATCTCATAGAATCATAAATTCACAGATGGGGCTGAAAGGAACCTTTATTCACTAAGCTTGGGCACTTTGGGCAGAGTTCTCATTTGCAAGCTGTGTATGCTGACAACTAAGAAGAGAGTAAATGAATGTCAGTAAGAACCACAAGTGCCAGGAGAAGTGGAGTAGAAGGCAAAAAAGACATCTTATTAGACTATAAGGTGTAGTAACACCTTGAAACGCCATGTAAACTGGTGTTTTTATAAAAGCCTCAATTGTCTGTTGAATTTTTGATCGGCATTTCTTTCCCAGAAGACAACTCTTGGAAAAGGCGCTATAATTACATAGAGTAGCAGGGGAAAAGGAGAATAGTTCCAAACAATTTCCCTCTTCTGTTGGCATTTTCTTACCATGAACTTCACGATGTAATTCATCATCCATCTGCACTGTTTTTAAGAATTCAAGAATTTGAAAAATTATTTAATCTAACCCATTTTTCTCAATACATGAACCCTTGCGCATGGTATTCTTATTTAACGTGGACCCTAAAGAGGAAAAAGAAAGCCCAATTTTCCCACTGTCAGAAGCTGGAAGAAACATGGACCCCAGTTTACTCTCATAGACCCCTTCCCACTGTTTGGATTTCTGACTCTGACACTTGGCTGACTCTGCTGCATGGGCGATTTCTGGTTAGTTACGCATGCCATTCCTATAGCCAAGGGAAAATCCATGCTTATCAAGGGCAAAACTTATTTAATTTAAGGGAATCCTTAAAACAAACAAACAAAAAATATGATGACCTACAAAATGGCCATAACCACTTTAGACACACAAGAAAGGGAACAGAAAGGAGGGAAGGTTGAAGTAGAATAAAACTGTGATCTTAACCAATCATGGTTGAAACACACTATGTTTTGCAATTTTTTACAAAAAAAATTTTAAAAGACCAAGGGAGTGCATTGCTAGGGCCCCTCCCAAGACCTTGGAAGGGGCCTCTGCAAGTAAGGAACACTGAACCTTCAGCTTCTACAACTTCACAAAAAATCTTCCTTTCTACTTACCCCAAATCTCCACTACCATTATTATACCCAAACCTAGAGGGAAATTCCAAGCTAAGGATAAATCTCACTCCCTTTACTGGTTCCCCTTAACTGCCAGAAAGACTTAAATTCTTACATGAGATACAGTTAAAAATCAAGAGCAAAGAAAATAAAATATATTGTGGAAAATTATTATATAGTTAAAAATCAGGGGTAAGATATTATAGAAAATTATATAAAATATTATTGTTTCTAAAATCACAGCTTTCACGCCTCAGGAAAATACCTATTCCTCTTCGATCATCTTGTCTCAATGTCCTTTTTCATGGAATACACATTATCAAATGCCCCACTTCATGTTTCTAGTGAGCAAAATCCACTTTTACATTCTCTTTCAGTTTTTTAAATCTTTTGAAGTTGAAACAGGATCTTCCATCTTGGTTTCAGGCTCAGGTCAGAGAGATATGCAGATACGCTTCATTCAGAAATAAGTGGCCAAAGACCTCTGTCTGCTTCTGGGGCTATCTGCAGTTGTCTCTCATGGAAAGTGACTCAGAAAAGTCCAATCCTGATTCCTTACCAGCCAGCAGGTAGAGCACACAAGGCCAGTCAGAAGAAGGGCCTTATTTGCACTGTACACCACTATACATCTACCCAGTTAGGCTAGATCCTGATGGTGCTCTGCTATATATCCAGCACAGACCCAGAATGAAATTCTTTCTATCTACAGAGAAAAATATAACCTTTGAGCCATTCATCCCTTTTCCACTTAGAAATAGCAGCTTCATTCTAGGACTCAATAGCTTATATGGCAAAAAGCATGCTGCCTGTCATAGTAATTCACCACATCTTAAGTAACACACTGACTTTTAATATTTTTTAGAGTAACCAGCTTAAGAGCAGTACTGCCAATGACATCCAAATCATGAAATCACCTAGTAACAATCTTAGAAAACAAGGAACCTCCAGGGCAATTTGGCTGCACCTCCCATCCCGCAGAAGGACTACAATCCCCAGAGCTCAGAAGCTGATTCAGCTGGCTTCCCTGAGCTCTTCTCCACACACACACACACACACACACACACACTCTCTCACACCACACACACACACACACACACACACTCTCTCTCTCTCACACACCACACACACACTCTCTCCCAGGTAGTGAGTCTCCTGACTTCAGGATTTCTTCAATGCCCAAAGACTCTCATTATACTTATTCCAAAGGATCAGTGCAATGATTTTTTTTTTTCAAAATAAGTACAGCCAGCTCACAAAAGCTATAAATGAACAAACTCCTCAAGAATGTGGGGTGAAAAAAAAAGAATGTGGGGTGAGAGAAGGAAAAGCAAGTAGGAGGGCAATGCAGTCAGAGAAGCAGCTCTTCTGAGTGGTATATTTTACTCTAAATTTAAATTCGAGCTGAATTCAGTATTCCTTCAGCTGAGTAAGAAGTAGCTACTCAGCTGAGCCCTACCTACAGCTACTACCTATAGCCGCTAGTAATCTTTCAGTTACTAGAGCTATGGGCTGTGGCAAATTAGTCTGTAAGTTCCAAATTTTGCTCTGGAAAATGTAGATGTAGAAGGAGTTTCTGGTGATTAGTGCCAATCACCAGGAAGGCCTTCATGGCTGTGAATGACAAAAGGTCAAATTCATTTGGATGAAGCAGCACCTACCAACAAAACATCTGTATTCTACTAATGTTATAGATGGAGCAATCCCCACCAAGATTCTGGAGGAAATCTGTTGGAAATACAAATATGAATTTGGATTCTTGCCCTTGGCTAATTGAAATATTCTTCTAGTATGTTAGATGAAGGAAAGAAATAGCAGTTAATAATTGCAAGACATGATTTTAAGCAAATAATACAATTTATATGGTGATATAGACACACACACACACACACACACACACACACACATGTTCTTCCCCACCCTCATCCCCATTTAAGAGGTAAAACTGTTTGGTTATTGCAACAGGGTAACTCTTGACATGGTTTTCTGAAAGACAAAATGAATATCTGTTCCCTAAAAAACTTTCCAGAAAGAAACTGTAAATATCAGAAAACAGCTAGAAAACAAAGAAGCATTCCAGGTGAAGGCCAAGCTTGAGAAGTAAAGTATAGCTTATGCTTCTGTCTGATCCCAGCAGCATCATTTCTCAGTTGTCTGAGTGATACAGACGCCATGAGAATCAAGTCCAAGAATGTTTGGGGTCTCTGGGTCTGAGGAGTCTGCTCTCCGCTAGGCACTGGTCCTATTGTCAGGGGAAACTGGGTTCTGGGAATATACCTGAGTACTTGCCAGAAGGGAAGGGGGAAGGTCTCATGAAGATCCAAGACAAGGGGCCTGGACATGCTTGGCACAGGCAAAGATGGAGAGAAGAAACAGCAAGGAGGAAGTGGGCCTTTCCACCCCACCCTTACCAGGAATACAGGCTGAAACAGTGACCTGGTCTACCACATTGGAATATACGAGAAGTGGAAAGGATGAGGCCTGGATCTCTTTATCTGTAAATGGGAATAATTTCCATGCCTCTTCTATCCAAGTGTGTGTGGTCCACTACACTTCCTTCTTTATTAACTATTTATAGCCCATATAAATATAAGAAAGAATTACCTTCCTCTCTCACTTCCCATCAAGCTATTATAAGTTCCCTGGGCCTATCTCTCCCATTGAAGGGAAAGAGCATGCAATTTGCTACCAGGAAGTAATAAAATAAACCATAAATGTCTGGTCTCAAGTTCCCAAACTGTCTCTCCTTCCCAGAACAAGAAAAGCTTCTTTCTAGAATAACATTATCTGGAACCATCCTTTAATTTGTTGTAAAGTCATAAGGAAATATAATTCCATTTTAGAGACTTTAAAAATGTGTTTTGAAATTTACCTTGCCTGACATTTACAGACTTTTTTTTTTTAAATTTGTTCTTTAAAATCATCACATTCCAAGTAAGAACATCAAACTCTTTCTGTCCAAATTTACCATTCTGATGATGCCAATCTGACAGCAGCCTCTGGGCCTAGCTGTGCTGAGTTTTCCTCTAGATCCAGAGGCTCATTACTAACCAGCAGGTCCCACCACTTTTCATTAGATGTGACTTCACTCACAGAGAGCTAGGCTCAGGGTCACAGAGCACCAGCAATCCCACAACTTTACAGAGTGATCATCACCTTCAGGATGCTCAGAGTTGCTACACTGGCAACTGGCAACAATTTTTTCCTTGAAAGAGAATCTTGTCCTCTTTCATTTCTTCATTATTTCCCCCTAAATAAATACTGATATATTCTAGTGCACCATTTCAGTCATTTTAATTCATTTGAGTTACAACATTAATCTGGAAAGGGAGTCGATTCCTTTCCTTTATTTGTAGCGAAAAGACAGGAGAGACTCGTAATGACAGACATTAGTGCATTCCGTGTGTGTGCACAAGCATGCTTGCATGTGCACGCACTCCACTCAAAATTTAGAATCAACTCTAGAATAAAGCTTCGCCTGGTTCAGTCCTCACCTACCCATTTATAAACCTAACAGGACTGAGGTGGTCTGGTTGAGACTCCCTGGTTCTTTACTTTCTTTGCCCCTCAGCACACACCTGGATAGACTCATGGCCCTCCTACCTGTCTATAGCTCCACACTTGCCTCTTTTCTCTCTTTCCTTTTGATTAGGTCTGCTCTCTTTCTGGGCTGCATTCCTTCCTATCATCTATCCCCTTCCAGAGATGTCATTCACGTGGTACCTCTGAGCTTTACCTGTAAGGTGCTTCTGATGCCGTGGCCCCACTGCCTATTCTCTAAAAATTTGAAAGTAAAAATAAACAAACTTACAACTCTCCACCAAATATAAAGCAAAAAGACACTTTCAGTTAAAACACAAAGAAAGAAAACTAATTTTTGAGTCAAAAAGGAAGTTCCTGCTCACCATTACATCCTTGGCCTTGAGAGCAGTAGCTGCGTGTCACAGATGCTCCATAAACACCTCCCCAGGAAGATTACTGAGGAGCTCTGCCCACCAGCCAGCAGCAGGTAGCAATGAAAACACACCGAAGCCCTGGTATATAGTACCAGTTCTGAAGGAATCAAATGATGTAACTATAAGCATAACTATAAGCAAAAAATGCCCTAAGCATTTTTTTTTTTTTTTGGTAAAACCAATGGGGTGGCACTAAATTATTTCTAAGGTATTTTCTGTTTTAAATATTCTATAACAATAAAATATGTGAATCACTGCTAAAGGTTGAAATGTCTCCAAAGAGGTTTGTGGTCCATCCTCTACCCTCCCTTCTATTTCATATTTCCAAACAGACAGCTGATGTCCCATCTCAAAATTTTCCAGGAAAACAACTGGTTTTCCTATTGTCATATACATGAAGATGTTAACCTAAAATCCATTTCTATGTTTATATTGCTGCTAATCAATTTAGGACTTAAGTATCCAATTATAAAATTCCACAATCCTCATAATCTTGAGATGTAATTTTATTTCCAATGAAAGTATTAAAAGATATGGCCAATAAGGCATAAAAACATTTTCCCTGAAATCATATCAGTGACTAAATATTAAGTTTGTTTATTCTGCTTCTCTCTCAATATACATTTGTAGCAAGACTTGATTAGTTTTCTACTAAAAATTACCTGCTTATTAAATTATATTTCTTTCACAAGGACTCCTTATTTATCTTAGTAATTTTTAATGGGAAAGCAAATGAAACATTATTACATAAATCCTTTAGAGAGATGACAGTAATCTTATTCTAAATTAAATAAGAAAATGTTGAATATTACAATCTTTTGGGAATTACAGTATGAGCCTTAAAATCATAAGTTTTCCCCCTTAAACTTTTTTTCCCCCCTAAAACATTTATTAGTGTAATATTGAAACTAAGTTATCATTAATTACATTCTGGCACTTGTTTTTGGTTCTTTAAAAGTTTTAAGTTAGATTGTATGCTAATTTCCCATTTAGCTATCAATATAAATACTACATTCACTTTTAATACATCCTGGATCTCCATTTCAGTAATGCATTTTAATCTTCAATATAAAACATGTAATAGCAAGTACTGACATAACTTTATATCATAATTTCTGAATTCAAGGACCTCCTACACATACACATAACCCCCCCACATATACACGTACACATTTTGTTGTCAAAGATCTCAAACAAAGTACTCAGTCTCAAAACCACAATAAATCAGGAACAAAGGAAGGAAATTGCTTTCAATAGTGAGGGGGCATAACCTGATACATTAGGAAATTATTTGCATAATCTCATTATCTATTTGAAAACAGACCTTGGGGGGGGGGGAAATAGTTCATTTATGTATTGTGACAAAGCAGTTTAAATCCACATATGAATTTTAAAAATTATTAAAATCTAAAGCCTTTTGCCCCCTTTTCATCTTTTTCTGGGTAAGAAAGTAAAAAGCGAATTTTAAACAAGTGCTATTAAAATTTCATGGAGCTTCATTTTAATAAGGAGTGACTTCCTGATTCCCATGGCCATAATGAAAAATTAATTAGCTCTGACTCAGAGAGAGACTGAGTTCAGAAACAAGAAAACCAGTCTAATGAGAGAAACAGAGCTATGACTTGAATCAGGTGGACAAGAGAAAAACAACAATTCAAATAAGCCCTTAACTGAGTAACTGCCACTTTCATTGATAAACTTAATCAGTATCTATTTGGGTTAAAAATGCGAGCATTAGATTTGATACTCATTTTTAAGACCCTACTTCCAAAATCTGGCCCTAAACAGTTTGATGAATTTGGTTCTTATGGGGCAGCTCTGGTCCCTGGGTATCATGTCTCTACCAAGACAGGAGACTCTGGGCAGCACCTTTGGCTCAATGGGTAGGGCACTGGCCCCATATACCAAGGGTGGTCGGTTGGAACCCAGTCCAGCAAGCTAAAACAGCAATGATAACTGCAACAAAAATAGCCAGGCATTGTGGCAGGCATCTGTAGTCCCAGCTACTTGGGAGGCTGAGGCAGGAGAATCGCTTAAGCCCAAGAGTTTGAGTTTGCTGTGAGCTATGATGTCACAGCACTCTATGGAGAGTGACAAAGTGAAACTCTGTCAAAAAAAAAAAAAAAAAGACAGGCGACTCACACACTAGAAGGAGCACATCCACAACCTCTCAGGAATCAAGGGATCTGTGACTCAGATGGGGTCTGCCAGAGGCAAAAATTTCTTTAAAATTGTATTTTGGTTCAATATTTTGAGTGCTTTATTTCTTTTTTTGTTTGTTTGTTATTTCAAATTAATATGAGGGTATGAATTTTTAGGTTACATTGTTCTCAATTCCAAAGTAAAGTTCAAATTGTAGAACAGCTCCTCACGCAGGGGGCATGCCAAACACCCTCTCATTGTGCACATTAGGTGAGATCCCACCAAATGCCCTCTCTCCTCCTACCAGTCTCCCTCTCTCCCCTCAGTCCACTCTCTTATTAGACTATATTTGTGTTTTACTGTTCATATGAGCATGTAATTTTTTATATATTGGTGTCATATTAGTATTGAGCACACTGGATTATTACTTTTTCCATTCTTGAGATACTTTACTAAGAAGAATGTGTTTCAACTCCATCCAGGTAAACACAAAAGATGTAAAGTCTACACCTTTTTAATGGCAGAATAGTCCTCCATGGTATACATATACTACAGTTTTTTAATCTCATGGGTTGATGGGCATTTGGGTTGCTTCCATGACTTGGCAAATCTTGCAGAAGGTGATACTCATTCTCTGTTTTTTCATTCTTCTCAACTGGTCTCTCTTGCTAGCAGCTAGCTTTCCTAAGGTTAGATGCTCAGGCCTCAGTCTCCCTGGAAGACCTTCATGCACTTCTTTCCCCCTTTTAATATTCCCTTCCATAAACACTAAGAGATCTCTATGCCAGAGGTAGGGCAGGGAGCAAGAAGTATTCTCACCTATAGGGGCTAATAGACTCTTGGGAGGAAGATAAACATTAATCCAACAATCGTATAAATAAACATGGAACTCTCCCTAGTGGTAAGTGCCTCAGAGGAGACACTCCTGGTGCTATGAAAGCACATAGTAAGGAACTATGATCCACTCCAGGATGATCAGGGAGTCCTCCCTAGAGAATATCAATTGGGCTGACAGTCATGATGTAAAGGGGTCACAATGGGAGCAAATGGTGCATTTGGGGACATGAAAGATAAATGTGGACACTTCCAAAAAGGGGGATTGTGGTAAAAAACTGGAAAAAGACTGGTAACAGACCTTAACACTTTTGGAGGAAAGTGATAAGGATTTATTCTAAGTTTGCTAAGAAACAGCTGAAGAATTACATGCAGACAATGAATTAATTAATGAAATAATGACATCTGAGTTTTGGAAGTAGTCATATGGTTGGTGAGGATAAAATATAGCCAGCTTTCCTCCCAGTTAAAAGGGACATCTGTGCTTCTTCATTTGCCAGGACCTGCCTTTACTCATTAGGGCTGCTGTGTTCCTTCGTTTTACTTATTGACAAAGAAAGAATGGAAGCATATTCCAGATATTCAGAGGTTTTTTTTTTTTTTTTTTTTTTCTGGGGCTAGGTTTGAACCCTCCACCTCTGGCATATGGAGTCGGCGCCCTACTCCTTTGAGCCACAGGTGCCACCCTATATTGAGAGATTTAAGGAGTCTTCAGTTCCTCGGCAGCAAAGCATGATTAGTGGTAAAATGTTGGACAATTAAGATATGTGTATCTTTCATTTGATCCTACAATCCCATTACCAAGTACCTACCCAGAAGAAAAAAAAAATCATTTTACTACAAGGACATTTGCACTAGAATGTTTATTGCAGCTCAATTCACAATTGCCAAGACATAGAATAAACCCAAGTGCCCATTAACCCATAAATGAATTAAAAAACTATGGCACATGTATACCAAAGAGCACTATTCAGCCATAAGAAAAGATGGAGACTTTACATCTTTTGTGTTTACCTGGATGGAGTTGAAACACATTCTTCTTAGTGTATCACAAAAATGGGGGAGGGAAAGTATCCAACGTACTCAATACTAATATGAAACCAATATATAAATAACTATAAGTCTACAGGACAGAAAAACACAAGTATAGTCTGAGGGGGAGCAGAAAGGGAGACAGAGGAGGAGGAAAGAGTGATTGGTGGGATCTCACCTAATGTGCACCATGTAAAGGTGTTTAGCTTGCCTCCTGGGTGAAAAGCTCAACTAAAACTTGAAATGAAACAATGAAACTTAGAAACAATGAAACCTAAACATTTTTACTCTCATATCAATCTGAAATTTAAAAAAAAAAGATATATGGAGGAGTATGGAGGCCTTTTTGTGCCATTCACATGATACTGGATAAAATTCTAGAAGGTCATATGAAGAAAATCACCAGAGTCCTAATTATGCCAGTTGGTCTTCATTGATTAACAATGACAAATAACTATTCCCTACTGACAGACACTCAGCAATACAGTCTTCATTATTAAAATTTGGTGTCTGGTAGATTCCCTGTCAATCTAAAAATCTTCATCATTAGGTAACACTCTTTATTGCTTTTGGGTTGGTCAATGGTGAGTACAGATTTAATACCCTGCAGATAAAAATGTAAGTTTAAGATAAAAAATTATTGCAATCAGTGATAGTGCTATTCCAAAGTGAGGAAGTCCTTTACAGAAAGGAATAAGCCCTGCCAAACACAAACCATTTGCATAATTAAGATCCATTCCAAACTTCCTGGAAACTAACTTTAAGTGCCTACTATGATAAGCAAATACATTCTCTACAAGAGGGAAGTTGCAGAGGATGTAAATAGATGGAAAAACATCATGCTTGTGGATCAGCAGAATCAATATTGTCAAAATGTGTACACTACCCTAAGTGATTTACAGATTCAATGCAATCCCTATTAAAATACCAACATCACTTTTTAAAAATCTAGAAAAAAATAGTTCTACACTTTGTATGGAACCTGAAAAGACCCCAAAAGCTGATGCAATCTATGCAATAAGAACATATCAGGAGGCATAACTTTACTAGACTGTAAGTATGGCTGCAAGTTTACAGTAACTAAAACAGCATGGTGCTGAAACAGAAACAGAGACATATACCTATGAACCAGAAGAGAGAGCCCAGATGTGGAACCAGCTTCATATTGTCATCTGATTTTTGACAAAGCAGACAAAAACATACAATGGAAAAAGAATCTGTATTCAATAAATGGTGCTGGGAAAATTGGAGATAGCCACATGTAGAAGATTGAAACAGGATCCATACCTCTCACCACTCACAAAAATTAGCTCAGGATGGATAACAAACTTAAACCTAAGACATGAAACTATAAGAATTATATTTAAAAATGTTGGGAGAACTTTTATAGAAGATATCAGCCTAGGCAAAGAATTTATGAAGAAGACCCCAAATGCAATTATAGCAACAAAATTAACAACAAAAATTAACAAATGAGATTTGATTAAATTAAAAAGTTTCTGCACAGCCAGGGAAACAATCTATACAGGCAATAAACAACCTACAGAATGAGAGAAAATACTTGCATGCTATATGTCCAATAAAGGGCTAATAACCAGAACCTATAATGATCTCAAACAAATCAGCAAGAAAAAAAAATCAAATAAGCCCATAAAAAGTAAGCATAAGACATGAACAGAGCTTTTCAAAAGAAGATAGACTAATGTCCAAAAACATAGGAAAAAATGCTCAACTCCAGGGAAATGCAAATCAAAAACACAATGAGATATTACCTAATTCCAGTGAGCACGGCATTTATCAAAAAGTCCCAAACAACAGGTGCTGGCATGGATGTGGAGAAAAAGAACATTTATCCACTGCTGGTGGGGCTGAAAACTACTACAACGACTTTGGAAAGTAGTTTGGAGATACCTCAACAAGCTAAAAGTAGCCCTTTGCCATTTGATCCAGCAATCCCACTACTGGGGATTTATCCAAAGGAAAAAATGTCATTTTATCAAAAAAGACACTTGCATTCAAATGTTTATTGCAGTACAATTCACACTTGCAAAGATGTGGGATCGACCCAAGTGCCCATCAGTTCACAAGTGGAACTAGCAGAATTAATAAAATGTGGTGCGTGTACACCATAGAGTTTACTAGGCAGCCATCAAAAAACAACAGTGAATTAATACCTTCATAACAATCTGGAACTGGAGACCATTCTTCCTAGTGAAGTATCACAACAATGGAAAAACAAACACCAACTTTACCTACTACTAAACTGGAACTAATCATTCAACACTCCTGGGGACAGATGGAAATAAAACTCAGGGGAAACCAAGCAAGTGGGAGTGAAGAGGAAGGGGCAGGTAAATTCACACCTAACAGGTACATGCTATCATGTAATGGGTACCCTTGGAAGTTTGACTCCAACTGTAGAAAAGCAATTCATGTAACCAAAATGTTTATATGCCCACAATATTCTGAAAATTTTTTAAAAATTCACAATGAAAGCGTTTCACAAGTTGAAGAAAAAGTACTGTGCTTGTAAAAGTAATAGCTAGTAAAAGTGGAACCAGGATTTGAAATTTTAGGTAACTGACTTACATATTTAGTAAATGTAAGTATCTATATAGTACATTAGTGAGCTTGGGCTGCCATAACAAAATACCATAGGCTGGGTGACTTAAACAACAGAAATTTACTTCTTATACTTCTGGAGGCTGGGAAGGCCAAGACAAAGGTGCTGGCCATTTTGGTTCCCTCCCAGGCTTGCAGGCAGCCACTTCTCACTATGATCTCATGTGGCTGGTGTTTCCTTCTCTTCTTTTTATTTGTTGCACTTTTTGGCTGGGGCCAGGCTTGAACCAGCCACCTCTGGTATATGGGGTCAGAGCCCTACTTCTTGAGCCACAGGCACTGCCCTTTCCTTTTCTTCTTATAAGGACACCAGCTCTATCAGATTAGTGCACCACCCTTATGGCCTCATTTAACCTTTATCACCTTCTAATAGGCTCTAATTCCAAATACAGTTACATTGAAGGTGAGAGATTCCATCTGTGTATTTGGAAGATTCACAAAGGTTGGATTCATAACAAGTGGCTAGAAAATGATAACAGCAATGATTTGAACCAGGGTCTGAGATGGCCAAGATGGGTCGACCTCTTATGCTGTCTCTCTTAAAGTGAGAGGGTTAGTATTTGAACTTCAAAAAGTAAAACGTGATCAGTAGTGGGTCAAGACCATGAGACTAATTTATTAATCAAATCTCTAGTCCCACCAGCAAACACATATAAAAAGCCATTCATTGCACTGTGCTAGCATCATATTCGTTAATCTCTTAATTTCTTCAACTATCTTCGCTTTGTTTACAGATGCTTAATATAGGAAACCAATCAAAATTTTTCACAGTTGCACTGCAAATTCTCATTGTGTGTTTCACATCAGAGAGCAAATTTTAGAACAGAGTATAAGCAATGAGATAATTCATTACTATGTTGGACATAGTCAAAAGACTAATTTTTAAGTCCTGGAAAGCAGGTATTTGGTGATATTATTGGTATAGCTTCTCCACTATGGCATCATTTTCTTCTGAGTTATAAGCACGAAGAGGTTGGAAGTAAAACCAATTTCCTTTAAGCAGAAATTTTCATTAACTGAGTTTGAACAAATAACAGCTAAAATGTATATTAATAAGTAGTCCCTAAAAAATTTAAAAGACCAAAGTCAACACAAATCCCCAAAATACATTTTAAAGATATGAGTGTACTTATATGTTTATAACTTTATATTATACATAGTATTAAAAATGAAAAAAATACTAATTTTAAAAATAACAACTTTTACATTTCTACTTTATAAATCTTTAAATAGAATAGCAGAGATTACAGATCTCAATATTTATTCTTCACTATCTTCCTAAGATTATTCTAAGGATGAATAAAGGTAACTTTAATAGTTAAAAAATACTGGGTTTATATGTGCCAAACAAAGTGACCTGAGAAAGCTACTTTAAACTAAATATTTATTTTATCCTACAATGTGAAAAACAAAGAATTTTCTAGGGCAGTGAAGCTACTTAGTGGAGAAGATTAAAATCACTGGCCTCTTTTTCACTACTGCTGTTGAATTTGCCACATGCATTACATACAGTGTTATGGTAAATGTGCACACGCCTCCTATATACACACATTTACATTACATATACACATATATAGGAATGTGTGTGAAAATACACACATGTATACTTACATTTGAGACGGGTAGTATTTGAACGTCAAAAATTAAAACGTCATCATTAGTGGGTCAAGACCATGGGACTAATTTAAGATTAAAATCACTGGCCTCTTTTTCATACCTACAAGAAACTGGAACCTTGAAAGAGTATGGAGCCCTGTTTTCAATGCTTTACTTTTTTAGAGGTAGCTATTTTAGCCATAAAAATAAGTAATTAGTTATGACAAGCTTGAAACCATACATAAAAAAGACACAACTCATAACTTAAATTACTTAGCAGATAAGAGATACTGTCCCCCTACTTCTCTCCTGTGCCCAACAAATCTTTCACTGACAAGTTTGTATGAGCCATACAAGGAAGGATTCACTTCATGTGCCAACTTAATGAAGAAAAGCAGCTTATCAACAAGGAAGAATAGAAATGGCTTCAATGAAAGAAATTAATCCATCATGTCCATCAGTGCTGAAAAGAGCTTGGCAGTAGTTACTGCAAGATGGCATAGAAGGAGTCTTGGCTGGGAACAAGTGGGAAAATGAAATCCACTTTCAGCCTAGGCTTCAGAGACAAAAATATATATCATTGTCTAGGGGTGCTTAAAGAAGATGGTGGCCAAGTAACAGCTTCCTTGCAACTGGGCATGGTGAGCCTGGGGAGAGAAGACTCCAGGCATCTCTGGCTGGTGGGATCTGCCCAGAAACATCCCTTTGGGGACACAGGGAGTCAGTGAGAGACTTCTGGACCCCATAAGGAGGAGTGGAGAACTGACAAGTGGTTGCGTGTGTTCGTTTGGACTAATCCTGCTGGCAGCTGTAAGCACGGCAGCAGTGAGATTGCAAACTGGAAAGACCTTACCTGTGAGTTGTTTTGGGGTTTTTTTGTACTTGGCACTCAGTTGAATTACCTTGGTAGAACTTGGACAAGAGTGCAGAAGACTTTGAGCATTGTCTAGCACCCCAGACTGAGCTGCTGAGCCAGACAGAGCGAAAAGTGTTTGGCTGGGGGCCCCACGGAGACATCGTGGGAGAAGAGCCCCGACAAGCTCTGTCTTCAGGGTCGCATAGCAAGGATTGGGTGGAAGACCATGGGCGAGTAATCTAGTGACTGAGCAGCTTAAAGGCAGGGACTGAGACAACTTACAGCCTTGCCCTCAGGGGCAGAGAATGAAACCAGTTTTGGCACACTGGGTAAGTGGACAGCCACTTCAGAAGTGATCCCAGCAACAAGTGCTTTCCTAGGAAAGCTTCTGCTTACCCAAGGTTAGCAGTTTAAAGCACCTTTTAAGTGGGCTGAAGACAGATTTAGGCTCTCCACCCTGCAGGATTTGAGAAATCAGCAGAGGCTTCTGGGCTCCATCTCGTATAGCCGTTATCAGCATTGTGATTAACATCTCATACCTCAGATAATATTCAGCAAGATACATATACTGCTTTGTTTTTGGTGATTTTTTTTTAAATTTTAACATTTTCTTTCTAGATTTTTCTTTTTTTCTTCTTTCTTTTCTTTCTTCATTTTTCTAGTTTAAATATAATTTTCCATTGTTGCCTTCTTTAACAACTAGAACTTCAATTTTACTAGTGTTTCTACCCCTATTATTTGTTTTTTCCCCCAATTTTATCCCATAAAGTATCTGTTTGCTTGTTTTGGTTTGGTTTATAGCATTTTTGTCTTTCCTCTCTACTTAGTGGAGGTGGGGTACTGTGTTCAAACAGGCTAGCAAAGAGCTGCTGACTTCAAGGGAACCACCCAACCCAGCACCTCTAGAAGTTGGGGGTTTTTAATGTTGGGTCAAAATACCCTACTGTACACCTATATTGCTCCTATCTCCCTCTTTCTGTGCCTCTCTTCTTTTTGTCAATATTCCCTTTTACTCATCCCCTCTCTGTTCTCTTTTTTCTTTTCTTTTTTTCCTTCTTTCTCTTGAATCTTTTCATCCTTCTGGTCCTGTACCAAAAGCACTCATTGAAACCCTAGTCCAGAGGCATGGTAACTTAAAGAACAAGAGGAAGTGAAAGGAAAATTAAGGAAAGGAAACAGACAAAAGAAAACACTCATGAGGAAGAATCAGCAGAAAAATCCTGGTAACATGTAAAACCAGTCCAGAGAAACCCCCCTCCCCCGAAGGGACTGTGAGGTAGCTACTATAGAGGATTCCACCTATAAAGAAATGTTAGAAATGACAGAAAGGGAATTTAGAATACATATGATGAAAACAATGAAGGAAATGATGGAAACAATGAAGGAAACTGCTGATAAAGTGGAAAATAAGCAAAAGGAAATCCAAAAACAGAATCAAATAAGAGATGAACAATATGAAGAATATAGAAAGGATATAGCAGAGCTGTAGGAACTGAAGCAGTCAATTAGGGAACTTAAAGATTCAATAGAAAGTATGAACAACAGATTAGACCATGCAGAAGGATGAATCCCAGAGGTAGAGGACAAAGCTCTTGAGATAACTCAGATAGTTAAAGAGGCAGAAAAGAAGAGAGAGAAAGCAGAACATTCATTGACAGAATTATGGGACTTTATGAAGAGTTCAAACATATGAGTTATAGGTAACCCAGAAGGGGAAGAAGAATGCCCCAGGGGGATGGAAGCCATACTAGAGAATATTATAAATGAAAATTTCCCAAATATCACCACAGATTCTAACACAGTCTTTTCAGAGGGATATTGGACCCCAGGTCACCTCAACTCTAACTGAGCTTCTCCAAGACACATTGTGATGAACCTATCCAAAGTCAAGACAAAAGAAAGGATTCTTCAAGCTGCCAGGACTAAGTGCCAGTTGACCTACAGGAGAAAAATCCATCAGGGTGACTGAAGACTTCTCTAATGAAACTTTTGAAGCAAGAAGACAATGGTCTGTTGCCGTAAGTGTCTCATGGAAAAGAGATGTTGTGAAGAATAAGCATGTTTATTGAAATTGTGTTTTAAATAAAGGTGACCATCTGCTCACTCAGGCAAAATGGCGAGCTTCTTTATTTGCAGTTGGCTTATATAGGGAATTTTGTACATGAGCACGATGCAGCAATGACCTCATTGATCCATTTAAACAGCTTATGACCACCCGCCCTGTAAGTAGCTCCTCCCTGGTAATCTGATAATCCACTCAACATACACCTTTAAGCATAAGCCTTTAAATATAAACCAGTTTAACATAACTTAATGAAGAACATGTCAGTTATTACTTTCTCTGATCTTATCTGATGAAGCCCAAGGCTATGGGGGAAAGAGACAATTTGAATGTCTGTTCTACTAACCATGCCATTTGGAGGCAGTTACTTTGACTCCTTAAGCAAAGCATAGAGAAACTTTTTGGGCATACAGGAGTTTGTGTGCAAACCTCTGCTCCCATGTAGGCCTTAAGTCAGGGGGGGTTTTGCTGGAGACTTTTACAAGGAATTCTCAGGCAGGACTTCTCAAAAGCCTTTCAAAGCTCAGGTTTCATCTGTACCATTAGATACCTGAATGACATTACCATTCCCAGACCTGTCAGCAAGAGACCTTCATCACTTACCACAGATCAGGGACCCAGAGCCGTCAGTAAGTGACCTTTGTCACTTACCACAGATCAGGAAAGGTTACTGATGGGTATCTGGCCAGTTTTCCAAAGGGCTTTTTCATAGGCCTTATAAAGTCAACCTTAATTCCTTAACGCAGTCTGGAAATGCTATTCCAGCCAAAGCCTTGGTCATGTTAGGCTCGCAACTAAACCGGCCACATGGGATTCTGCCTCAGTTTCTTAAGTATGCCTGCTCAAAGTCTTTTCACTGCTCTCTCTCAAACAGCTTTTTTGACCAGAGGCATATAGGCATTTCACCTATAATGGTCATCTACCTTTAATCTACTTAAACAGAACAATTTCCAGCCCAGAATTCTAAATCCTGCTAAGCTAAACTTTAAAATTGACAGAGAAATCAAATCATTTACTGATATACAAATATGGAGGAAATTCACCACAACATGACCAGCTGTACAGGAAATACTTCAACCTGTTCTCCACATTGACCATCACAATGGATAAACAGCAAAGTAAGAACACAGAAATTAAAGGACAGAATCTAACCTCCATAATGATGCAAAAGATTAAACTAAGCAACCGACTCTCACAAAATAAGATGAATAAAACACTACCACACTTATCAATTATCTCAATAATTGCCTGAATTCCCCATGGAAGAGGCATAGATTGGCTGAGTGGAGTAAAAAACACAAGCCATCCATTTGCTGTCTGTAGGAAACACACCTAGCTTCAAAAGACAAAATAAAACTCCGAGTTAAGGGTTGAAAGACAATTTTTTAGGCAAACAAAATTCAGAAGAAAAGAGGAGTTGCAATCTTATTTTCAGATACATGTAGATTTAAAGCAACTAAAGTCAAAAGAGACAAAAATGGTCACTTTATATTGGTTCAAGAGAAAAATACAAAAAGAAGACATTTCAATTCTAAATATCTATGCACCCAACTTAAAATGCTCCCAGATTCTTGAAACAGACCTTACTCAGTCTGAGCAATATGATGTCTTATAACACCATAACAGGGGACTTTAACACTCCCCTTACAGAGCTGGACAGATCCTCTAAATAGAAATTAAACAAAGATATAAAGGACTTAAATGAGACCCTAAAACAACTGTGCTTGATAGACACATATAGAACACTCCATCCCACAGCTGTGGAACATACATTCTTCTCATCACCACATGGAACATTCTCCAAAATCGATCACATCCTAGGACACAAAACAAACCTCAACAGAATCAAAAGAATTGAAATTTTACCTTCTATCTTCTCAGACCACAAGGCACTAAAGGTGGAACTCAACTCCAACAAAACATTCAACCCCACACAAGGGCATGGAAATTAAACAACCTTCTGTTGAATGACAGTTAGGTGCAAGTGGAAATCATTAACTTCTTTGAGCATAACAACAATGAAGACACAAGCTACTAAAACCTGTGGGATACTGCAAAAGCAGTCCTGAGAGGAAAATTTATCACTTTAGATGCCTACATTTGAAAAACAGAAAGAGAACACATCAACAAATTCACGAGCCATCTTATGGAATTGGAAAAAGAACAATCTAAGCCTAAACCCAACAGAAGAAAAGAAATATTCAAAATTAAATCAGAGATCAAATCGAAAACAAAAGAATCATTCAGAAAATTAATGAAACAAGGAACTGGTTTTTTGAAAAAATAAATAAAATAGACAAACCTTTGACCAGACTAATTAGAAATAAAAAAGTAAAATCTCTAGTAACCTCAATCAGAAGCAATATAGGGGAAATAACAACTGCTGCCACAGAGATGCAAGAAATCATCTCTGAATACTACTAGAAACTCTATGCCCAGAAATTTGACAATATGTAGGAAATGGACCAATATTTGGAATCACACCTTCTCCCTAGACTTGCCCAGGAAGAAACAGAGCTCCTGAACAGACCAATTTCAAGTGCTGAGATTAAAGAAACAATAAAAAATCTTCCAACAAAAAAATGCCCTGGTCCAGATGGCTTCACACCAGAATTCTATCAAACCTTCAAGGAAGAGTTTATTGCCATACTGCAGACATTATTCCAAAAAATTGAGGAGGAAGGAATCTTCCCTAACATGTTCCACAAAGCAAACATCACCCTGATACCAAAACCAGGAAAAGACCCAACTAAAAAAGAGAATTTCAGACCAGTTTCACTAATGAAATATAGATGCAAAAATTCTCAACAAAATCCTAGCCAATAGATTACAGCTTATCATCAAAAAAGTCATACATCATGATCAAGTAGGCTTCATCCCAGGGATGCAAGGCTGGCTTAACATACACAAGTCCATAAACGTTATCCACTGTATTAACAGAAGCAAAAACAAGGACTATATGATCCTCTCAATAGATGCAGAAAAAGCATTTGATAAAAATCCAGCATCTTTTTCTAATTAGAACACTGAAGAGTATAGGTATATGTGGCACATTTCTGAAACTGATCAAAGCTATCTATGATTAAACCCACAGCTAATATTTTACTGAATGGAGTAAAACTGAATGCTTTTCTTCTTAGAACTGGAACCAGACAAGGTTGTCCCCTGTCACCATTACTATTCAACATAGTGCTGGAAGTTCTAACCAATACAATTAGGAAAGACAAGGAAATAAAGGGCATCTAAATGGGAGCGGAGGAGGTCAAACTCTCCTTCTTTGCTGATGATATGATCTTATACTCAGAGAACCCCAAAGACTCAACCACAAGACTCCTGGAAGTCATCAAAAAATACAGTAATGTCTCAGGATATAAAATTAATGTCCACAAGTCAGTAGCCTTTGTATACGGCAATAACAGTCAAGATGAGAGGCTAATT
>NW_003852458.1:9474809-9552525 GCF_000181295.1 Otolemur garnettii | reverse complement strand
AAAAAAAAAAAAAAAAAAAGAAAGAAAGAAAAAATATATATCATTGTCTAATCAATCTAAAATCCTTTAATGGGATTAAGTCTCTAAAATGGAAAAATCTCCATGGATAGTTGTCTCTAAGCAAAAGAATGTCCGTTTCATATTCTGCATCACAATGGTCACAATGAGTAAATCAGTACCTAAAATACACATGGGCATCTTCTAGCTTGTGAATACACTTTCATTCATTATCACACTTGATCCTGGAAGTATCTCCATGGACGGAGGTTAGGTATATATCTCCAAATTCCCAACAAGGAAATTGAAGCAGAGAAGCCCAGGGTCACGTGGCTAGTAATTAGTTTGCTTGGGTTATCAATGACATTTTGTTATTTTTTTTAATTAAGGTTAAAGGAAAAATAGGCAATAAATTTAAATTCAAGATGTTTGATGATCCAAGGAATTCAGTAATCCACCATGTATGAAAGACATTCAAAGACACTCTCAACATATCCAGCAAGTACTCAGAAGGATTAGGAAAAAATTAATATTTAATGTAAACATGTGTTTTATCTTTGTCAAAATCAACATGCATTTGAAAAACAGCTATCAGAAGTCTGATTATACAGTTTAAATAGGTCTCATTTCCACTACCTTTGAAATAGATGAAATCAAATACTGCTTTCACCCTTTGTGTTCCTCATCTATAAAATAGGCATAACAGCACCACCTAATTCATAGGTTAATTGTGAAGAATAATTATGTAGTATATAAATAATCTGCAATACTGCTGGCACATAAAGTGATGTTACTTTTATTATAGCTATTATATATAATATATATCATAATGTTGGTAGTGTAATTTTTTAATAGAGCAAGGCACAAAGGATTATTCCTTTGGGTAACTGGCCCTACACAATTCGAGTGCATATTTTCAACCTATTAATTCAAATATACCCACTTAAATCCCAGGCCAGGCAGCTGCCAAGAAACCACACATCAGACCTCCCTACCCAGGTACTTGCTCTTGGGCAGACAAGCAGGAAGCCATAAAGATGAAGGCCACAGGGAAGCTGAAGGAGGGCAAGAACTTCAGAGCCAGCTCACAGCAAATCACAGGAACAAGTGAGCAAAACCTCTAATAATTGCCTCTTTGCTCCCCAGGGAAAGCCAATCACCTCCCAACTAATGATCCAGCTCCTACACCGGAAAGAATAAAGCAGGGAAGCTTCATTAAAAATCCTCAGAAAATGAATTAAATCCTCTTCCGCTCCCCTCCCTCTCAACTCCAGGCAGGTGTCCTTTACACAGTAACGTGTGGAGTTCTGCTCTTAATGAGAGGGGGTTCCCCTTCCACTGAACCCGGGGATTTTTCCATCTTCAAAGATCAAGTTCTCTTTGACTTCATATAAAAACTAGCTTATGGATAAAGGTGTAGTTTGTTTACCATCATTTTTCTGGCTTTGGAAATAAGAAATCCAAATCATTGGAGATTAGAGACTTTAAAGACCATCTAGTTTAGTTTTGAAACGACAATGCCTTCAACAGCCAGAAAGGTACCAGAAATGAATGAAGTGGGTCAGTTGGAGACTAGTTTACATCCTTGAATTTTTACCACTCAGAAACATAAGCTCAATTGTTGCACAATTTTTCCATTTTTCAAGAGAAGCTGAAAACACTTCTTTTTTTCAATTTGGCAGTAAGTTTGAAAAATATTTAAGCACCATACCCATGTGCAGAGAAAACTCACAGATTTCCAGATTGAATTTAAGATCTAATCCAGTGAATTTTAGTCTTGCCTTTAAAAAATAAAAATATATAAAATCACCTGGGAGCTTTAAAAATATCTCTGCCAGTGGGAATTCTGATTCAATAAGTTAAGAGTAAGATGATTCTAATATACTGCCAGAGTTGCAGACCCTAGTCTGGCCTAAGCTATTAATATCAGACATGGGAAAACTGTGGCCCAGAGATTAAGGCAACCTATAGTTAGAAAAACAAAAAAAACACAATTCAAGTCTTCTTCTTCTTCTTCTTCTTTTTTTTTTTTTTGAGACAGCGCCTCAAGCTGTCACCCTGAGTAGAGTACTGTGGCATCACAGCTCACAGCAACCTCCAACTCCTGGGCTCAAGCAATTCTCCTGCCTCCACCTTCCAAGTAGCTGGGACTACAGGCTCCCGCCACAATGCCTGGCAATTTTTTGGTTGCAGCCATCATTGTTGTTTGGCAGGCCCGGGTTGGATTTGAACCAGCCAGCTCATATGTATGTGGCTAGTGCCTTAGCTGCTTTAATCACAGGTGCCAAGCCCAAGTCTTCTGACTTCTTCTATCTTCTTATACTTATACCAAGACTCTAATACCAATGCTACTGTGTTATTAATAAACTGGAGTTTTAGCTTGTAAAATAAATAGTTTATAAAATATTTCCCTAGCAGAAATGTCAGGTTTTTTTTAACGCTGTATGTTTCCCCTAAATCTAGTGACTATGATGTGTCATTTACATTGAAGTTTAAACCCCATGAAGGCAAAGGACACATCAGTCGCTCCCTCACCAGTGTACATCCCCAGGACCTCAGTTAATGAGTTAACTTTGTTAATGAATGACATCATGAGCTTTTCAACTAGAGTTCTATTCCCATATAGATTGGGAATACAGTTCCAGAAAAGGTCAAGAATCAACCTCATAAAGGAATGTCATTGGAAACAAATGATGGATGTTATCTATGGGTAAGGATTATTTAGATCACTGTTCACAAAGCCATAAGCCGTAAGTGAAGAAACAGCAGGCTTGCGCGTCACAAGAACCCGTATGAGTGGGTTTAAAACTTCCTTTCCCTTGCAACGGTACAAAAAATGAAAGGACAACTCTATTTGTGTCAATCGCATCAGCAACATTAACTTGGTGTATTTATTTTCCCTAGAGCTGAATCCATGTTTAACTTATGTTGCCAAAACCAACAGCCACAGCTTAAATTTCCTGTCTGAATCCTTGACTGCATGTGACACAGAACTGCTGTGTTCACTTGCCTGTCTGTACTTGAAATATTCCTCTTCAGACACCGTAGGGATGATTGTCCTCTGAATGGAACATAGTGTTCTAAGCGTTAACATTTATATCTCAAAAGATTTGGTGATAAACAATAGACATCCTTTCGTCCTATGAGGATGCTGCTAAGATCTTATTCATTGTGTAAGAGTGAAAAGTTACTGCTTGTTAGTTTTATTATTTAAAAATACACCTCCAGACAATCCAAACATCTTTCTCTTTCATGGTGTATAGTGTCTTTTTAAAATAACAAATCTGACCTGTTAATTCATCAACATAAGAAATTCTGGAAGCCTCGGTCTACTGGTCCCCAGCAAAAATTCAAGATCCCTGAAACAACATAATCATGGATCCTGCCTACTTCTCCAGCCTCATCTCGCTTCACCCAGCCCCAAACTTCTTCCAGTTCAGACACCTCAAACGACTTAACATTTCCCTAACACCCCGTACTCTTCTAACTCCATGCTTATGGGCTGCCACTTTTAAGAATATCCTTTCTTTCTCTCTGCCTGATAACCTCCCTGATTCCTCCAGGTGTGGGGTGTCTTTGCTGCCTCCCCTGGGGTGACATTATGAGCACAATTTTATGCCTCTAAATTGAGTGCTCCTGAAGCCCATATCTGCTCTTCATCATATCCCCAGCATCTGACTCATGCAGTTACTCAATATGGAACACAGGGTTGCCGAGTTCAAACAGCTGCTGCTGTTGCTGCCTGCACCAGTACAGATAAAAAGGACAAAGATGGGTTTCCTGGGCAGTTCTGCCTCCCCTGGCAACTATAGCTTCTACCCACAGGGAGCCTGTTACAACAGTATTTGTAGCTGGTCTCAGTGCTTTGGCTTCAATTGCCCTATTCTGGGTCTCTCTTGTCCAGCTACTGGGACAGTGATATCTTTGTGGGGGTAGGGGCTCCAATATGCAAAGAACTATCACAGAGGTAAGGACCTTAAAATACATTAAATCAGCGGTTCTCAACCTTCCTAATGCTGCAATGTATTTTCATTGTTACAAAGGGGTCGCAACCCACAGGTTGAGAACCGCTGCATTAAACAAACCAACAAACAAAAATTGTTGGCCAATTGGATGAGACTGTTTCAAATCATATATGTAAACAACACACTGTACCCCATGATAGTAGTAATGTGCACAACTATGATGTAATACAAAAAAAAATTCGCTTCCTTCTCCAAGCACACTGAGCTTGTGAGTTAGAGCTTCCTTATTCAGCCTAGTGCATTGCACATAAAGATTCATTGAAGTACATTTTTCAAATCAGAAGACAGTATTGTAGACAGTTTCTCTTCATATTTATAGGTTGTGATTTAAATCGTAATAAGTCAAGAATAGCTTCAGAAAATTTGCCACCAGGGATTTGGAGACAACAGAAAAGCAGAGTTATGCCAAGTTTATGCATATTTTAAAATTTACTGGACCACCAAGCCCTTTTCCTAGCAGAAGAACATATTCAGATTGATCTTTTAGTGTATAAAGCTAGCTTGGATGCTCTCAGAGTGAGATATTTTGTAATAACATCACCATTAATACTTTAGAGCTTGATGGTAGCAAAATTCCATCAATGACTATGACTCATGATTGATTTTCATTTTCCTATTTGCTGGAGTATAAAAGATACCATAGTTCCTTCATAATGTGCATTAGCAGTAATATTGCCTTCTAAAACTTGTATCATCAAACCAACTTTCCTTCAGTCTAAAAGCATCAAAAAATTTGCTCAAAGATAGAATAAATCCATCATTATTAATTACCAAATGTCCACTATGGGCCCATTGTCCAGCACATGGCTAAGTATTATAAAGAATGTATGAAAAATTTAACACATAGCTCTTTGATGAAATTGAAAAAAAGATCATCATAAAGCTTTGCATGTTAGGTCCTTTCTGATGTGAAAAAATGTACTTTGACCTCATCAAGTGCTTACAGAGGGCTCACCATCTAAAAGGTACTGGAGTAAGCTTTCGGGGAGGCTATGGTACGACAAGACACACAATGAACTTCACAAGAGAAAGCATGAGAGTCTTAATACACCTGCCCATGAAGTGCTGGGGGAAGGAAGAGGGACCTGCAGCTAGAAAGGGAGTGCCCCAAAGGGAAGGATCAGGTACTGTGGGATTTGAGCTCAGTGTTGAAAGATAAGTAGAACAAGAAAATGCAAAAATGAAAGATAGAAAAGTCATTTGGAGGGAACAACACGAACAAAAGTTGTTGGGCAGGAACAAACAAGGTATGTTGAGAGCAAAGGATAATTTGGTTTGGAGCTTAACAGAAAATATACATGGGAAGATAGGGTGGGGTAATATCAAAATGACAATTACTTCATGTTAATTTGGCAGTGGTGAGATGACACTAAAGGAGATAAATGAAGGCTGCTGAAGTGTTGCTTCTGCCCCAACCCAGGTGTGTAAGCTGCAAACAGAGTGGTGAGTCTGCTGGTTAATGGTTACAGCTGCTGTCTACTAACTGCTGTGGCTTCTTGCTAGACAAAGCTTTGGCTTCAAACACATCATTATGAAGTCTCTTGTCACTTTCACTGGACATTCTGTGTGCCTTCTAAGTATATATTATTATTCTAAGTGTTACAGAAGAATGCCTATATATATGGAACATATTCTTCTCAGCAAAGTATCTCAAGAATGGAAGAAAAAGTATCCAATATAATCAGTCCTACTATGAAACTAAGTTATACCATTCATATGAAAGCTATAACCCAATTATAGCCCAAGAATATGGGGAAAGGGGAAAGGGGGGGGAGGGGGAAGGATGGGTGTAGGGAGTGTAATTGGTGGGACCACACCTATGGTGCATCTTACAAGGGTACATGTGAAACTTACTAAATGTAGAATATAAATGTCTTCACACAGTAACTAAGAAAATGCCATGAAGGCTATGTTAACCAGTCTGATGAAAATATTTCAAATTGTATATAAAACCAGCATATTGTACCCCATGACTGCATTAATGTACACAGCGATGATTTAATTTTTTTTAAAAAAAGAATGCCTATATATATATATAGACACAGCCCATACGTGTGTGCCTATAGCGAGAACACCAAAAAATGTATATACAGTTTAAGAGAGGGAAAAACTGAAATTGTAATAGTTAATATGTATCCATAACAAAAGATGTATACAAGTCACGTTGAGCACCTAACGTAATTGCAGAAGTCAAATTTGACTAGAGTATTACAAATTTGATACAGTTTTTTCCTTTCTTAAAATGTGCATACATTTTTGGCACCATATATATGCATATATATATACACACACACATACTATGCAAAACAGCTCCCCATCTCCAAAGAAAACCAAGCTTTTAGTATAATTTCTATATTCTACTTAGCACCTTGCATATATTAAACACTTAAAAAATGAAATGGACTGGGTGGCGCCTGTGGCTTAGTGAGTAGGGCACCGGCCCCATATACCAAGCGTGATGGGTTTGAACCCAGCCCCAGCCAAATTGCAACAACAACAACAAAAAAATGGCCGGATGTTGGGTGTTGTGATGGGCACCTGTGGTCCCAGCTACTCGGGAGGCTGAGATCCCTAAGCTCAAGAGCTGGAGGTTGCTGTGAGCTGTGGTGCCACAGCACTCTGCTAAGTGCAACAAAGTGAGACTCTGTCTCTAAAGAAAAAAAAAAATGAAATGGACTGAGTATTTTTGCTGTTGTTTAATCCAGACAAGATAGTGCTATGCCTTCCTTGGTGTGATAATTAATTTTACATGTCAGTTTGGTCATGGTGCCCTGATAAGTGGCCAAACATTATTCTGGATATTTCTAAGAAGGCATTTCTGAATAAGATTAACATGTAAAAAAGAGACCAAACTGTGGACTCTTGAGTAATGCAGATTGCCCTCCAATCAGTTGAAAGCCCATATAGAACAAAAGACTTACCTCCCTCAGCAAGGAGGAATTCTGAAGCAACCTCAAACTTGAACTGCAGTGTGGCTCTTCTCTGGGTCTCCAACCTGCCAGCCCACTATGCCAATTTGGAATTTGCCAGTCTCCATAATTATGTGAGCCGATTCCTTAAAGCAGGTGTCCTCAAACTACGACCCGCAGGCCACATGCAGCCCGCAAGGACATTTATCCGGCCTGCCAGGTGTTTTTGCTGCTGCTGCCTGTTTTGCTTAGCAGCTGACTTGTCCCGGGGCCCACAGTTCAGCCCTCCAGTGGTCTGAGGATGGTGAACTGGCCCCCTGTTTAAAAAGTTTGAGGAGCCCTTTAAAGTAAATCTCTCTCTCTCACACACACCACCACCATATTGGTTCATTTACTTTGGGAAACCTGACTAATAAATTGGTAAATGCCATGGAATACTACTCAGCTATGAAGAAGGATGAATTAAAGCTTTTTGGAAAAATTTGAATGGAATGGGAGACCATTAACCACACAGGAGCATCCAACTGTGGCCTGATTGCTTATCTAAGAGTTGTCTTGGGCCTGCATTAAATACACAAACACTGATGAAAGTGGATGAGCAAACAAAGGCCCATGCATATTTTTCATGATATCCACCAGCACAGATAAGCATTCACACCCAGCCACAGGCCACGGTTGGATACTGCTGCCTCAAACACCACATGTGCTCACTATTAAAGTGGAACTAACAAATCAGCACTCAGGTGCACAGAGGGAAGTAAACTCAGCAGAAATCAAGCAGAAGGGAGGGGTGAAAAGGGGATGGGAAAATACCTACCTAACGGGTACGCCGAACACGATCTGGGTGATGGCCGCGCTTACAACCCTAACTCAAGCATTACAAAAGTGATACAGGTAATGGAAACCCTTTGTATGGCCCCATAAAATTTTGAAAGAAAAAAAGCACTAAGAATCCCCTCAGAAATTTAAATGTGCCTTCAACTAAGACATTCATATTTAATTGGTCTGGGGTGTAAGACCCTATGCTGATCACTGACTTCTGTTTTTTTTGTTGTGGTGGTGGTGGTGGTTTGTATTTTGGGACAGTGTCTCACTTTGTTGCCCTGGCTAGAGTGCCATGGCGTCACAGCTCATAGCAACCTCAAACTTCTTGGGCTCTTCCCTCCTGAGTAGCTCAGACTACAGGCACCCACCACAGTGCCCAGCTATTTATTTTTATGTTTTTAGTAGAGACAGGTTCTCACTCTTATTCAGGCTGGTCTCAAACTTCTGAGCTCAGCTCACCCGCCTTGGCTTCCTACCGTGCTCACCCTGACTTCTGTATTTTTTTATTGATTGTTTTGACTACAAATGTCCTCTAACCTTCACAAAAATCTCTCTACTCTTTCCCTCTCCTTTTTTTTTTCTTTGGCCGGCGCTGGGTTTGAACCCACCACCTCTTGTATATGGGGCCGATACCCTACTCCTTTGAGCCACAGGCGCCACCCCTCTCTCCTTTCTTTATGTTCCTCCTAAACCAGCTTAGAGTCCTGGCTTATCACTTCAATAGCTCTCTTGCCCGTGCCAGTGTCTAAAACTCCTTTGTTGTCTCTTCATCTTTCCTCTCTGACAAAACTCTTAAGCCTAGAAGACAACTCTTTCCCTGTGCCTGGTAAACTGCTAATCACCTTGGAACAGAATCGTGCTTTATCACACTTTCAAGAGCAGGACTGCCATGAATTTGTGATCATCAGCCTCAACTGGGCCTTCTAGCAAAGCTGCGATCCTACTTTAACTAGTTCACCACCTATGACAGTCAAGCTTTCTCTGTGAAAAGAATCTGGAGATTCTGTGAAAGCTATGTGAAATTTCCCCCTTTTTTTCCCAAGTAGCCCCTTTCTCTCTCCCTCTTTCTCAGAATGTGAGAACTACTTTGCAAAGCAGGTAGAAGGCATCAAACAGAAACTTCTGTATCTTGCTTCTGCCATATGGAACTCACTTCACACATTCCCCTCTGGCTTCCCTCCTAGGAGACAGGTAGGGGTTCTCTTTCCTCTCTAAGGCCGACTAATTCCTGCTCCTGTGCTCTGGATCTCACCTTTCTATCTTTTCAGGAATGCTGTCCAATTATTTATCCATCCTCTATCTTTGAGCCACCCCTCATCCTTCCCGCTGGTCTTTACCATCAACCTTTAAATGTTCTCAAGCCTCCCATCTCTAAAGTCCCTCCCTTAACTCTATTTCCTCCTCTAGTTAAAGCTCTACTCTTTTGTCTCCTTTGACAACACCTCCTGACTTATCTGCACCCACTGTCTCTCCTTCCTCACTTACCACCCGTTCCCTCTGACATTTCATTCCGGCCTCTGTCTTCATCACTACACAAAATTGCTCTCCTGAAAGTCCTTCAAGACCTGGATTTTAGAAATCCAAAGGGGCATTTACAGAACCTTCTTACTTTACCCCTCATCAGCATCTTCAATTATTCTTTTTCCTTGGCTTCTGATAAACCACTCTTCCACATTTCCTATTATTATTTGTCAACTTCTCCACTTGCCTTTTAAATGTGGAGTTCCTCATGGCTCAGTCCTGGGCTTCACTTCCTTCTCACAATGCATGAGATCCCACTTAACTCTGTTGGCTTCAATACTGTGTGTAAACCACTGACTTCCAAATTCTGGAGGGTATCTCCAGATACCCTCTCTGATCCAGAACCCAAGACCATACCGTGTCTCCTCACAGAAGACCTCCAATTCAAAATGATCCCCAAACTAAGCTACTATTCCCTTCTTTCCCCCAACCTGTACTTGGTTTCTTTCCAGTGTTTCCATTCACTGGAAGAAGCCCAATACCGGGCAGTTACTCACCACATCCCTCACCCAGTCCTATCCAAGTCAGCACCTAAGTCTAGTCTCTTCACAAATATCTATAAATCTATTAACTTCTCTTCTTTCTTAGCACCACCACCTTGGACCAAGCTGCCAATGTTTCTGTCCTTCAACAGACTGATAATTCATCTCCTCTAAATATCTCTTCCCACCCAACCTCCATCCATTCTTCATAATAGATGACCTCTTTAAAATGCAGACATAATCATATCATTTCCCTGTTTAAACTCTTCCATGGTTTCCTATTGCTCGTAAGAGAATAAAAGTTGCAACTGAGCCTAAAATATCACATAGGATGTGTTTTAGTACCTGCTTACTTCTCTTGCCTCTTTTTGGATCATGCTTCTTCTCTTTCTCTGAACTCTGGCCACACTGACTGTTTTAAGTTGTCCACAGTACTGGGTATCATCCTGAATCCTATTTCCTCTTCCCTTCCTCGTTTAGATCTCCCATGTTTCTCTCTCTAAATATATTTTTTAAAGTTCTCTGACCACCAAACCCAAACCTGGCTCAGGCTCATTTACCCTTTTATTTCACATTACTTACAACAGGTTTTAATTATACTTAATTTCTGTCTCCATCCTAGACTGAGAAATCCAATAGGGCAGAAGCTATTTCTGGGTTGCTTGTTAGGCCAAGTTCACTGCTCTGCTGGGCAAAGTGTAAATGCTCAATAAGTACGCGTCAAATCAATGAGTGAGTTTCAAGTTAATGAACAAATGCATTAGTGGATGACAATGATGGTAATGATGGATTTTTACACTCAGGCTACCAATATTCATCTTTATCTTCCCTTGCAGCACAATCCCATGAATTAAACATATCCTTCTACTCTGTTCAGTGTAAAAAGTAGTTTTGAGAACTCTGGGTACAAGTTTTATGGAAGAAAAAACATTGAAGAGGGAGGACTTGGAGAGTCTGATCTTTGTCCTCCAACGTGGGCAAGGAAAACCAGCATTTCTACTTTACAGTTACTTTGAATACCAAACAAGAACTAGCCATAACTATCTCATAAATGAATTCCTTAACTCACTTAGATCGCTTTGTAAGTATATAAGAAAAAAATCACCTTCACAAAAGTCAAATCCACAAGGATCTTCTGTAAGAACTTGAGATTCCAAATTCAGTATCTATACATATACACAAACCAATACTAATGTACCTTCTTTCATCTTGTAGTGTCCATCTGTAGATTAAGTTTATAGTTCTACATCCCAAAGTTTTATACCAACTCTTGGGCTTAAGCTCTAAAGATACTAATCAGAGTCCAAGTCACTTATTAAACTGCAAGTGGCCATAAAGCAGAGTTAATGCAATTTGTCAGGCACAGCAAACCGAGAAATGACTTGACCTCTGAGCTGTCAGGACCCCTTTGAAAAGCTGAGTAAAATCACAAGGGAAGAGGTTAAAAATCAACCTCACTCTATATCATTCTTTTAAAGCTTTTTTTTTTTTTGGCAGGGGCCGGGCTTGAACCCACCACCCCCTGTATGTGGGGCTGGTGCCCTACTCCTTGAACCACAGGCAACCCCCTCTATATCATTCTTTAAGTCATGGAAAGTGCAGGCATGCGCCTGACTATTTAAGATTATGAGTGATAATTTACCACACATTACTTCCTGAGTTTTCCCATGAGGATTTCAAAAAGTTCAAAATGCTATCGTCAGTAATGGGGTTATTATTAATATCCATCCTTTTGGGAACCATGGTATTTTTTTCTTAAGCAGCTGTCCTATGACTTACAAAATCCTAAATCCTAGAAAAGTCATTATCACTGTTATGTTAATTGGGCATTACTATTTTATTACTTAAATTTGGCAGCATTTTTGCTTCTGGAAAAATTCTCCTTTCTATAGAAATGTTTTAAAAATTTAAGATTTGGTGACATTAAGATAATTTCTTTTTAAAAACTGACTGAGGCAGTGTTGCAGTGTTACCTGTTACCACATACTAAATTAACCCAAAATTTCACAGTTTAAAATGACAAATATTTATTATCTTATAGTCCAGGGGGTGGGACTTAAACGCAGTACCTGGGTGGTTCTGGCTCATGGTCTTTCATAAGGTCACAGTCAAGCTATTAATGGGGGACTGCAGTCATCTCAAGGCTCCACAAGGGCTGAGAGCTCCAAAGCCAAGCTTATTCTCATGGTGGTTGTAGTCAAGAGGCTTCAGCTTCACTCTGGCTGAGGGCTCCAGATCCTCATCCACAACAGCCTGTCAGAACTCCCTCACTTCCTTTCCATGTCAACCTCTCCAAAGAGCAACTCAAAACATGGCAGCTGGTTTCTGCTGGAGTGAATGAATGATCCAATAAGAATAAGATGCAGAGCCGCCTAGACAGAGGCCACGATGCCTTGGAACGAGACATCAGAAATAAGTCACACGAGTTCAGCCCACACTCAAGGGAATGAAACTCTGCTTCTTCAAGGAAAGAATATGAAAGCCACATAAGCAGTGGTTAGATCTGGGTTTGAATCTTGACTGTGCTATTTACCAGCTGTGGATCCTTGCATATATCATTTAACCTCCCCACATCATAGTTTCACCAAATGTAGTATTAGGGGGGTTGTGGGGTTTTGAATGAGATTAAAAAATACGTGGGTTTTAGAGACACAAAAATCAATAAATGTTTCCATGCAAGCAGAAACAAATGAAGGCCTCCTAGAAACACTGATAGCCAAATAAGTTAAAACACGCATGGGTGGATCAGAAAGGGTGCTGTTGACTATGTTTCTTGGAAGCCAAATAATGGACCATAACATAGCCTATCTCAAAACTTTTGTAGTGACCTATGTATAATATATAAAAAGACTTGGTATAGACCCTGACCATAGTAAACACTTCATTAATGTTGCCAACACACCAGTAATTGCTTAAGTAAACTATTCAGTGTCCACTAAGTAGAGAGGTTTTTTACCCTGTAAAAAGCTCACAACCTAGCAGTTACAAAAATAAATCTGGATTTAGACACAGAGTAACTAATGTGATTTTTTCTCTAGAAATCAGAGAAATTTCTAAAGAGAGGCAGTCAGATAAGCAGCCTGTACAACATAAAAAAATATACAGTAGGTTTAGACACTTTGCCTTTCTTTTCTTTTTAAGGAAAAGCTGATTTTTCAACTTAAATTTTCTCAGAAGCATTATGCATAAAATGGATGAAGGTGTAGCTTTGCAGGGCTGGAGGCATATGGGACAACCAGCCTGGCTGTACCCCCAGGTCCTCTGGGGTGGGCTTCCTGGAACACAGTTTGAAAATCTTCATTCACAGATTATTCCTGTAACTAATTATACAAAGGATCAAAGGTGGTGGTTTATAAAACTGCCAACTTAATGTAGCCATGTAAGGAAAAATAAATGGTTTATACATACGTCCTAAAAGGTAACAATTTTTCTCCTTTAAAAATGTGCAAAATCTAAAGGATTACCTTTTAGTCATTCTCTGCTTATTCCTTTAAGAAAAAAAGCCCTTTTTTGTATGATTGTCTCTTGTATCTTCTTAGAAATTAAATCTGAGCCAATAATTATTCTGAGCCAATAATTTGTGTTGAACATAGACTGTGTTATTAAATACTAACCCTAGGCTTCCAACAACTTGTAATCAAAGCAAAAATAAACAAAAAACCTTAAAGCCCATTCTTTTCTGAATTTAGAATTAGACGTTAGAGGAATTTCTGCATTGGTTAACCTAGATAGTCATGTTGTTTATCTTCCCAGAGTCAAATCTCGAATAATTTACAAAAATTTCTACTTCACTTCATGCTCAGAGTTCCAAGGCAACCAAGGGTAATTTTCAATTGGGCCACTGCAAATAAAAAGATTAGTCAAAGATATCACTAACTATTCCATATCCCTCATGTAACATTAAAAAAAAAAAAAGAACAGTAACTATGGAAAGACTGAGAAATGGGGGTTGACTATCTAAAACTCAGACATATTAAGAATAATAAAATACTTTGAATTATCCTACAATATCCCACTCTTTGACAATGCTTGTTTACAGGTCTATTTTTAGCGTCGTTTTAAAACTTTACACATTATTGGAGTATGGACGACTCTCTGAAGTCAACTCTGTGGTCAACATATGTGGATATTTATATTCCTAAAAGATAACAGTTAGTTATCATAGGAAAGCTATAACCCAATTTTAGCCCAAGAATACGGGGAAAGTGGGGGGGAGGGTGGGTGAAGGGAGGGGGATTGTTGGGATCACACCTATGATCTATCCCATAAGGGTGCATGTGAATCTTTCTAAGTGTGGAATATAGATGTCTTAACACAACAACTATGAGAATGACATGAAGGCTATGTTGGCCAATTGGATGAGAATATTTCAAATTGTATATGGAAACAACACACTGTACCCCATGATAGTATTAATGTACACAGCTATGAGTTAATTTTTAAAAAAAAGATAACAGGTTTTTCAAATGGTAGATGATTTTTGAAAATAATCCACCAATTCAAAGTTGATAATCTAGTTTACTGGGTTCCATGCTCCCAGGCCTGTTACAGTTTGGTAATATAGAATTTCCAAATAATGCATCACTAGCAAAAAGGCACTAAGGATAAGGGTTTGGCAACTGGAGAGGAGAGGAAGTAATTGAGTATGGTATTGACAGTGTAGGCTCAACAGCCAGAAAAAGAAATATTTTCATCTCACCTTTGTTACTTATTGGCTGTGAATCCCTGGGCAAGTAACAACTCCTCGCATTTCATTCCCTCAGCTGTCTAAGAGGCTCTAGGCTATGTGCCTTATAATTAGCAGGAATAAGTGGAACCTACACTTACATTGTAGGGACTTGGTTTAAGTACAATGTAGGGAGTCCTGCTTCTCATTGATGTTCAGGGACATATTCAAAACCAAATTTATTTCCAGTCGTTCCACTGTTAGGAGTACCTCATAGCTTACCGATGGAGGCTCACTTACACATACACACATGCACTATGGTTTTGTTCTTACTGTTTTAAGAACATATTCTTTGTAAGACATGATATTGGATTCAGTATCACTATATTTCCCCTTATAGAACATACTATCTAGTAGCAAAGACCAGTTAGTTTAACACACAAGAGGGCCCAAATAAAAAGGCATACACACAATATTAAAAATTGTAAAAATTAAATGTAACATGGTATTTTGGATTTAATCCTAGAACAGATAAAAAGAGTGAGTGGAAACACTGGGGTAATGTGAACAAAGTTTGAAGTGTAATTAACACTACTGTATTAATACGGGATTTTTAGTTATGACAAATATACCATTTTATGGATGTGAACATCAGGAGAAACTAGATAAGGGATACACTGGAATTCTGTACAATCCTTGCAACTTTTCTATAAACCTACAATTAGTTCCAAATGAAAAGTTTATTTAAAAAAATAATAGTGTATTATCCAATGCAAGTGACCTGTCCCTTCCCACACATATCCCCTCCCCCGACTTCGTCACACTGCCTCATGTCTAACCACAGGTACCTCTATTTCTTTGCCTGATGATTCTCCTACATTTGGAGGCTGCTTATCTCTGTCCAGCATCAGTGCCCAGGAATTAATGGCTGATGGGAGTTGGTGAACAAGAGAGGAAAGGTCTCTACATTTCTATCATGGAGATGGACAAAAACCCCACAAAAACAAATTAATAAACAAGATAATATTAGATAGTGATAAATGTCCAGAAAATAAAACTGGGTCACCATGATAGCATGATCTAGTTGGGGAAAGCTTACTCTAGTCAGGGCTCTGAGAAGACCTTTCTGAGAAACTGACATTTGAGCTGGGGACTGAAAGGTAAGAAAGAGCCAGTCCTCTGAAAATCTATATATACCAATTTTCCTTTGTTGAACCTCCCCATTATAATATGTAAACTTTTTGTAAACTAATACCAAGTTAAGGCTGACAAATGTAATAGCTTCTCATCAATTTATATCTCTATATCCACAAATTATAGACCTTGATTATTTTAAAACGAGGGGCTTATTTGTTATATATGCATACTGAACTATTTACATTTACAAATAAAAAGACAAGATGTCTGGGGATTTGCTATAAGATATTCAGTGGCAGAGTGGAAAGATGAAACAAGATTAACAAAATATTAACGACTGTTGCAGCTTAGTGATAGGCACCTGGGACCTCAAAATACTATTTTCTTTAATTTGTATATGCTTAAGATTTTCCATAATCAAAAGTTTTGAAGATAAGCATATATCTAGAAAATAAGAGAATTCTCAAGGTTGTGGGAATCCCATCTCACCAAATTTCTATCAGCAAATTTGGAGGTGAAGCAGGAATGGTGGCCAGTGAAATCATGAACATGTAAGGAATACCTAAGGCAGATGTGAGCAAAGGAGATGACTTGATATCCTTTCAGGGGAGTGCTGAGGCCTCCAGGGATTAGCTGATCCTATAAGAAGTAAGAGTCTCTGTCTTTGGATTATTTTATAACTCTGAGGAGTTAGAAGTTAACTTATATAAAGCCATGAAAATAATGCTCATAACTTATATGAGCCATGAAAATAATGCTTGTCCAAGCAAATCAAATCAGTTGTGTCCATTGGAATGCAATTGAGTTTTGCCCTAGAGATAGACCAGATATGGCAAATTCATTTCAACATTTCTTTGATGTGCATACATTTGTGTTTCTCTGATTTCTCTTTACAAATAATAAGAACATTTCAGGTTCCCTCATTAATTAATATCTGTGTTATTTTACATCTGTTCTGTTCATTTTATATCTGCACAATTTTACCTTTTTAGAAAATTATCCTTTAATAAATGTAGGCAATTTTAAAGTGCTCAAATAATACGAAAGCATGCATGTATGTGTATTTTACATATGTCTTGAAAGTCATGGGCTAAAGCACTGTTAGGCTTCTGGGTGCATTCCTGTTGATACACTTACAACAGGTCATCAGAGGCTGCTGTTTACGCAGAAAGGTCTTTGGCCACCATCTTCACCACTCTACTGGCCAACTTTAAATTATCCCTTACCATCTCACCTAACAAAGACCTCCCATCACTGTCAGATGGAACTCTCTCTTGGAAGCATTTACATCCAGAAAGGACTTTTAGTGCTGCCTTTATTAAAATCCAAATTTGATAAGCCACCAATAACCATATGGATATGTCTTGTATTTTTGCTATATGACAATTATCTAGGCACATTGACAGAAAAGTCACAAAAAACTAATATCTGGCCAGCACTACTCTTCTGGGGGGCAATTTCAATAGTTCAAGCAAAACAAACACTTCAGGGACTCATTAAAGCCCTATTTAGGTTGATTGGGGAAAGGAAGAGAAAAAAAACAAACCAGCAATTGGTGGGTATCCACTGGGTCTTTTATGAGGGGAGGTTTTAATTCTTTACTCTTAGGGCCTCTCAGATGGGTGGTGCAGGGAATTCTCTGTCCCTTCAGTGTCCCATACATGCCAGACACGGTTTGGACTCATTTAAACTATAACACCATTGAGACATAAGAATCACCACCCCATTTTGCATATGAGACTCAAAGAGTTTAACTTACTAAGAATCATAAACATAGTAAATGAAGACAAGCAGAGCTGGTTTCAAATCCAGTTGGACAAGCCAGGTTTGCGTGTTTCCAAAGCCCACTCTGTGCTCTTTCCAGAATGCCAACCTACCTGTAGGCTTTCACAGCATTCAACATTTCACCAGGTATCTGCCACCCTAATTCATGGGCAAATCTGTGTGTGTTCCCAGCACAAACAACTACTGATCAAGAGTCAGTTGACTCAATCCACAATCCACCCACTCAGATTAACACAGCTCACTGTCATGTCATCCTCCCATATCAAAGACAGGTGAACAACATGCTATTCCATGGTTATATCCATGTTAACAGGAGACACCGTGGTGTAGCAGAAAGAGCCCTTGAAAGAAAGTTAAAAGAACTGAGCCATAAATCTGTCACTGCCGCTGTGAAGTTTAATCCTACAAGGAAATCTTGTCAGTTCTCTATAAATAAAGTGAGGATATTAGACTCAAAAGTTTTCAGTAGAGGTCTATTGGTATTTGAGAAGGCATCACTCTTCCTTGGGTAGGATTGCCCCTGATATTACACAGAAATTTAGTATTCCCAACTCTGGGAACTAAAAGGCTATAACTCTTTTCAGTCCTTATAACAACTCTATTTCCAAATAGAGTTCTGCACTGCCTAGCAGAGAGGCAGTGCCTTGGCTGAGAATCTCTGGTGGATGATCTCAAGTACTATGAGGCCCTATAGCTCTGCTGGGCCAGGACTGTCAGCTTTAGCATGTGGCATGGAAGTGAGGGTGGAGGAAGGAATCTCAGGCCAACTCCACCATCCTAAGGCCCACTCAAGATTGTATGCTTGAAAGGAAGCCAGACTGTTGGAAATCTACAATAGGCCTCTTGGAATACTGTTCAAAAAAGAAGTTTTAAAATTAAATTTACATAATGTTCAGAAAGAGAAGTATGCTGAAGTTCCCTGCAGCAGCCACCACCATCTAGTAAGCACTAGGCTCAGGGCGGCCACCTGACAGCCTTCACCAAGGACTGGGCCTATGGGCAACATCTGTAATCAGCACTGGGAAGTGCTTCCGGGGATAACAAATCCACAGCCCAGTACACCCTGCCTGCTTCTTGTTACCATTAATCCCAGTGAGCTCCAGATATGTCTCCTGGTCCCTGGTTCCCAGTCATAAAATTGCTCCAATCCTTTCCACCTGTCAAAAATAATTTACTATGTCTTAAGATCTGACCCAGTAGCCACTTTACTTATTAAGGCCTCTTCCCCAAACCTTTCAGCTGATTTATAAATGCTAAGTAAATATAGAATTTATAGTCTGCAATAGAACTTTTCATTAAATTGTATAGCCATCAACTTTTATATATGAAGTCAGTCAATTAAGTTTGTGAACTCGTCCTAGAAAAAAGTGCTACATACCTCATTGCTGAATACCACTACAGTCACTTTCAAAGTACTCCCCTTGGGAAGCAATGCACCCTGGCCAGTGCCTAGTCCACCCAACAAGGATGAGTTCATGAACTTAACTGCAATACCTGGTACAATACCTGACGGCTCTGATAGCCATTCCAGAAAAAGAGTTCCAAAATTGCTTTTAAGGGTGGACTAGGCTCTGGTGTTCGTACAGAGCTTCCCAAGGGGAGTACCTTGAAGGTGACTATAGCAATATTCAGCAATGAGGTATATAGCACTTTTTCTAGGATGAATTAATTGTCTAACCTCTTATCACACCACACACATTTACAGTGTTGCTTTCCTACTTTGAATACTGGGTCCCAAAGTTAAGGGTCGTGTCTTATACTCCTTTTATATTCCCCAGTGCCCAGCACATTCCTGGGAACACACAAATGGCTCAATAAATACATGTTCTTCCTTTGATTTTTCACAGTGATACCAAAAATACGACTAACTTGGCCAAAGTTATATCCTGTAGGCAAAAACAAAAACACTATTCAGTCTCTTTTCCCATAATTCTTGAAGTACTTTATGGATGATATAATTGATTCCCGCATACTCTATATGCACTAAAAAAACTAAAAACCTGAAACTTCATAGGACAAAAGTAAAGAGAGTTAAAACTAAAACGTCATGTCCCTAATGAGGATATACTAAGACCTGTCAAAGTGGACATGTTTCCCGAGTCCTACTGACTCCTAGATTAAAATTTAAAACAATGTATACATCTTGTTTCAAATAATTTAAACATTCTAAATATTTCCAGGGCTCCAAACAGTATTCACCTTGGAATGCTCGCCATCAAGGCTGGGTGCCATCACTAATCTAAGAGAATGAAAGTAAATATGCTTTGTGAGCTTAGATAGATCCTAGTTACCACCTGATCTTACCCACATATCTTTGCCTACAAATTCTCCACATACTTCTTGTCAACACTTCAATTTCTTTCTGTGTTTTACTACAGACTAAGGCCACCTGTAAAATATTTGTTGAATGCCTATTTTATGAAAAGCAAGCATTATTTTGCTAATGTCTCCAAAGGAAACAAAACGCTACATTGCTGGTATGAAAGAACTCATTCTCTTTCCTTCTGAGTTCTCTTTCTTTAATCTTTCTAACATGCTGAGCATAAAAAGGGCATCTTACATGGATATCACATATTATACGGCCCTAAAAAGGAGTGAAATCCTGCCAATAACAACAACATGGATAAAACTGGAGAGCAGTGTGTTAAGTGAAATACGCCAAGCACAGGAATGCAAATGTCACCTGTTCTCACACAGATGTGGGAGGGAGCTAAGTATTAAAACAGTATTAAAACATTTTACTCTCTTTTGGAGCTAGAGAGTGAAATGACAGTTACTAGATGCCTGGGAGGTTAGCAGAAGGAAGGGGATAAAGTGGTGATGGTGCAAAAATATAGTTGGATAGTTAGACGGTATAAACAATATTTGAAAGCACAACAAAGTAACTATAATTAACAATAGATTAGGGTACACCGGGGTGGGGAAACTTTTATATTGGAAGGCTACATTAATTTAGCTATAATCAAATAGGGCTGCATTCAAAAACCTTTACATTAGGGATACCTAAAAATGTACATCATTTTGTGAAAATCTAATTTGTTCTTAACAATTTCAAGAAATAAAGACTTTTTGTTAATTTTAAAGTTTACTCACTTTTAATGACTTGTGCTTTTTTCCATATTATTTTTTTTTTTACTATCCTACCAATTTTTCTTTTTTTTTTAGCCAAGGTTGAATTTGAATCCGCCACATCTGGCATATGGGGCTGGTGCCCTACTCCTTTGAGCCACAGGCACCACCCACTATCCTACCAATTTTTTTAAATATGAGAATATTATGAGGGTAGAAATCTTTTGGTTCTATGAATGCCTTTGTATAGTTTGAATCCGAGTTATAAGCGTGCCCACCACCTGTTCCATGTGCACTGTACCCATAAGATGTGAACTTATCCCTCCCTTATTCCTCCCCCCACCTGCTTGCTTTCCATTGAGTTTTACTACCAAATTTACACATGGGCGTTTATTGATTAGTTCCAATGTAATAGTGAGTACATATGGTATTTATTTTTCTTCTTGCAATACTTCACTTAGAAGAATGGTCTCCAGTTCTATCCATGTTGGTACAAAAAGTAACATCATTTTATACCACGTTTTATTAATCTACTCATGTATTGATTGGCACTTTGGGTTGACTCCACATCTATGTGATTGTGAATTGTGCTGCTGTAAATATTCAAGTGTCTGTGTCTTTCTGATGAAATGACTTTTTTTCCTTTGGCTAAATACCCAGTAATGGGATTGTTGAATCAAATGATAGGTCTACTTTTAGTTCTTTGAGATATCTCCACATAGCTTTCCACACACGTTATACTGGTTTGCAGTCCCCCCAAGAGTGTATAATAAATCTTCTCTTCAAATCCATACCAGCATCTATTCTTTAACAATGTATACTATGATAGACACTGAAGAAAAGAATACCTATTCAATAAATGATGCTAAGAAAAGTGGATAACCACATATAGAAGACTGAAACAGGATCCTTATCTCTCACCACTCACAAAATTTAATTCACAATGAATAACAGACTTAAGTGTAAGGCATAAAAACTATATGAATTCTAGGAAAACCTGTTGGAAAAATGTTATACACTTTAGCCGAGGCAAAGAATTTATGAAGAAGTCTCTGATGGCATTAACGGCAACAAGAAACATTAACAAATGAGACCTGATGACATTAAGAAGCTTCTGCACAGCCAAGGAAACAATCAGAGAAGTTTACGGACAAGCTACAGAATGAGTGAAGATATCTGCATACTCTTTATCTGGTAAAAGGCTGATAACCAGAATTTGTAAAGAAGTCAAGGAAATTAGCAAGGAAAATTCAAATAACTCCATTAAAAAAGACATTAGAAGCTTTTCTAATGAAGTTAGACTACTGGCAAATAAATATCTGAAAAAATTCTCAACATCTCTAATCATCAAGGAAATGCAAATCAAAACCACAATGAGATGTTACCCAACTCCAGTGAGAATGGCTTTTATCCAAAAATCCCCAGACCTTTTAATAACTTTGTTGTGTCTGCTTATTGTGGGAAAGCTTTTGAATATGTGCTTGCAGCATGGAGGTCCACAGTCTCAACTGATCCTCTAGATAAGTATTTCTATTTTTGAGCTTCAGGGCCTCATGGTAGGTAGAAGAATCTAGATTCCTAGCAATAAGTGCTTGAAAAGTAAGAAAGCATTTGGGGGCATGTGCTGAAGACATGGGTATTTTATTGCCTTTGTCCATATTTCAGTTAGATCTTTCTTAGCATCAAACACTTACTTTAAAATGTCATCTATAGAGAACTCAATCAATTCCATCTGTGGTTCTTTTGGGATATTACCTAGGTGAGGCTGAAATGCTCACTTTAGCGCAACGTCATGGAACCTTTCATTTTAGCTCCAAATAATAGATCGATAACAGCTGTGTATTCTTCAAATGATTCTCACATGTCATCCTGCTTATCAATGACCTTTGCCTACTGGGGAAAATGTTCACCTGAAATTTCCCTTGGAAGAAGTGTCTTGAAAAAAGATAGCTTTTCTCAAAATGCCTGGATTTTTTGTCATATTATAAATCTATAATCTATATAGATTTAGTCTTACTTTGCAAAGAAATATTCATCCTTTTGATTTGACATATCATACAGAAATGCTGCATTCCTACAGAAGTCTTCTTTCAATAATTCACATTGCTGATTCTGTTCTTCATTACAGTTAGCTACCTGCCCTCACAGAGGTAAATTTTGGCTGACACCCCTCCTTGATATAAACAATGTACTTGAGAATGACAGGGCAAATCCACACAGAATACCTCAGGGTTCAACTTCAGCAGATTATGAAACTGACAATGCCAGGTTGCATTTGCATGAGTATAGTTGCAATGTGTCACTTTAAATAGTTGCTCCAGCACAGAGGCTTTTTGCTGATGCCGGATACAATGAAAAGAAATGAGAGCGTCTGAATCTGTCAATACTTTTTTTTTTTTTGCAGTTTTTGGCTGGGCCACCTCCGGCATATGGGGCCAGCTCCCTACCCCATTGAGCCACAGGCACTCCCCTGTTAATACACTTTTTATCTGTGCAATAAACCCTTCTTATTATCCTGCCATCGAAGGAATACCATCTGAACATATACTCACTAAATTTACCAAATGCAGTTCAACTTTAGAAGATTTATCTCAAAAGCTGTTAAAGATATCTGTTCTCTGTGTTCTGCAAAGAAAATCTTCTATTATGAATAGAATGAAATATAAATCCTGCACCAAGTCAGTAGTATCCATTGCTTCATCCAAAGCAATTGAATAATATATATATTTTCCTTTTGAAGTTTTACATAAGATTGTTCTGTTAAGGTGAAGGCTAATTCATAGGGCCAGTCTGTTATGGTTCTCCATGAAAGAGGCAGTTCTTCACATTTTGAAATGTTATTGGGGGTCTAAGCCTCCTCCAACTTCGACAGAGCATTCTTTCACAATTTCTCCATCATTGAATGGCTTCTCCATTTCCCCCTAAGTATATAAGGTACTTTACAAGTTGCTTCAGTGGCATTATTTCCAGGTCATATTGCTGCTTGAAAGAATTATCTTTACTTTTGTTTTTCATCTTTTAATTTCTGCAATGCAACCTTTTATGCCTCCCCTTTTAATTTAAAGTATTTGTTTGTGGTCCTTATCTGTGTTATAATGCTAATGAGCATTGAATTTCTTTAATGTCGATATTGCAGTTATCACCAAGCAAGAAAATCATCTTGTGCTAGCAGAAACAAGATAACATTGCAATTCTCAATCCTCATTAAAAAAATATGTTTTCTTCCTTCAGCTTTTTCTTAGTCTTCTTTGATATGTTGGGCTGTTAAGCAGAATTTAAAAATACTGTCAAGCTGTGCAACTATTCACAAATTCCACTTTAAACAGAAACACAGTGCAACACTGTCAAAGGCTGATAACAGACTGACTAGTCAACCCCCATAAATTCTTGCCAACCAGTCTTGTTCAGCTATGGTGCCAGTCAGGCAGAGAAAGTTAGAAATAAATCATGGGTATAGCAGCTATCAATTTAGCCTTGGTTGCTTATTAATGTTCTAATTTTCCTGATCAATCTGGGAGTGTTATTTTATTGAAACCTATTTTATTCTTTGGTATTTTAAATACATTCACTTTTAAAAATAAAATTAAAATATAGAAAATGAACAAAAATACAGGGTGGCTAATTTTTGCACACGAACTTTACAGTCACCTGTATATTAATAAAAGTAAAAGGATTTGGATTCAGTCAAAGGGCCACAGTTAAAGATCTAGAAGACCATATGTATCATTAAGGCTCCATGTTCCCCACCTCTTGTTCATACTTTAGAATAAATAAGAGTGGAACTGGAATGTTCCTAACACAGAGAAATGATAAATGCCTGAGGTGATGGATATTTCACTTATTCTAATTTGATTAGATTGTATACTTGTATCAAAATATCACATATAAAATATCACATCCTATAAATATAAATATATACAACTATTAATGTACCTATAATAATAAAAATTTTAGACAATTACATAGTTTAAAAGATAATGTCTTTTCTTTATCTGTTGTCATTTTGACCAGGAATTCTAGTATCCTGGATACTTCTACCCTAGGGGAAAAAGCCATTGGAGAGGCTTTCCACTGGGGGTGCATTTCAAATATCATTCACATCTACTCTGCTAGATTACTCCTCACTTTGCTTGGCCAAAATGAGGTTTTCTAAATCAATCACATAGCTTGAAGATGTCTAGAGTAGAAGCTGATAGAGTGTTGAGGATCCTATACCATCATAATGATCAAGAACAAGGTTACCTTCTGACTAATGGCAATCAGAATTGGAGGTCTGACTGGTGATTCCCACCAGTCATCATTAAATTCAAGATGACAATTTACTGCATCAATTATGCGTCTTGTTTCAATAAGCACAAGGAAAGATCTGTGACTCTGTACTTTTGTTTACATGGCAACTCAAAAGTAACAAAGATAGATGTAGTGCTTACTATAATAAAGTACATTTTTAAATCAAGAAAAGAAGAAGTATTTTTATTTGTACCAATAACGTTATCATATATCTAATATACTGTATACAAAAGAAATAGAGGAGCAAGAACGGAAAGATGAATATCTGATGTACTCCATACTGGTATGAAATCAATATATAAACAATATATATATTCCTAAGAACAATAAAACACTATCATAGTCCAGTTCAGCAGTAGAGAGAAGCAGGAGGGAGTTGGAGGGAGGACGTATGGCAGAGGGAGGGAGGGCACGAGGCAGGATTTCACCTACTGTGCACATTGTGAGGTTGTATAACACGCCCCTGGGTGAGGGGCTCTTCCACAAATGGAACTTTGCCCTGGAAGTGAGGACAATGTAACCTAAATATCGTACCCTAATATTAATTCGAATAAAGTTTAAAAAAAGAAATAGAGGAAATTCTTTCAAGAGTTCTTAATAGGCTACTTTAAATGTTTCATTTTATAAACAAGCAAGGAAACAATCAAGGAGTCGCTACAGCAAATGCCACTACAGCAGGTTGTCTATGACATAAAAGTGTGTAGAAGTTACCCATTCAATTTGCAAAATCTTTACAAGTTCTAATGCTGAATGAGGGCTTCGTCAGGGTATTCCCCACCACCTGAGCACAATGACTGGAAAGTGAGTTCTTTCCTAGAAGTCCAGCTAGGTAGAGATTTGTTTAAACAAATTCACTCTTTGGGAAATGTAATTCACTAGGATTATAATGGCACTAGTCTAAAAGAATAGTGGCTGAAGTCTAGTTAATAACAAGAAGCAAGCCCTAATCAAAGCAGTGTACACATATGGAATTTTTAAGGGCTCTGTAGAAGAAATTATCTGCTGATTTTAGAATGGAGCATTTGAAGGTAAATTTAGATGCTAATTAAAAACCCACATCCCAGTAATTTCTAACAAACATCACTGCTTCTTATGGAGCACTACCAAGTAAAATTAGTAAAACTTTATTTGCCTACAGTAAAAGGCAGGGAGAAGCACTAAAGAAAAGTTGAGACTGAGCAACTATGACTCTGTCGTCCTTCTTTTAAGAAACGGGTACTCATCACTGAATCTTCTTCAGCACAAAGCAAACACCACACAGAAGAGAACTGGCGCAGACAGACTTTCTGCCTCAGATCATGATGAGTTGTATTGTTTCACAATGGAAGCTGGAGGCACAGTTGTGATAAAAATTTTATCTATTTTACTTAATTGACTAAAAAAGTAATGGTGAGGGAATAAAATAGCCACTTTCTTTCTACTTACATTCAAAAGAAGAGAGAGATTTGATAATTATATAAATTCAAAACACAGCCCTGAAAAGAATCTTAAAGGGTTGACTTGTTTACTCTTTCTTCTTGTTTATTTTTAACATGTAAAAATTTGAAGCCAGGAAGGTTAAATAGTTTGCAAAAGTACAAAGCCCATTAGAGGCAGGGACCTAGGCTTCCTGATATCATTCTAACTTAAAAACAAACATTTATCAATGAAGACCATAAAGCAAAGAGGCGAAGTAAATTCTCTCAATAGAAACACACCCACACGCACATACATATTTAGGGGGACAGCATGGACAATTTTCATCAAAGAGCACAAGACTGTCATTGTCCCCTTGTCTTAACCTAATGTCTCTTCACCAAGCAGGGTCTTCACACCCAGGTGTCAGTTTATATCACACCTATTTACTGCCAAGTAAAAGTGCTCATTTCTTCACATTCAGACTTGCTAAAATGACAACACTGTCATCATCATTGACCTTAAATGTTTCTTCTAGGAAAACATCGCAGTGGCAGATTCTCAGCTGGTTTTAAGGGGAACTAACAATTCGGTTGGGAAGCCCAAGACAGATGCATAAAAGAGAAAGCAATCCTATCAGGTTGGTGCCCAAGGTTCAGTTCAGGCCCTGAATGCTACATGGGAGGTAGGCATTATAATTTCCACAAAAGAAAAAAGTCAGTCTCAGAGGAACTACTTTGGGTGTAGGTGGTGAAGCTCACATTGAAAAGGCAGGTCAATGGGCTCCAGCACGCTCATCTTGGAGCCACACTCTCTCCCCTGTATAAGCCAGCTTGGCTGCCAGACAACGGGACAGGGCATCTTCAGTTCACACTGACGCTATGATCTATCCATTTATGGGACACGAGCACTTTAGATTTCCCTGTGGCATTAGCAAGACATTTGCCTCCTAAGAAAAAGTAGACTGTTGACATAGTCATGGCTTGTATGTATATCTTCTATCCCAGTTGCCTGAGGAAGCATTTCTGTCTGCTGAACTTTCACTTCACTTAGAGCCAGATGGCACACTCTCTGGGACTTGGGCAGAGGAAGCCTTGGATAAATGCCTGATGGCTAGTATTAACTCATGCTCATGAAAACATACACAATGAGGTCTATGTAACATATATATCCTAGTCCCTACCTGTCTGTGACATGGAGCTTCAACTTGTTTACCTTCAGAATATTCTACATCTGGTATTTTTTGGTTGGTATTCTTGATAGGGAGAAATTAAGAAGCTATCTGCACTGCACATAGAATTTTATTTACTTGTACAGTATTATACTTTTCATAGGTTCATAATAAGTTCAGGCTTGAGAAAGCATTTTGAAGCTATTATCATAATGCTTTGACTATGGATGACTAATAATCTGAAAAGAACAAGCTGTTATCTTTACAGGTTTGAAATTAGTCAACAGTATAATGAAATGGCTAGGAAGCTCATGAATATTAAATGTTCTTAATAGATATAGAATGTCTCAGACTAAGTATTCTAAATGTTTGTTTTAGATGAGAACATTTAGAGGAATGGAGAGAATGTAGAATCTCAGGCATATTGTTCAGTGGAGAGGCGGGTGTAACCCCACAGTGGGTGAGGAACAGCTGCAAATATAGGCAAAGAATTCAGGAAGGAGCATAGTATTTTTTTTTTTAAGTCTAGTGCTCAAAAGGAAGAGAGGTTAGATTCATAGTCTTCAACTTTAGCAACTGAAAAGTAGGCAAATAAATGGAAGAAAATGTTGAGTCAGCACAAGGCAGACATGAATACCTCTTAGAATGGACTGGCCAGCAAAAAAGTGTCATTCTCGACTTATTTTTTCCAAAAGGAGTGAAAATTCAAGCATGAGATACTTACCTCTAAAGTTAGTTAACATCCTAACCAACCATTTTACTGGGCATGTTATTTACATTGTATGTGTTCCAGGTTAAAAAAAAAAAATCACTTGCCAAAAAGACATCCTGTACTGTCTTGTTTACACAATTGGCTGAGGGAGGATTCTGGCTTCACCAAACCACGACTCTAACCAACTCAAGATTCAAGCAGGGATTAGGTTATCTGAATGCTCGTATTATTTACTATTTACACCGTTACAGAAAAGCATAGGGGTATTTTTTAAAGAAAAAGCAATGGATGGTACAGACACACTAGAGCACACTAAGAAGTTATTTGTATTATTGACATTTAAAAAATCTGTTCTTCAAAAGCAAGTCCAGTCCCCATAATTACACAATTTACCAGAGGAATGATCAAAGAAGCTTAATCTTCAGGTTAGCAGATTAACAAACATAACCCATGCTTTTTTTCCTCTAAGCTAAACAATTTGCTGTCTCATATTCTCACTGTACCACTCACACTAATCTTTACATTAACAATGCTTGCCAGATGATAGCCAAAAAGGCCCACCAAATTGGACTAACTTCAGGATTTGTTTCCATGCTAGCGTGCTTCATGGGCTTGGCAGAAGCAGGCTGCAACTGTGGCTCCATTTATTACATTATGCTATAAACATTATGTCTTGAGCTAACAAGATACTCAACACAACAGTCCCATAGGTTACCAAGCACTGTAAACATCTTGTTAATACAGGCGCCAGAGATCACATATGGAAGGCCGCTAGTATCCATTTTTAAGTGGTTTATGATTGGAGTCTGCTGTTTAAAAACTAATCATCAAAAACCATGGCATTTGTGAGGCAAAGTTATGTTCAGTTTGAAAAAAGCACTCATGTTGTCACTTTGTCATTGTGTTATGGACATTTATTTCACACCTTTGCCTAGTAAGGGTTGGCTTCCCATGGCATTCAGGAGACCAAAACTATAATTTCACTGTGATGTATTTACTCCCCCACCAAAAAATGCTGGCGTACCAATTTTCCTTAGATTAATGTGAAACAAAAAGTTTACAAGGGCGAAAGCAGGTGAGGGATGAGGCAAGCTTTTTAAAATATTAATGATGTTTTCCAAGAGTCTGTAGGCTGAAATACATCCTTCGAGCTCCATCCAAAGCTCCATCTGAAGGGAAACTGTAAATAACTGGAGATCCCTCCAGATCTAATCTGGTAACAAGAAGTTTGATTTTTCCCAAAAGAAAATAGAACTCCCAATCACAGAGCAAATGGAACTAACAACACTGTCTGCTATTATCATTTTATTTTGTTTGAATCCAGCATTTTAGCTTCTGGAAATGTTTTAATAGTAGTCTCCTCCAAGGCACAGGGGCACCCCCAGAAAAAGGGACTTCTAGGGTGACCCAGGTGGAAACAAGCCTGGAAGACAGTTGCTAGGGTTGTCGCAACATCCCAGGTCTGTGAGAAAAGTGTCTTCTCAGGCACACATGCCAGGGGTCTAAAGGTAAACTCCCCTGAGACCATCCACTCCCTAATCACCGTGGACAGCAGCACCTTGGAAATCTCAAATCACAGCTGCCACCTGCTATCTCTGTGGTTCTGTGGCCACACCTACACACATCTCCTAGACCCCTCAAACCTGCTCCCATGCTGTTTTCCTGAGAGCTCTAGAAACCTCTGTTTCCAGCTCTCAGGCTCTGAAATACAATGGGTTTAGGCATTTTAAAGCCCATAGTACTTAATTCTATTCAGGAACTTCTGTGACTTCCCAAACCTCTGGCCTCCCGTTACCTTTCTATGTCCCTTCCAAGATCTCCTGGCGGCACAAACAGGCGGGGCGGCACCTCTACGGCCTTTTCCTCCACCACCCCCGCGCACACCCTACTGGCTCAGGCGCCAACACGCCTCGCCAGTCGCACACACGCGCGCACACACAGCGCACACGTACACCCGTTCAATACATACAGCCAACGCCAAACCATGAACCCCGCAACCGTTCCCGGCAGGCATCTCCCCTGGGCTATACATAAAGCACTCGCCCCAAATAGACTTCCTCACTCACCTGCAAGGGGGTGGCCCTGCCCCGCAGCCTCTTGCTGCCAGCGCCCTCCCCCCAAACTCGTGCATACCCCATTCATTTGCAGCCTTCATGTCTAGGACAGTTCTGTCAAAACTTTTTCTTTTCTCTCTCTCTCTCTCTCTTTTTTTCTCTGAGCCTGGTTGATTTCATAACCACGAGTGTGTCCCAGACTGGAAGAGGTCGGCTTGCCACAATTTCCATCTACTCCAGTTCATAGGGACTGGTGGCTGTGACCCTCCTGACCCCAGATGCACTTGTGCCAATACGCGGCTGCAGTCCTCACAAACACGCAAAAGGCGGCTGTTTGGGAAGGAACGCGCGGTGTGGACGCTCACTGCTGGACCTCCCGGGTCTCTCCCAAGCACTCCTCCTGGGACCTCTCCCTGTTCGGCAGCGGCAGCTTCAGCAGCTCCTGCCCTGGGCCGACTGGTGATGTCAAACAGAAACACACTCGCTAAACTTTTATGACTTTAACAAAATCGTCTTCGGAAGAAACCGCTCCATGCACCGCACACACGGGCTGGAGCAGGCGCCAGCGTGGGATGTTTAGCCCGTCGCCCCCAGCTGCCTGCCCCCCCCCAACTTCCAGCCACACACACACACACTCACTCACTCACCAGTACAGATCGGGTTACAACAACCCACCAACAGAAAACAACTTCTTCGCTAGGAGGAGGGGTGCGCAGCCAACCTCCAAGTCACCCGGAACAAAATTATTCGTTTAAATACATAAGACAGATCCCCTCCCCCCATTTTCACAAACAACTGGCGTCCCAGGGTCCACTTCCAGGCCCCCTGGCCCCAAAGGAGGTAAATAAGAGAATAAGAGCCCGATTTCTCAAAGCCCCTCCAGTACCTCAGAGCCGAGCCTCTGTAGAGAGCGCGCAGGTTCGCGTCAGTGCTGGGGCCGATGGCGCGGGGGGCCTTCGGCCCGCGTGGCCCCCGCCCGGGGTCCCCGCCACCGCCCAGGCTCAGCAGCAGCAACCGCCGCCACCTCTGCCGTAGCAGCCGCCGCTGCCTCCGCCGCCGCCGCTCCCCAGACCGCCTCCTCTTCCCATGGCTGCGCCCTGCTTGGCAGCTCGCGGGCTGTCAGCCTCGGGAGGAGGGAGGAGGAGGCGGGGTGAAACGGGAAGAGAGGATGGGAGGGGAGGGGTGGGAAAAGGCCGCCGCCGTTCACCAGGGGTCACGCCGGGCCTGTCCCGCAGCCCCCCGCATCTGGACTGCCGAAGCCAGGGAAAGGGGGAGTTCAGGGAGGCCGGTTCGAGACCCGCGGCGGAGAGACCGAGCGCGTTCCGGGCCACGCATTCCGAGGAGCTAGGATGAAGCTTTCCCGGCCAGGAGTTGTAGTTGGTGCGTGTCACTCTCATCTGGGCTGAGCAGCTCCTCCTAGAGGAAAATATTGGTAGTTGCCAGACACTTCCTTCCTCTCCACCCCCTCTTGTTCCCAAAAAGAAGGCAGGACTGAGAAGAGTGTTTAAGTATGCTCAAAAAATTCGAGGGAGCACTCACAGAGAAGTTAGCTATCTGCAAGAATGGGGAGAAGAACCAGAAGGATGGTTTGGAAAGCGTGCCTAGCCAACCAAACATTACCTCTCCACCAGCAACCAGTTTCCACGCTCCTGCTCAGTAGGGCATGGTGAAAAGGTAGTTGAAACATTCCTTCTGGACATTATCGCAGAATAAAAAACAGAGACAGAGAAGTTCAAGGGCACACAGTAGGCTAGCAGAGAGGTATGTCTGGAAGCCAGAGGACAGGGCTGCAGGGAGAACAGCCTTGAGTGGGAGCTGGGGAAAGGCTTTTAGCTGCCTAGCACGGGACATCTGTGACATCTGTCAAATGTGAGTCGTGCTTACCTCATTCCACTCTTGGGAAAATAAAGTGAGACAAGAAGTTGTGCTACAGAAAATTAAAGTTGTGAATCAGTGTATCATTTCTGTACCTCATCAAACTTCCAGTCACCACTTGTTTATCTAAGCAAAGAGAATAAAAGTCCGCTCCAGGTTGTCTCAGATCTGAAGAAGGAGCCGTCCCTGTGATATTTCCTCCTTTACTCTCTACTGGCTCAGTTGTAACACCACTTATCTATAAGATTCTAACAGCTTCAGCTTACTAAAAGGCATTCTTCCTACAGGCCTACTAGACACAAAACCAAGTTTACATCCACAGAGAAATTTTTAAACAATCTTAAGGAACAAAGAAGTTTCCAGCATTCAAATAAAAGATCCACAGAGCGTTGCAGGATCCACTGTAGTAAATGGGTGGCAAGACTTGGGGAAAAAAACACAGGATCAAAGACTTAGAGATAGCAAATACCACATAAGACACCTCTATGTTCAAAGGAACCAAGGAAGTGAAAAACTCCTTTCCTTAGAATGCTTTCAGAGGCTCAGCTGTGCTTCAGCACTCTGTTCCAAGCAAAGATACCTAGAATTAATGAAGAAGGAAAGATTCTGGAAGGGATATTTTTTATTACAATTCTGCCTTAGAGTAGGAACTGGGATAGTTATTGATCTTGGTCCTATTCTATTCCACTGAACTATAAGGATGCATTCTTTCCATAAGACTTTTCCCCAATCCACTGAATTCTGGGGGTTCCACAGCCTGCTGAAACATGCTTACTGGTGTCTGGAGCTTTTAAAAGGGGAGGTATCCATACTGGAAACCCAACTTGGAAAAGTAAAAGGTGAGAGCACAGCCAGGCAAAACTCCTGCCATGTAGTCCTTCCATGCCAATCTGGCAGAAAGGGCAGTTTGGCCGAGTGAAGACCAGGCCGTCTTCAAATGCTGACTCCAGTCCTGTCTGAGATGACCTTCCAAGTTGGCTCTTCAGATTCTGGCAGCACCAACCTCTCTCTTTATATCCGTTTTCTGCCTTCTCATCTTTACCCTTTCCCTCACCCAAGCCCAGAAGATCTCTATCCCTGCCAGTGTTTATCAACATTTTTTATGTCAGGGCTTACTTGAACCTGTGGTTAAACTTCCGTGGCACACTTAAATTACGTGAATAAAAAAAAAGAGTAATAAAAAAAGAATATACTTACTGTGCTTTGACCTTCCTTAGAAAATAATTAATGATCTTTAAAAATATTCACCGCATACCAAAGATCCTCTCCCAGCACAGTGTTTGAAAATCACTGATCTAGGAAGTGCCAGATGGACTTCGGAAAGATTCTCTAAGCTCTCGTCTTTCCTTTCCAAGATCACCTCAGATCCTACTTAGGAGAAAAGGAATTGACTCCAGCCTCCATTCTGTGTGGTGTGAAAGTGGGCTGACTGCTCTGGAGGCTGCTGCACCTTTGATAAGAAGGTCTTCATGCACAGAAGGCGCAGGAAGAGACACCCTGGCTAATATTATGGAATTAGATATAAGCTTGCAACTTACATACAGAGCAGCCTTTATTTTTAAACCCCACAAATAAAAGTCTCTACCTCATATATGACCATGTATCTGTTTATAGCAGTATGTGCCTCTTTACATTTTCTAAATTGTGGGAGAAAATGTATCAGTTATAGATCTGACTAATTTGTTACAAGCCAGAGCCCATTGACCTTGTGAGGGGGTGACACTTCATTTACTATGGCTTCCCCTTTGCCTGGAGTATCCTACCTTTGTTCACCCAGAGAAATCATCCTTAACCTTCAAGGTCTAGTCAATTCTTCACTTCCTCTCTGAACCTCTCCCTGACTCTTCCTGAGAGTGGAATTAATTAATTTCCCTGAGTCCACACTTTTATAAGCCCTTACTCTTCCTCTCATTAAATACTGCAGTTTTTCCTTCTATGTCTGCTTTCCCCCTTAATTATGAGAGTCCTGAGGAAAGAACTACATATCTTTGATATTTGTATCTGCAGTGTCTAGATTGGTGCCCAGAAAATAATAAGGTGTTCAATCAATGTTAATCCAATTGAATGAAAATTTATATCTCCTACATTAAAAACTCATCCCCAAATCTCATCACGGAGCCCCAGAGTGCCAACTGATCATCTCCACTTGGTTGTCTAACAGAATTCTGACACCATACATGTCCACATCTGAAGTCCGGCCTTTCTCCTCCAAAACATGCCAATCACAGTTGGTGACATCTTCATCTCAGTAAATGGAAAATACTTCCTGCCAGTTATTTGGGCCACCAACTTTTGAAGTTATCCTCGCCTCTTCTCTGTCTTTCACATTCCATGTTGATAATCTGTTTGTTTCTAGGAGAGATTAAGAAGATTCTGGTCTGAACCTCCGGAACTTCTTGATTCTGCAATAGCCTTTTAACTCAACTGGTCTTCTTGCTTTGACACCCCCTCCCTTTCCAACTCCCACCACCAACAACTCAAAGTCTAATCTAAACTCAGTTGTTATAGAGATTCTTTTTAAAACGAAGTGATATCATGTTCAAAACTCTCCAATTGTTCCCCATTTAAATCAGAGTAAAATTCAGAATGTCCCATGAGACCCTACGTGAGCTGTGTACCTCTGTTCTCTCACCTTGTGTCCCGTGACTCTCAATAGTGATGGTCACCCATTCTGCTCTAGGCACACTGGTCTCCTTATTGTTTCTTAAACAAGCCAGACAGACTCCTAACTTACAGCCTTTGCACTGGCTCTTCCCTCTGCCTTAGATACTCTTTCCCAGACATCCATTTTCTTCCTCCCTCACTCTCTTTGTCAGTGAGTCCTATCTTGACCTACCTATTCTACTTTATTACAGCTGACTCCTCCCCACTCTTGGCTGCGAACATTAATTGCATTTAAAAAACAATAGGCACAATTAGAACATAATTCAGATTATGTGTATTAGAGTGCAAATATCTAGGTCAGATTGTTATCCCCCCAAACCATAAACCGCCACAGTATAAAATCCCTAAATATAGTCACCTGAGATTAGGGCATTGCTTTGGTCACTCTGTTGTACTATGAGGTGCCAAACCTTTTTCTCAAAACAAAACAAAGACACCAAAACACCGAGAGCAGCATTTGGTAGCTGGTTCATTTTATAGCATTTGCAGTTGGAGAACACGGGATTGGTCATCAGGAGCCTTGAGGTCCTGTGTGGGTCACCTGGAACATTCACTAAGTCAGTTACTGATCTCTTGATGACTCAGTTTCTTCATTAATGATGGGGCTGCTAACAGATCATTCTAGCTGTAAAATAAATTATTCAATTGATATTGGTGATGGTTAATTTTGTGTGTCAAATTTCCTAAGCTTCAGTACTCACATATTTGTTCAAACATTATTCTAGATGTTTTTTGTGAGATATTGCTAAAATGAGGTTAACAGTTAAATCAGTAGACTCTGAGTGAAGCAGATTGCCCTCCATAATGTGGGTGGGCTTCATCGATTCGGTTAAAGGCCTTAATAGAAAAAGACTGACCTCTCTCAAAGAAGAGGGAATTCTGTCAGCAGACAGCACAGCCCTGGGATCTAAACTGCAGCATCGCCCTTGTCTGTGTCTGCAGCCAGTCTGCCTGCACACCCTGGGCTTCCCAGTCGTCACAATTGTGTGGGCAAATCTCTGAAAATAGTCTGTGTGTGTGTGTCCTACCTACACACGCATATATCTCCCCAATTAATACAGTATTTGTTGGCAAAATTAATAAGATTCTAAAAATAAAACACTTCCCTTACAGGATTAAAAAAAGAACTAACACTGAATTCCCAGCCACTATGTTCTTTCTTTTATACAGAAAATGTTGGAGAGCCTACACTGTTGACAGACTTTGTTCTAAGAACATAGGATGCATCGGGGGAAAAAACAAAGCACCCACAAAGATGTCTAGATCTGTACTCTAGACAATATCAATGAAGATAATTAAGTATATTGCTGAAGTGCTGATCAAAGAAAACTATAGCAAGATCAGGGGCTCAGAATTGTCAGGTAGCAGGTATAAGAATATGTGGATCTTCCTTTCTTGCCCCGGACTCTGTCTCGGAATTAAGCATGGGATGGCTATGAACACACTGTGAGAATTTCTTGACCTGGCTTGGCACATTTAGCTCAGTGGTTAGGATGCCAGGCACAAACACTGGGGCTGGAGGATTCAAACTCAGCCTGGGCCTGCTAAACAACAATGACAACTACAACAGAAAAATAACCGGGTGTTGTGGCAGACACCTGTAGTCCCAGCTACTTGGAAGACTGAGGCAAGAGAACTGCTTAAACTCAAGAGTTTGAGGTTGCTGTGAGCCATGACGCTACTGCACTCTACTAGGGTGACATAGTGAGACTCTGTCTCAAAAAAAAAAAAAGAATTTCTTGACTAGAACAATCTTTTCATGTGAGTGCCCCAGCTCCAGCCAACAACTGCCTTGCTTAAGGATGGCAGAGAAATCACGCAAGGAAGGAAACAATTTGGAGGAGTACTTTATTTTTTTCCTGCTAGATTGAGAGGCGACAAGGGAAACACCATTTCATAATCAGGGAATCATCAGCCTAAATTTATTAGGAGATTCTAGAGCCAACCTGAAGTGTCAAATCACCGTTTATTTTATCAATTAAAAAATATTTTAATTCAGAGTTTATAAAAACTAGAAGGAATAAGTGAAACTGATTTCTTGGGCTCTCTCTGATGGATTCAGAGCTACCCACAGGAACGTTCCAGGCCTGGGAGATGCCAAACTGTGTATAGCCACCCAAAGAAAGGAACAAAATAAGACAAGTCTCAAAGGGACTCATGAAGGAACATGCTCCCTTCAATCATTTAAATGTAGAGATTAAAACATTTTTGTGATATTTTCCCTATCCCCTCACCAAATGCAAACGTCTATTTAAAAAATAAAAACTATCTGATAGATGATCATCTAGTTTCTGCTGAAAGTACATTAGCCAGAATCCGTCATTCCATTATTTATACATGGTTTTACCTCTAGGGTTCAAAAGGAGAAAATTATGAACAAATTTCGCATGTCATGCAGCCAGTCACTTCTGCTGGCATAACATGAGCACCGCTTTCTATTGCTTCTCATTGGCATGGTTTGCAGACACTACATCTTCCTGGGCCTCATCTTGGTGTATATTCCAGTTTATCAAACTCCTTCCTAACTTCCTGTTTCAAATTCAGTTTCACCTGGTCATCACAAGATAGAGGAAGACCATCAGCTTCCATGGAAAAATGGAAATGACAAAAAGGCCAGGAGTCTGGTAGAGCTGGTGGGATTCCCAGCTCCCAATAACCTGTGCCCCTTGTTCAGCCTACACTCCAAGGAAGGGAATTCAGGAACCTTCCTGTGCTAGACGGATTTCTATCCTTTCTTTTCTTTTTCATTCAATCCTTTTTATGTAGAGTATTATGTTATCCTTTATCTCTATCCTCTTTATTTTTAGAAGAGGTGAAAATATAAAAGCAAAAAAAAAAAATGTAAAAGAGAAAGGAGTTCTAGCTACATGAAACCATACCTTTCATTAATAAATTTGAGAGTGAAATAAAACAGATTTCAGCTATCACAGCCAAAAAAATAAATCAAATTGTTGAAATTAAATTTGCTTCACAAAATTTGTGTAGAATATGTTTTTCCAACACTATAGAATAATCCAAGCATGATCACACAAATTATGTCCACTTATATTCATATCAGTCCTGTGAAAAAGGTGTGATTATCCTCTTTTTCTTAGTGAGGAAGTTGGCTTTGAGAAGCAGTGCAACTGGACCTGGTCACACAATGAGACTCTGCAGGGGCTGGATGGGAAGACGAAGCCTTTCTGTGCCAGATTTGTTCATTGGACTTCTCCACAGCCTTTCTAGGTATCCATGCCTACCTACTGGGTTCCCCATCTTGTGTTTTTAAGTCATCAGCTTACAACCATCTGTCTATGCCAAAAACTTTAAAGTCATACTCCAATTTATTGGAACCAAACTAATGGTAGTGGCAGTGAGGGGTTAGGGAGATAAGGAAAGTCTCTTATATTTTTAGTATCATTACATGCAGGTCTGCCTTGAACATTTCTGGGGTCAAGAGAAGAGGACAAGTGGAGCCCACATACCATAAACCTAAACATTTAAAAGTTATAGTCAGTGAGTTATTGGATACAATGTGTTCTAGCCTCTTCCATTAAGAACTCTATCTTTATAATGACCTGGAAAGTCAGGTTTGGATTTAGATTTCTCAGACTTGTTGGAGATTGGCAGCAGAAGGGATTTGTGCAGGGATTGGCCCTCAGTTTGATTCTCAGTCCCCAGTCTTTGTCACTTCTCTTTCCACTCCTGGCTCCCCCTACATACAGTGAAGGTCTCCAGTACATGTGTGTATAGGAGTTCACATGTCCAAGCTCAGGCCAACTTCCATTTCCCTAAACCTAGGATTCCAGGACATGTAGCCTGGGATTTCCAAAGTCTGTGATACCCAAAGAAGACAGAGAGAGCATCACCCGTGAGTAGGTACACCCCATTTACCCAAAGGTTCCCTGTGTAGTAAATGGGGGTATGGCTGGAGGAAAGCCAGCTTGAGGCCTCTCTGGCATGAGCCTGAGGGCATTTGCATGATCCCATTTAGATCCATATATTTTACATTTCTCTAGTGAGAACATGGTTGGAAGAGGCAGGACATTGGGCTAAAAGCACCTTGGATAAAAAGACCATGATATATTTTCAGTTGAGGAGTCCAGTGTAGAATTCAGCATACATTAAGAACTTAGCAAGTGCTTATGAAAATAGTTAAATTTTATTTTTTAAGGCAGTCTGATACTTATGATTGAAACTAAAGCTAAAAGAAACACAATACATTGTGAAATGTATTTGAGACATATGTAGAAAAGAAACCAACCACCTGACAGTGCAAATGTTCATTTGAATAGATTCTGATTTTGGTTATTATGAATGGACATTCTGGTAAATGCCTTTTGGTGACCATTTGTACCCATTCTATTGAGTGTATACATGGCCATAAAGTATTCAAAAGTCATTGTGCCAACTTACACCAGCGTAAAGGGCTGATTGCTCACATCCTCACCAACACCTGGTATTTTTCATCATTTTTGTTCTAGCCATTCTGGTGCTTATGGAGAATGCTGCACTGTGGTTTAAGTAGCATTTCCTGATCCGTAAGGCACTTGAGAACCTTTTCATGTTGACCAGCCATTTGGACCTCCTCTTTCAAGAGTGTCTTGTCAGCTCTTACATATTATATATATGTGTGTGTGTGTGTGTATTATGCCTATTGATAGATATTCTCCAATTCTAAAAAATTATTTTGAAAAAATTATATTAAACTATTAACTGTGATTTCCTTTAGTCTAAGGAAAGAAAAATTTTAGAAAGTGGTAGGGTATAGGAAAGAATAAGGACTTATACCTTGCTTTTACACTTGAGTTTTCTTTCAATTTAGGGAACATAAATCCTGAATCTATATAACAAAAATGTCATCTATATCAGTAGTTGAATCTTAATAGAATATTAAAATTCTATGCTTTATGAAGTGCTTGAATCAAGTTTTTCTAGTAGATTGAATATGTAAATTACTTTATCATCATTTGATTCACAAGCAACATTCTAGAAACATACCCATCATACAATGAGAGGCCAAGTACAGCCTCTAATTAATTTATTATTCATTTTAGTATAATAAAAAGCATGGTTAAAACAAAGCAGTTGATGAACACTTTACTTCTGTCAACTTTGGTAGTTTCCCAAACCAATCGATGATGCTAAAATTTTTAATCTGTTTATGTCCATATTATCCATTTTATTATTTATTTGTCCATTTTGTGTTTCTCTAGCCTCTGTCTATGGAGTTAAGGTGGCTTCTGGGGATTTATATTGGCCTTCCCAAATGTATAAAACAGGTGAGAAAATGGGGATGAAAGGAAAATAGGATATGAAACTAAGGTGCATGTGACCTGCAGGGAGTGTTAGCCCTTGTAGTATGTGTCAGAATGTCCTGGTCCTTTGCTACAAATGGGCCACCGGTTTAGTTCTGAGCTTCGTGGTGACTACAACGAATAAGAAAACATGTTCCTTTATAAGATGTACATTGCTTATGGGTGAAAGCCAAGCAGTTGTTTAGAAGTGCACGTTCTTATGAACCATGACATACAGGAAATTGTTGCTTGGGGTCATCTTATGGGAACTGGAGATGGTGGGCTGAATGAAGCGGCAGTGATGTATGTGATGAAACACAAGGGTCCTCTCCTCTCTAAAAATTCTTGTGGAGATTCCCGAGTGGGAAAATGTTGCAGAAATTAGAGGCAAGGTAGCACCTTTAACTACTTTTTAAATTCAAAGCCACGGCTGAAGTCTGATTTTAAGAAAACAGTGCTTATGTCATGGGGATCACAGAAAGTTTTGGTTCAAAAATTATTCTGTGTAATTTTACATTTAATAATGTCTTACTTTGAGAATTTGGTACTAAAGTATTTAAGGCATTCATAGTACATGAAAATCTTAGAGTCTGTAGAACTATGAGTTTCAGGGTTTGAGCAAAACACATCCAGATAAGAAAAAACTAAAATGAGCAAGATATCTGGAATTCATTTATAAGCCCTAGCTTTCCTTGGATTATATGAAGTAAAATGGACCTAAGTACTGCCTTATCTTGGGGATTATTAGATTTATTAGAAATATATCAACTGTTTCACTTATGTTTATGACTCACAAAAGAGTCAATAAACAAATTTAATGACACCCGCATGCCTTATGCATGATGAACATTGATTCCAAACTGAAAACTATAAAAACACAATTTAGAGTCTGTTTTTGTATCCTTTAGACCACCCTTTGAAAATAAATGCGTAGAAATAAGCAACATTAATAAATTTAAATTATTGGAAGTGGCCATATAGGACTGGTAGAATCAAGAGGTCAAGTTTTTGTGATGAGAACAAGGGTCACCAAAGTTTCCCTGATAAAATTCCCTACTGTCCTCTTGTGTTACTCTACCCAAATTTTATCAAAAAAGCATCTTAAAAACATTCTTAAAATCCCTTCTTTTTGGTAAAGTTTTGATTCGCAGAGGAGTCTTGTCAAAATTTATATATCTGAGATAAGTGACAAACTAATTTCTTATAACCCATTGTACATTCACAGGAATGAAGTAAGTGGTTAAAATTTTTCATAAACAAAGTAGTTTGATTTTTGTTTTTCCCCAAGAATTGCATATTTTGAAAGATATTGTATGCCAAATATTAAGTTTATTTACATTCCTATTTTTATTAATCTATTTATATAATTATAACATTAGGCTGCTGATCACCATGAGATAATAACATAGTTTGGCTCAATGGGAAGGAATTCAGTGTTTTAGTTTTTCCTATGCGGCTTAATTATGAGTAGGGTGTACTTTGCAATGGAAGAATGTAATTATATAGAGATACAGATTTGTCATAATATACATGTTTGTATATATCGTATAATTTTCTGTTAGGTTAAGCATAATATATCAGTATAGTAAAAACGAACACAAAAGAATATAGAATGACCAATTATTTGCAACAAAGAAAACAAGAAAAAATTAATTACCATAAAAGGATATCTTAAAAGCTGATTCATAAAAAAAGACAACTCAATAGAAAGTAGACATTTGAAAGATAGTTAAGAACAGAAAATTCATAGAAATATAAAAATAAATTATTATAAACATGTGAGAAGACATCCAAATTCATTCACTGTTAAAGAAAATGTAAATTAAAACACTAAGTCTTTTTTAAAATCTGTTAGGTGGAGGGATAAAAATGTTAATAATGTGCATTATTAATCAGGGTGTGGGAACACAGACACTCTTATTCAGTGTCCATTAAGAATATAAATAGGTAAAACCTATTCCCAGGACAGCTCACCGTATCTATAAACTCCTAAAGGCATATAACTTCTAGCTCAGAAATTCTACTTTTAGAGGTATATATTTCTAGATAAACTCACAAAATCTTGCTGAATTATATGAAGGAAGGCAATTTGGAAGTGAACCCACATTTGTTGTCTTTGACTATTTAAAATTGTATATTAGTTTTATACAGAAATGCTTAATGTTTTTACACATAAAGGATATATTTATTTAATTTTATTTTTAATTTAAATTTTTAAATCGTAACTGTATACCTTTATGGGGTACAATGTCATTATTTGAAATACAATGTGGAATGCTTAAATCAAACTGATTAACATAACCATCACCTCACTTGTTTTTTGTGGTAAGATATTTATAATATACTGTTAGTTGTTTTGAAATGTACTCTTGCAAAGAAATTTTGCAACAGAATGTTTATTGCAGCACAATTTATAATTGCCAAGTCATGGAAGCAGCCCAAACACCCATCAACCCGTGACTGGAGTAACAAATAGTATATGTATACCATGGAATACTATGCAGCTACAGAATATGGAGACTTTACATCTTTTATGTTTACCTGGATGGAGTTAGAGCATATTCTTCTTAGTAAAGTATTTCTAAGAAAAAGTATCCAATGTACTCAATACTATTATGAAACCTATATATAATCACACATTCACATGAATGATAAAATGCAAATATAGTCCAGAAATGTTTAATTTTTATATAGTCATTTTGTCCGCTTGCTCATTCCAGCTATTTATATAGGTAACTCTTCTGTGACAGATCAAAGCAGCACTGACTTTGTTTTGAGGAAACCAAGACTCACCCATTAAGAATGACAGCAAGAGATTTGATCCCAGTTCAAAGGCTGTGATATTTTCACCTCAGCAAACCTCATCTTGAAATGCTGAAAAGACCATAGGCCACAACCTTAAAGTAGCTACCATTATCTGTTTGAGTTTCTACTAGTTGGGGACCCCCAGATAGAAAGCTACTGATGCATAGTTGACTTAGTGGAATAACTTTCCCACCTCTTAGTTTCTGATAGATAAAATATGCACCAAAATCTTTCTGAACTTTAGAACGTTGAAATAAATATAATTTTCCATATTTGGTAATATTACTTCTGAAGGTATTAACGTTTTCAGAGATTTCCAAATGAGAAAATAACACATCGGTAAGATTGATAACCTTCAGTCAGAGCAAGTACATCCCATATGATGATGGAGAGTGTATGATTAGTAACATTTTTAAAGGGCAAGTTGGCAGTACATATCAAAATATAAGTGCTGCATATCCTTTGACCCATCATTTCCGCTTTTTGGAATCCTCTTAGAGTAATGTTTATCTGAGTTTCAAGACACAAGGACAAATACTTATTCCAGCTTTAATGGTAGAGAAAAACTGAGGAGAATTAAAAAGCTCCTTAATATAGATAAATAGAAATTTTTAGACTAGAGTGTTACACAACTATTAGAAAAATGAGGTAGGTAAGTATTCACTGATACAGGCTTTTATCAGTGATGTTACATGTTGTAAGTATCAGATAAAAATAGTTGCAGAAAAATAGCTAAAGTATGAACAAACTTTTATAAAAATTCCTGGCAAAAGATCAGGTTATATCTAGGGAGTGGAAATGGAAGAAGGATAAGAAGCAGGTAATTGAGAGCCTTGTCAAAAGAAAAACAAATAAAAAGAGGCAATTGGCTGCCTGCTTTGGACACTGTTTTCCCCACCTCCTGTTCTCATAAGGAAGGATGGCCAGGAGCTGTGATAAACCTTTAGCAAAATGAGGCTGAAAGATAATTTTTATTAACACACAAGGCAAATAATTAATGAGTCTTTCTTTCAATAAGAATTGGTTACAGTACAATGTGACATAGTTATTCATTCAACTTTCTTAAGATGTCCTAATGTGATTAAAGAAAAAGTGAGTCAAGGAAATTTTATAGTTGTGTATATAAAAAAAATCCCCATAAGACTTTTCTATGGGTCATATTATAGACCTAAATGATTCACATACTTTGGAGAAAGGAAGGGTGAAAAGCAGAATAATGTTGGTTGCTATTCCAACTCCCACTAAGGATTCATTTCTTTCATTTTTTATTAGGGCTAACACCCTATCTCTATGCTTGGCAGAACATTATCTCAGTATAAGTCAGGGAGACATTTTACAATTGAGTGCAATTTTTCCTGTGGGAAGAGTTGTCAGTATTCTTGGCACATGCTAGCTTCGGATTAGATGATGCCATCATGATAAAAAGCTTAGCTCAAGAGGTAACCTGTGCTTTGTTAATTCTCCTGGGCACAAGATTTACCAAGGAAAAGCTCTATAATTATTGCTCTCTAGTGAATTTCATAGGTGACATTATAGTTTTTCCTCTTGAATGCTCTAAGTAAGAAGTATGTCATTATCCTCAAGTTGTAATCTTGAGGTGATTCCTTTAAAAAAATGTAAGTTCTAAATATGTCAGACAGGAGGCTGGCTGGTCAGAAAGTCTGGGGATGGTGCTAGAAGCATTTGCTCTCGTAGTGGTGAAATGGTAAGTAACACCTCCAGGCAGGGGCAGAGAGAGATTTAGCAGTGTTGTACAGAAGCATAATGGACTCGAGTTTGTTTCTTCTCAACGCAATCCTTAAAGGTACTTTCCCTCCTGCAATGGAGGAGGGAACCTTCCCCATGTTCCTCCACTATTTCTTCCTCATGCGTAATAACAGGGGCAGCTCAGAAACAGAAGAACTCTACAGGATCTTATTTGAGAAATCATAGTTTCCATATAATAATCATTGTCAAGGAAGGTAGAAGAATCACCTCTAAACTCTGTGAAATAAGAGAGTTATTGAAATAGTTTGTGGAGATAGTTTTCATGAAATAAGAAATGCATGCAGTTGAGACTGAGAACTTTTGTAATATTATTATTAATGTGATCAGTTACCGGATGGGAAATCCAATTTGGCCTGGAACTGCCTGAAACTCAGATGACGTGAATGTAAAGAACTTGGGCTACAAATAGCTGAGAAGGAAATCTGCACTTACCACAGCAGGAGCAATCACAGTATTTAAGCCATGCTGAGTCAAAGGTTTTACCAATTCATTTTACTGGAACTGGAAATTAATATCCGAGCCCCAGCTATTGCATATAATACATTATGTAAAATATTATACATAGAGCAAGTTGCATAACTGTTGTTTCAATCATTCTCAACTAAGCCTTTTGTCTTTCTAAGGAGCCTGATGGGAGAGCTCCTGTGGGTATTATTCTAGGATGGTATCCATGGCAGCTCTGAAGGTGCACTGCCCTCATCTCCCTTCAAGAGAAGTTTCTGCAACTCAGGGTTAGCTCACAGTTTCCTGTGGCCACACCTTTGCATCTACCATAATTGTTCTTGCCAAGGCCACATATTATGCAGGCTGCTCCTAGCAGGTGACTGGCTATTAGAGCTGGGCCATTTCTGCCTGACATTAGACTAAATGGTGATCGCTCTAGGGATATTTGTTGATCTAGTTGAGACACAAAGTGGAAAGACAGTCTGAGGCTCTTTCTATACCATCATCCTTCTTTCTTGTCTCCTTATAAAAGTGCTAAACCTGCGGCAGGGGTGAGGTCTCTCCTTGGCTACCCTGTTTCCCCCCACCCCCTATCCTTCACAGCTGTTTTCTCTGATAAATCCTTCAAACATCTAATTCCGTCTTGGCATCTGCTTCTCAGAGGACTTGAAATGGTACAGCATTACCATTAAGTGGACCTAATTTGCAATTCTATTAACTTTTAAGCCATTTTTGAATACCTTTGAAATACACTTACAAAAAACTTGCTCCAACAAGAATCATTGCTGTTAGGATGTGTTTTAGATTACTTATTAACAAGAAGCCCTTGAGGAAGGGGTCCCTTATCTGAACAGTGGAACTCCTTGCTGTTTAGAATCCTCTGAGAGAATCTTCAGGACCTTGGCTTTCTCCTGATCCAAATACGATTTGCCTAACAGCCAGGAAGAGCTGCTTCCATGCCAGTTGGCCATCACTCTTGGTTGGCACCTCGTTTGTTATACTTTGCAAAAGTCTGTTTAATGTTCAGGTTCAGAGTTCTTACCTACAGAAATCAAACTGAATCCACCAAATTCTAAAGAACAAAAGTACAATGTAGGATTTTTTTTACATTTTTGTCTGTGTTTAAAATGACAATCTGTTAAGGAAGTTGAAATATGATTTTAATATAACCAAATTCAGGTTTTAATTAACCCAAAAGGATAAATCAGGAGAGCCAGTTTACTTCAATTTCTTTGGCCAGGTATGTATGAAACGATATTATGATTTTTGCCTTGCAAATGGGTACAGAGACCCCTCCACTTTTTCACCTCCTTCAAAGTGGTTTGGTTTTGCATATGCATTTTGTAAGCATAAATGTCCATGTTCTCCCTTAAACACTGAGCAACTAGTGAGAGTCACAAGTATAATTTAAGTAATCTGAAGAAGTTCTTTCTTTCTTTTTTTTTGGTCGTAGTTGTCATTGTTGTTTGGCAGGCCCAGGCTGGGTTTGAACCTGCCAGCTCTGGTGTATGTGGCTGGCTCCCTAGCTGCTGAGCCAGAATGTCTTGATGAAACTCCAATCAAATCTAATTTTTAAACTATCTACAGCAGACTATTTCACTCTATATTGTAATGCCATTTTAGCATAGTAGATTTATATATTTCCTCTGTTATTTTATTAAATATTTGCTATGACCTATTGGGTTGATTACTTTGTATGTTCTCATTATGCAGTATGAGACCCTACGCAGTATGCTCTTCATCTCTGATTTAAGCTATAGCAGCCAGGTTTTAGAAAGACAGACTGACTTACCTACCTGTCAATTTAGTGAGGATTGTCACGTGAGCTGGTCTGCCCTCAAGCCTGTGCTTTATACACACTTGGTGTATCTTTTCCAAATGTCCTATACAGCAGAAGACAGTGGTCATGCTACGCATTCATGTAAACCTGCTAAGGCCTTTTAACTTCTCCAGGAGAATTTCTTTATTTATAAAATAATTAGGTTGGGTTGGCCTAGAGCTCTAGATCCTCTCCAGAGTTCTTTCCTGCCCTAATATTCCTTTACACTACAGCTATCTGGATAAACTACCAAAACATAACTTAATAACCCCATTACATGCAATATAGGGTGCAAGCCTCTGTATGTGACCACTGGGTACGCCAAGTCTTCGGAACTTTCTTAAGTTTCTATTCCTCCTTCTACTTTAACAAAGAACTTACATGTCAAGTAAAGAAAAATGTTGTTTATAAGTTTGATGAATGAGTGTCCTGTGCTCCTCTTGAAGAGTGTGTTAAAGTGTAATGCCAGGAATATATCTTAAAACAAACATCATCATCTAATATTAATGAATCACTACAAGTTATATATATACATATATGTGTGTGTGTGTGTGTGTGTGTGTGTGGGTGGGTGGGTGCAACTGAATTCACCCAAATATTTTTGAAAGCCACATATTCTACAAAGTTTTTATTAGTATTCCTTATAAATTCTAGTTTAAACAACAGTATTTGGGGTGACAGGTGTCTGATTTACTGCTTTACTTGCACTCATCTTAAAATGTCTCATCTGATGAGGCTAGCAAGTCATAACATCTAAGAGAACGTCCATTTGTATCTTTCAGCGAACACTTCAAAATTGTTCAAATGTCAGTGAATAATCCAAATAGAAAATCTCTTTTGGTCAGTATGATATAATTTTTTTCGCCTCTATAAATGATTGGCATCTCAAATTTATCTTGCTCTTGAAAAACACAACTTCCGTATAAAATGTAGTCACTTCCATGATTATATATAATAGGTTGATGCCATATGGGCAGAGTGTTATGTGTGCCGGAGCACGCTGGACACAATCCCATCATTTCCTCCTCAGGATTTGCTTTTGTTTTCTGCATATGATTTCATAGGTGGAGACTACAGGAGGACTTGCAAGAGCTTTCTGGAATGTTTGGCCATAACAAATTGCTGCTGAATAACCTGTGCGTCTTCTGCTTGTCACGATTAGACAAGCAATCAAGGTACTGGAAAGTGAAGAAAATATTTAACCAGTGAAATCACTGAAAGTCCTAAAATTACTAAGCTTAGGATTTAGTTTATAAAATTACTCTTCTTCTCACGTATTAACTCCCCATCTGTTATTCCTGTTTTATCATTCACTGCAAGTTCAGTCCAGAACTTTTGCCCAGCGGACCTGCCGTTACATTTTTAATATTTCTTTTCAAATCAAATCTAGCATCTGATTGAAAACATATTAAATGTTGAAAATGAGATAAATCTTTAAAGCTTAGTCTGTTTTTTTCACAGTGGCAGCTGGGATAGTGGTACTTTCATGTTCTTCAGAGAAAAAATTGCTGCTTCCCTTTATGAGTACATTAAGGTGGATCTGAAAATATAATTTCCTTTGTTTTTTGCATGAAAGGAGATAACCCAGATTTGAACTTGGCAAATGTTCTTATAAGAAAACGTTGAGCTATCTCAGTTAACAGGGACGGTCTCCTTTTGATACACTATTACCAAAGTGAAACAGAGAGGCCTTGGCTATTTCTTCTTAGTTGAAACTAAGAATTAAGCAAAGGAAATGGAATAAACAAGCTAAAGACGAGTTTCTCTTTATAGAAACACACATACCCACGCCTTCCCTGGAGGTGCCAGCACAGCTGATATGGCTCTTGTTAAATAGTAACTAAGAGCAAAATGTCAAGAGTCTAAAGGAAGTTGGCTTCTAATTCTTGATAGTCCAATGCAAAGTGCTATAATGAAAGACAAAACACAGAAAACATGTTGTAACTCAACATCTTGACGTTAAGTCATAGAAGTAAACTCTCAGGATTTGGGGTTTATGAGAGCAATGAGTTCGGGCAGGCCTGTATTTCTTCTAGGTGAATAATGCATAACTTTTTGGCTGTTTAATGTTCTGACTAATGCTACTATAGTCTGAGCCTATTGAGAATGATTTACCAAATATATACAAAGGCATATAATTTCAGATAGTTATTCCATACTTCTTATCTCCCCTCATGCATCCAGCACCTCCTTGCCATCCTCATTTTCAGCTGCTAACCTTACTTCTTAGTTCGCTAATTAGATTGACATAATCAGAGGAGAGAGGGCTTCCAGAGACCCACCCTCTACCACCACCACGGACCTACCTGACCTTTTGGCATCTGTCCACATGCAGTCCATCTTCAGACCTGTATTGATAGATCAACTTTCCTGCTCCTACTAAAGCCCAGCTCCCTTCTTGTGCACAAACTCTGCTGTTGTCTCACTCAGGACACTTCTGTCTGCCCTTGTTCCTTTCGGTTTTTGCTCTCTTCTGAATCATTCCTGTAAGCAGACAGACATACTGTCATATTTTTTATATTAAGAAGAAAAACTGTTCTTGATCCCGATTCCTCTGCCAGCTATCTCACCCATTTTTTTTCTTTGACTTTGGCAGCAAAATTCTTTGCAAGAGTTCCTTATACTATTTCCAATCCCTCTTCTCCAACTGCTTTTAATTTCATTTCCCTTAGGCGTTTCCTCCAGCACCCCAGTAAAACTGGCTTTGTCTACATGGTCACTGATCTCCCTGTTGCTAAATCCAATGGTCAATCCTCAGTTCTTATGCCTTGATTTATCAGCATTGTTTGAAATAACTGATCATTCTCAAGTCCTTGATGTTGCTTCCTCATGAGAAGAGGTGAGACATCGAAATAGTTTTTTGGGGGGGTGATCATTTCTTCTCTTTTGGTTGTTATCAAGACTGAATCAGAGCAATAAAAGAACTAGCAGATACCAGCTGCTGGGCTCCAGATCTGGCTTTCTAAAGGAGCCACTTCCTTACACAGGAAACTTCCATTGCTGCCTAGTAATCCAGCTGTTCCCAGATATTTCTATACATACCAGAGCATTCTGGGGGCAGGTAGTCTTCTCCTGGAGTGCTGTCTGTGGAAATGAGAGTCCACTGTGATCAAATATACTTTGCTACTTCTTGATTTGTAAGATTTCCCCTTGTGGAACATGGTGCTCACAAATATTGTATGCATCAGACTTCTTTATTATCAACTGGTTCCTAGAGCTCCCTGCTCAAATGTTTTTCTGTTTCTTTGTGGCCATTCTTTTACTGATTTCATCCAGTCTCATGAGTTCCATTTCTAAGCTAGACTTCTTTATTGACTATGAGGAGGTACGAATGAGGCTATTGGGATTCTGGGAACATTCAAAGCCCAGCTTTAGATGATGGCTAAAGAGGCATATAAGAACTCTTTGAATTGTATATTGATTTGTTCATGTTTCTTTATGCATATTATCCTTTAATAAAACCTTATTCAAAAGAGGTTGTTTTATCTTCAAAATTAAAATAGTAATAGTTACTTTATAGGAATGTTGGGATTATTTATAGAGGCAACACATGCCAATGGCTGTAAATTTGTAAGGTAGTGAATAAATTTTATTTTACTCCCTTGCCTTTCTTTCTTTTAAGCACCTTATACTTGTTTTTATGTAAACAAATCTTTCTTAAGAATTTAAAGAACTGGTGGGCCTTATGAAGGCTACTTTTATACAGGCTGATATGTTGACCTCCCATGAAATCACAAATAAGGAATTACAGGTATCTTAAGGTCAAAGGAACACTGATTTCAAGAAGGAAGTGATCAAGAGGTTGGTAATGAAATATGTACCTGATTAAAAGAAAAAAGTGTATTTGGGGGTCAAGAAGAATGAGATAAAATTAAGCTGTACTGATCTGTAACCACTGAGTAAAAAAGTGAAATGCTGAATAATGTAAAAGTATAGCACAGCATTCTCCATGTGTGTGCGTGTGTGAGAGACAGATCTTCATATGTTTGCCTATGCACAGAAAGATAACCATGAAACTGACTGTTTTGGGGAACAAAAGATCACAGGCTAAGGCTAGGCAGGGATAAAATGGAAGGCATAAGGTTCTCCCACACCTTCTGCTACTCTATCAGCTCTGGATTGCCTACTCAAGAGAATTTTTTTTTTTTGAATTGCAGATATTTTTAATTGTCATGTATCAAACATAATTATCTCTATACATGAAAGAAACTCTTTTTCAACCTGTAAACTTGAATTTATAATTTTTTTTATTGTTGGAGATTCATTGAGGGTACAAAGAACCAGCTTACACTGATTGCATTTGTTAGGTAAAGTCCCTCTTATAATTGTGTCCTACCCCCTACCATGTACTAGGTCATCAATTGTCTTTGGAATTGATTACATTGGATTCTTGCTTCTTTGTTTTTGTGATGCTTTACTAAGAAGAATGTGTTCCACCACCATCCAGGATAATACAAAAGATGTAAAATTGCCTCTTTTTTAGTGGCTAAATAGTACTCCATGATACACATATACCATAGTTTGTTAATCCATTTCTGGATTGTAGGCATTTAGGTTGTTTCCACAATTTGGCAATTGTAAATTGAGCTACAATAAATGGTCTAGTGCAAATGTCCTTATGATAAAATGATTTTTTTTCCTTTTGGGTAAATTCCCAGTAATGGGGATTGCAGGATCAAATGGGAGGTCTAGTGTGAGTTCTTTGAGGATTCTCCATACTTCCTTTCAAAATGGTTGCATTAGTTTGCAGTCCAACCAGCAGTGTAAAACACAGTTTCATGTATGAGAAAAATAAAACTCTATCTTGTTTAAGCCACTGCTGTTGTGAAATATCCGTCTTACATATATTATTTATTGTGTGCCAATACACATTTAGCAATCTCTTAATATCTTGGAGGGATAGGTTTTAAGACCTCTTGGGATACCAAAATGTGGGGATGTTCAAGTCCCTTATATAATTTGGTATAATGTTTGCATATAACCTATGCACACTCTCCTGTATACTTTGAATCATGTCTAGTTTACTTGTTAATATAATACCGAATACAACATAAATGCTGTGTAAATAGTTTTCATACTGTATTGTATTTTATTTATATTTATAATTGTTTCATTATTTCATTATTTTTTACCCCCAATATTTTCATCCTCAGTTGATTAAGTTCATGAATTTGGAATCTGTGGATACAGAGGGCCAACTCCCCAATTGCCTAAAACTCACTACATTTTATACTGATAATTTTTCCACCATGTATAGATATTTCAAGGTAAAACATTAATAAAATTAAAAGACTATTGTTTAAATGCAATCCACACTGGGAAATAAAATGAAATTATGAAATCTAGGAAAAGATGTGGAACTTACATCACGTGTGAAAGGGTCAAGGGAGATGATTTAAGTGAAAGAGGCACATAAGTGAATTTTGTCCTTAGACTCTTGTCAATTAATTGCCTTCATTCACATTTCTCTCATTCTGGAATCCTTATTATCACTTAAGCTCCTAATTCTTCTTCTCAACTCCATCTTCCAATGGTCTTTGTTCTTTTTGACTTCCATGAATTCCTTCTTGGGAATTAATAACCAGTTAGGTTAAAAGTGAACTATTAACATTGGTCATCTGTTGGAATTTTAAAGAGAGGGGTGGATGTGTAGGGAATGAAAGACTCAAGTGTAGGAGAAAGAATCTCTTATTTTTCCTTTTCTTGTTAATATACTTTGTATATATTCTATGTCTTAAGGCATGCCTTTAAAATCTATGGCTCATGTCTCATTAGCGGCTATACATAGTACCATCACTTTAAGAGGGGCATGGGCAGATTAAAAATAAAAAACTAAGTAAAATAACATTATTTTTAATATTTTCAAACTGGAAACAGCCAAAATACCCATTGGTGTGTGACTGAATAAACAAATACAGTATACTACAATACTACTCAGAAATAAAAAGAAGAATAAACCACTGACATGTGCAACCACACAGATAAATCTCAGAATAATTACACCGAGTGAAAGAAGCCAGACCAAAAAGTGAATACTTCATGATTCTGTGTGTATGAAAATCTAGAAATTAAAACTAATCTATGGTGACAGAAAACAGATTAGTGTTTTTCTGTGGATGGAGGAGGAAGAAGAGGGGATAGGAAGGGGGCATGAGGAACCTTTTCAGAATGTGGATATTTTAATTATCTTGATTGTGTTGCTGTCTCCAGGGTTGTACACATATGTCAAAACTTATCAAATTGTACATATTATGGGTGGACGGAATGTGATTGGTGGGATCACGTCTATGGTTCATCTTATAAGGCTACATGTGAATTTTTCTAAATGTAGAATATAAATGTCTTAACACAATAACTAAGAAAATGACATGAGGGCTATGTTAATCAGTTTGATGAAAAATTTTCAAATTGTATATAAAAACAGCACAGTGTACCCCATGACAGTATTAATCTACACAGCTATGATTTAATAAAAAAATTGTACATATTAAACATATGACTATCAATTATACTTTGACAAAGCTGTTAATGAAGTTGAAAATATCAGAGTACATCATATGGTAAATTTAAACTTTGTTTAAAATTTGAGTAGCATTTTAAAGGATGGTATCTAGAGACTATATTTTCAAATTCCTTTGATTTCTGTTCTTGAGTGTTTTTGATTAGTGGACTCAAACCTTTCTATAATTCAGGAAAGATTTCATTTTCATCTTGCTTCTTTGATCAAAGCCATTCCACAGTGCACTTTTCTTCTTGAATTCTCATTAAACTCATTTTGTTCTATTTGCTGGGCAGTCTATATGCTGGGCAGTCTCCATTTGCTCTCAGATCAATTCTCAGCCCCTTACCATCCTGCTGTGTCTCTCAGGATGCTGACCTGTGTGCCCTGCATCACCTGGCTTCTTTCACCTTTGGGAAAAGGAAGTAAAAAAAGATAAGAGGTGATGGGGAGCATGGTTGGGGTGTTTATTCACCCTGCTCTTTTCCTACCAGGGCTCAGTTGAGATAGGGGGGCCATTCCTCTACCAAAATGTCATGCAGCTTCTGTTGGGTGGTGCCTCTCCCAAGGCTAACAGAAGAAATAAACAACTTAATATAAATAATATATAAATTATTATAAATAATTACAATTTACAATATTTGCTCTGAGTCAGTAAATGGGGTCTTGAGATACGTAATACCCACAAGAGGCTACTGAGAGAGCATAGATAAGGATACCTTCACTCTGGAGGTGACACTTAAATAAACAATAAGCAGGCATCAACTCTACAGGGAAAGAATGTTCCAAATAGGGGGCCCGCAAAGCCAAGTGCTTTGGGTGTTCTAGGACTGAAAAAAGAGTCCAGCATGACTGGAACATAGGGACAAAGACAGTTATGGCATGAGATAAGTATGAAGAAGACAAGGAATGGTGGTTCTCAACCTTCCTAATGCTGCAATGTATTTTCATTGTTAAAAAGTGGTCACGACCCACAGGCTGAGAACTGTTGGCTCAGCAGAAAGATATTTGAAGGGTTGTAGTCTGGAGGGGATAGATGATTTTAGAGGGTTATTCTGAGTTCTTTCTTTCTTTATTTATTTTAGTTGGGGCCAGGTTTGAACCCACCACCCCCAGTATATGGGGCCAGTGCCCTACTCCTTGAACCATAGGCATTGCCCCCTGAGTTCTTTATGAAGCGTGAATAGGTTGTAGACAGGCAAAACAAGAAAATGGACAGTTTAGCTAGGGTAGCTGCATTAACCCACTTAAGAGATGTGGTTTGGACTAGGACGTTAGCGGTAGATTTTTCCTGATAAGATTTGCTGACACACTGGATGTAATGGTGAAAAATAAATAAATAAATAAATAAAAAACAACAATGACTTCATAGCCTCTTGCTTGAGCAAATGGAACCTTTACAGAGATAGAATAGATAAGGCGTGACATGAGATAAGTCAGTAAGTCATTGGAAATGTTAAAAGCATGTTTTATGTGATACAGAACATCAGAGAAGTTCTGGAAGGGTAATTTGAGCACTGTTAGCTCTCAAATAATGTTTAAAGTAAGGAACAATCTGAAGAAAGAATGCAGATAAAGAAAAAAGGCAGAAGTTCAATCCCTGAAGAACTTCGGTATTAAGAAATCAGCTGGAGAAATTGACAGGTGAGGAGATGGACAAGGACTATTTACCATGATAAGAAAAATATCAGGAGATTATAATGTAATAAAGCTGAGAGTGGAAAGAGTTCATGGAGGAGGAAATTATGAACTTTATTAAGTGCAGCTGAGAGGTCAAGGAAGCAGAAAGTCTCTGTTAGGCTTTGCAGTTTGTAGACCATTGTTTTTAATAACAACCGTGGCGGTCAAGAAGTTGGGATAGAACCCAGAGCAGATAGAATGAAGCATGAATATTTGGTGAGGAATTGGAGATAATGAGAAGCAATTCTTTTGAGATGTTTTGCTATGAAAATTAGAAAAATGGTGTGGAAATTGATAAAATGAAATGTCTTATTTGATTTTTTTAAATAAAAGGAGACCAAGTATATGTTTAGGCTTATGAAAATAATCCAGAAGAAAACCAAAGTTAATTATGTAGGAAAGAAAGTGGAAATTTCCAGAAGTCAAGTCCTTGATTTGACTAGGTGGGACAGAAGGCAGGACATAGGTGGACAGATTAGGAACTGATCTTTGACTGGGATTGGGAACTCATCTTCCACTGTAAAAGAGAAGAATTCAGGCAGGTTTGTATGTTTGGTGGTGAGAGTATGACAGAGTTTCCCATCTGATGTTCACGATACTCTTAATAAAGATAAGGTGGGATTATTCACTAAAGAAAAGATGTAGGATATTTTTTAAATATAAAAATAATATTTTTATTTCATTCTTCAGTAATCACAAGTACTTACAAATGGGATGTGCCTGCCTCTCAAATTTCAAAATCAGATTAGATACCTCCATCCTCATTTCCCATCCTGCATCTATTTTAGCATGATTCTTGCTGATGCAGAATGTTGTAAGCAAAGGCATGAAATAGCTCAACCAGTGAGAAACCACATTAATTTGGAACATGTAGTTGGGTTGTTAGAAGACAATGAGTGCCCATGTGAAGGTTTTCAGTCATCAATTTGAAGTGCAGCCACTTATACACTTTTATTTTTCCCTAGTTGGGTGCTGATATAGAAAAAAACAAAAACAATGGCTAGGTTGATCTTGAGTTTGGAGTTTGGAATCTATAGCATCTGTTCAATCTGCTTTTCATTGCTTCCTTTGCAATTTTAAATTCAGAGGTTATATAGTCATTTCCATGAAATCTTTCTTAGTCTCATAGCATTATTATTTTGATTTCCTATTCTTAATCCATAGACACAATATTTTATTGAATCTTGATACCACATAATAGAGAATATGCTATGCTTTCCTTTCTTGTAAATTTGTTTTATAGGGAATGGGGATCATCTGTTGATTTCTCGGAAAAATCTTTCTTTTGAATATATATATATATCTCAAGTGCCCAGAGAATTTAAAAGAAAAACAAAACCCTTTTCTTATCCTTAAAGAACGAGGTCTATGATTGTCAGGGTTGGGAGTTAAAATGGATCCATTCAGATATCATGTGAATCTCTGTTCAGTTTTTAAGAGAAGAGAAAGAGAGAAGAGAAAAAGTGAGAACATTGGAGCTCACTACTAGTTCAGAAGAACAGCAGGGTGGCATGGGGAGGAAGAAACAGAGCTAGATGAAGTAGTGATGGGAAACTTCACCTATAGAAGGAATTAGTTTTCTATCATTGTTGTGGTGTCCAGGGGTGAGCCAAAGAACATTATCCATTCATGGCCTGGAAAGGTTCCTTTCTTAAGATCCCAGCTCAGCGGTGTCCACGTTCCTCATCAGTCACAGTAGCCCACAAAGAGAGCAAATCAGGCCGTAAGTTGTGTGCTTTCTTCTGCATCTGGAACCATTACGATTCCTAAGAGTATGGAGTCCTCAATGGGATCTGTACCAGTACTAAGGTGCTGCCATATCAATGCTGTTCATAATCCTGAGGGGATAGGTTAAGAGTGGACTTGGCATTGTCAATGGCAAAACCTCAAGCTGGAGGCTGGTACTTTCATCTCAGCCCTGGCATGCTGAAGTCCTACTCTCTAGACTTTTTAGGCCATGAGCTAATTAAGGTTTCTGCTGACTCCAGACAGTTTGACTTGGGTTTCCTTTCATTTGCAGCAAAATTCTTAATTGATAAACATGGAGAAGAAGCCAAGCTGAAGATATTTTTATCACCTGGAAACACTTCTTTTTATTTTGTTTGTACAGACTGCTTTAATAGTTTGAACTTATTTCATTTGACATAATTTATTTAGCCTTGTGCACTGAAATCAAATTTAAAACAACTGATTTAAAATCAAATGAATTGATCTGAACTACATATTTATAAACCAAATGAAAAAGTAGAACAGCTGAATACTGTTAGTTCTATTAAAATTTTAGCCAAACATCCAAACCAGTGGTATGCCAATGGGGAGGAGGGGGTGGGGATTGGGCCCATCCAGAGTTTATTTTCCCATGTTTGGTTCCTCATTAACCAGATATGTGAAAATCTGCTCTCTACAGTTAATTCCTGACCCCACCCTTTGGTATGCAACTGTTAACAGAGCATTTAGAAGTTGTTTTACCAACAAATACCTTCTAAAGTCCATTTACCCATTTCTTTGTAGGCAACCCCACAATCTGCCATAATTTTAAGGAGTCTCCAAATGAGGCAAAATGCATCTGAAATATTCCTACCCATCCCCAGGGTGATAACTCAGGTAGTAGAAAGAGTACACACTTAAAATCTGGAGACTGATGACAATTAAAGACACAGTGTCGGGTCAGGGAAGGGGAGAGCAGAGAGAGAAAGAAGGAGGGAGTGTTGGGGAAAGGAAGAGCAGAGAGAGGGAAGGAGGGAAGGGGGTGGGGTCTTGGTGTGTGCCACATCTTCTGGGGGCAAGACATGATTGTAAGAGGGACTTTACCTAACAAATGCCATCAGTGTAACCTGGTTTCTTGTATCCTCAATGAATCCCCAACAATTAAAAAAAAAATCTAGAGACTGCCAAGAATTTGATATATAGCCTTGGACGCATGAAAAAACAAATTATATTTCTGCCTCCCAACATAAATGAGTTTTACATGGACAGTAAGAACTAAGCATAAAAACAAATTTCCAATCTGCAATTAGAAGAAAATACAGCTGTAATCTTCACATGTTTTGAGTAGAGAAGGGTTTTTTTAAAAAGGGCCCAAAGAGAACAAATGCAAAAATCATAATTTGACTTTATCAAGAATTTTTTTTCTATGAAATAAATTGTCCCTTAAAGAATGCAAAGACAGGGCAGCACCTGTGGCTCAGCAAGTAGGGCACTGGCCCCATATATTGAGGGTGGTGGATTTGAACCCAGCCCCAGCCAAACTGCAACAAAAAAATAGACAGGCATTGTGGCGGACGCCTGTAGTCCCAGCTACTAGGGAGGCTGAGGCCAGAGAATCAGCTAAGCCCAAGAGCTGGAGGTTGCTCAGAACTGCGCTGTAGTCTGGCTTTTCTTTCCTTCTTTTCCTCTTTCATGGGACCAGACATGCATCCCAGTTTGATGTTCCCCCTGGCTTGTAAGGCTTCCTTAGTATTTCCCTTGAAAGGCAATTTCCCCAAATAAATCTATGGTATATCTGATCTCATTTTGGTACCTGCCTCTTAGAAATCCACAATTAATACAATTGTTGCCAGCAGTGGTCTGACACTGCCTGGTGTGATGCATTGCTGTCCTAATGCAATGTGGGGAACAGACAGACCTGGCACTTGGTAGTGGTCCAGTCCTACAAATTTCACTAGTGATAATTTGGGAAAACCTCATTATAGAGGGGAATGCCTTTGAACATGCAATGATTCAGAAATTTAAGCAATGTTTGTGGTAATGCAATTTAATGAAATTCAAGCGATGTTTGTGGTAAGGGAGAGGTTTTATACCATCAAATTTTCATTCGGAAAACCTAGAACCCTGAAATATTAAGTAGGGACATTTGGATGGATGCCCCTGAGGATGCTGGCTGCACATACTTCTCTGAATGCTCACAGTTCACAGAAGTGGACACACTTCCCTCTTAAAAGCTAGCACTTCCCTGTGCTGCAGGACACTGCAGAGTCCCTTCTCCCACAGTGCAAGAGGTGCCCATCTCTTAAGTTGCCCCCACCTCATCTCCTGGCTACTAGGTCAATAAGTGGGAAGGCCTGGCTAGGGAAGTCCTGGGTTTGAAAAGAGAGGGAAAAGATTCTACACAGACAGAGCTACATGAATTAGCGAGGCAGTACTGGCAAGATCCAATAGAAGTTTTGAGAAATTTTGAGGGTGTATGATTATAGGGGGGAATGCCTTTGAACATGCAATGATTCAGAAATTTAAGCAATGTTTGCTTAAATGAGGGCGTATTAGACTATAAAACTTAATAAAGTAAGTAGGCTAGTTTCTTAAGACATTGAATCTATCACCCAGGCAAAGTCTCAGGGGATGGAGTGAAGTCACTGCTATGGTGGCTCTTAGAAGTCCAGAAAAAGCCACATCTATGGTTTAGCAAGGAATAAATGCCAGCAGTGCCCTGGCAGACCAGACTATGGAGTGAAAGTGACAGGTGGATGTTAATATATTACCTGAGGCCAGAGAGGCCAGCAGAAGATGGTGGTCCACAAAAGTTCAGAGGGTATACCATTCACCAAGACCATCAAGAGTGTGCTGGAGAGAGGACACCAGCCAACATCATCCCCCTCCCCAAGAGAAAGGAGCTCTCCTGCGCAGGTAGAAGAGATGGTCACGGAGCTAAGCTTGATATCATGGGTATGGTGGGGCTTGACATAAAGCCAGATGTCAGCATGAAACTGATAAGATCCAGGCAGGCAGCTAAAATGATCACAATGCCTGGCAAGGTGGTAGAGGCAGCAAAGAGGGCTTATCTGGCAGGGGGTTGCAGAGAACGGGGACAGAGCACTTCACTCCAGAGGCTCAACCAAAGGTGCAGCTTACCATATGCAAAAACAGCAATATAGGTAGGAAAAAGGAACTCTCAACTTCTGGCTAACTGTCAACTCCTAGGGAACCTACTATTATCATTTCCCCAATCCCGGAGCGTATTATTATAGTTGTCATACTGGGCATTGTAGTTACCCTCTTTCAGTCCCCCAGACTCTTCTTACACACATAGATTGATTCTTGTCCTGCGCAGTGTGAGCCACCACTGTGAAGAGGGCCAAGCAGAAAACTGAAACTGCTTTCTTCATTGATTGAAAGAGCAAATCAAAAACAGCATGACACCTGGTAGGACAGCAGAGATGAATGTCTTCATTAAAAACCTAAAGGATGCAGGGCTGGTGGTCATTATCCTTTTTCCGGTCAGTTTGCCAGTCTCGCCTCAGCAAAAAACTGGATGAAGACTACTGCAGGTTAACCAGGAATAGCCCCAGTGCAGCACGGTGCTTGTGTTCTGGCTGCTAGAACAGATTCCTAAGGCATCAGGCCCACAGTACACAGCCATTCATAGGGAGAATGCATTCTTTTCTGTCTGAATCAAGAGAGAGGATCAGAACCGGGTTGCATTCGTGCAGAAAGGATAGCAATATTCATTTATAGTTTGCCTCAGTGCTCTGTTAACTCTTCTACTCTCAGTCATAATTTGGTCTGAAGTGGTTGGGACAGCCTAGACACACCACAGAATGTCACACAGATCCGCTCTGTCAATGACATCATGCTAATCGGGCAAGATAAGCAGTGGTGAGCAATACTCTGGAAGGCTGGGGAGAATACAGCGTTGCAGAGGTTGGAATATGAACTTTGTGAAGATCCAGGTACCTGCTCGTCAGTGACGATCTTAGTCACCCACGCTGGGGTGCAGGCTGTAATATTCCATACAGAATAGAAGCCAAATCTCTGCACCTTGCCTCCCCCAGCACAGGGAAGAAAGCCCAGTGCTCCCTCCAGGTTCTGGATTCACTGTGAGCTCGATTTCTGTTACCAGGGATTCCTATCTGGGGCACTGGTGGATGGTAGAGGTGTTCACTGAACTAGGCAAAGTGAGGAAGGACAGTTTGGTTGGAGGGAAGAGGGTTCATTGGGTCTGGAATGCACACAATATTCTACCTCAGATAAGAAATGGCCTTGAGATGCAGAAGATTTTTTTTTCTGTGCAAATGTAGCCAACTAACCCTATGGACATACAGAAGAGAATTGCAGAGATAGGAACCAAAACAACATTCTTCTGGCATGACACTGCTTACTTGGAATGAGTGACAGTTTTTGAGGAGTGCTATTTCACTAAAGCCATTACATTAATAGATGTTGATGTAGGCATTTCTTATTTACCTTATGTTCTTACTACCCTCCAGTCAATGACATTTTATAACATTTTAAGGCTGTTGTTTACTCATCAAAGAGTAGATCTTGTTTACTTTTCAAGATCAGATAAGTTTATGAAAACATCCTGCATTAAGTAACAAATGTTTTCAGTGACTTCAGGGGAAAAATTGAGCCACAAAAGATGGCTATGTTGAACTCCAGATAAAATTAATTAGAAATAGACTGAAAACTCTGTATATCATTTTGCATCATGTATGTAACTTATTTCTATAACATGAAAGTCAAACTTATTCAGTTTTAAAGTTGTGAAATAATTTTCTAAATACCATCAAAGAAAGAAAAGTAGGGAAATGTCTTGGAGGAAGGCTTTCCCTGTATGCCTTGGAGTGCATCTGGAATTTTAAGCCATATGTATGTATCATTCACTTCAAAATAAACGAAAGGTTAAAAACGAATAGAAATGAAAAATAGTCCTATTCACAAAAATTCCCCTAATTATAACATGCATACTATGGAGTAACATTTAGGAAAAAAGGACAGGACTTTTATGAAGAAAATTGTAAAATAGACTTTTAAATCATAAAATAAGACCCTAATAAAGTAAGCAAAACCTATGTTCTTGAATGGAAGATTTAATGTCATAAAATATCCATCTTTAAAAATTAATATAATATTTAAAAACAATTATAACCAGAATTTTAATGGATTGGAACAAAAGTATTTTAAAGAACATATAGAAGCATAATTGCTGAAGAATAGCCAAAACAATTTAAAATAAGGAGTATTGGTTAAGGAATCTAGTGTTATAAGATATTTAACAGAAAAATTAAAGAAAAGAAAATTTGCTACAACAGAATAGGATGTATGCCCTTGGAATTTATTTTTCTTTATTTATCAAAGTCATATGTAATTCTTACGTTGTAGACACTGTTCTAACAAATGCTTTATGAATATTAATTCAGTTAATCCCTAAGCAACTGTATGAAAGAGATAGCTATTGTCATTTACATAATGAATAAACTGAAGTCAGAGAAGTTTGCCAAGGTCACATAGTGAATATACAGTAGAGCCCAGATATAAATGTGGGTCACTACAAAAGTTTTGAGACAGACTGTGCCATGGTCCATTCTTTCACTTCCAATAAACACATTAGATGGCGTTCTTTTTATCTGTGCACATTTCAACTTATCAGTGTTGCTGGGAAGGCCTCATTTGTTTCTGTCGATACAGATTTTATGTTTCTTGACTTTGTTGTATCTCAAAGCTTTCAACATGACCCATATATTAATGTAGCATCTCAAAAGCAAATTAATCACTAGGACTGGATAAAGATTCTAGATTGGACCTACCAGCAAACAGGATCTTATTAGATGTTGATGTAAACATTGATTATTTTCCTGACATTTTTACTGCCTTCCATTGAGTGACATTTGATAACAGTATTTTAAGGCTCTTAAAAAAACAAGTAAACACTTGTCAAAGAGATGTTTGGTAGAATGCTACTCTTTGGTGTTGATACAACTGGCTCTGCAACATAACTCTAACTTAATTTGAGTTCTCTTTATATGGCCAGAACTGGAGGCCACCTGAATCTTCATCAATAATAGAATTGGGGGGGATTATGACACCTTAATTACTATGGAACATAATGCAGATATTAAAGAGGACTCATATCTACATCTGTTAATCTGGAAGCATAGCTACATATTCATTTGAAAAAAAAAGAAAGTTAGAAATAATGTGTATTTTATATATACGCATTTTAATGAAGATGGACAAATGTTCACAAGGATACACACTACGGTATTGTCATTGGGTACTTCAGAAAATACTGAATGAGAGAATGCTGGTGACAGTGTGACATAATGATTTCAATTTTGTTTTCTTCTTGCTAGAGTATTTACTTTTGAAAGGAATCTAAGATAAATGTTATATTATAAGAACTTAATATTTTATGTACCTTACCACATAAAAGTGTTCAAAACATTGACAAACTTCAATATCTTCCTCTAGTATACAAATTTTATTGTTCACTAATTCATTTATTTTAAACAAAATATGAAAGTCTTTTATTTACTTGAGAAAAATTTTCTGTAAAATCAAACATCTATGTATGCAATTGGATATAAACTATATTCTTTCATTGAAAATAAACTCACTTTTGAAAAAAAGCCAATATCATCCCTTTCAAAGATGACCATAGTATCTAAGTTTGTGTTGAATGTGTGTTCAATAAAAAGTTTCATTTATAACATTGGGGAGATTGCAAAATATTTAGTAAGAGGGACACTAAATACAGATAGAGTAGGATTGTTCTCTTTCTCCTGGATAATTTCTGATTCCTCTTCCAATACTCTGAGTATCCACTCATATCTAACAAGCTTTCTGCCCAGGAAGCTGCCCTGTATGAATTGTATCAAGCAAGTTCTCATGTCTTCTGGCTTCCAGTTGGGTTTACCCAATAGGAAACGTTGGTAAGACACTGGAGGCCATGATGACAGAATGGTTTGGGTATTTATTCCCCTAGATTCTTCTGTTGGGCTGTCAGTGGCTATGTCCCTGCATGCATCCTGGAGAGTGACACATGTCATATGCTTCTGGTCACTGCAAACCCACATTCTTCCTTGCTTCCTCCTGAAGACCCTATAGGGAAATCAACTCTTATAATTTTTTCCTTAACCTATCCCGTGTTTTTGTAAATACAATAGAACCTCTGTAACTTGATCACCCAAAGGAGTGTAACAAACTGATCAACATATAGAGGTAGTCAACATAAGGAACTAGGCCTACTGTACTGATAGATACATGTGGTGTATGTCTGGTCTGTGAAAATTAGGTCAACTTAAGGACATGGTTAATATAGGGAGGTGGTCAACTATGGAGGTTTTTCTGTAGTCTCCTTAGCCATCTGATTCTGATTGGACTCTTCTCTGATATCTCATTTCTTACATGTGGGAGTAATCTATAGTTGAGTTGTTGACTCACTAATTTTCCATACTTTTTTTCCTCTAGTATGACAATCATTTTCTGAAACTTCAATTGCTAATCTTTTAGCTACATCATGTTTTATATCTTTTAGATAGCATAGTGCTAAAACTTTGTGAAGATACATTTAAATATTTACAGAGAAAGAGAGGAAGGAGATCTGATGATGTGATCATTGCCAACACATTTTTTTTAATTTTAATTTTTTTTATTAAATCATAGCAGTGTACATTAATACTGTCATGGGGTACAGTGTACTGTTTCTGTATACAATTTGAAATACTTTCGTCCAACTGGTTAACATAGCCTTCATGTCTTTTTTTGCCAACACATTTGATGGTGTTCAGCGTTTGGAATTCCAGAGGTAGTTAAATGTTCCAACTTTGCATACTACCCATGGTGAGGAAATGGGAAGAGTTTCATAGTACCTTAACTGATACCTTGGCACTGCAGGTATCTGTCCTAACTAGTTCTTTAACCAACAAATTCTTTAATTCAGGATTGTTGAGGGACATATTCACTCAGAAACTTCCACTTTGGAACTTATTCTATGGCCATTAGTGATGGGAAAGGAATAGAAAGTTACAGTGGGGCTGATGAAGAATAGCTCTTGGGAAGTCAGCTCAAAACAGCTTCAGAAACAAACTTTGGATGCATTTGTATGAAGTAATCATACCAACTTGGTTAATTATAAATCTTTTCATTTTGTGCTTCACCAGTCTTCTAAAAGAACAGTGAGTCGTATTTCCTTCACAAACTCTCTAGAAGATGCCAGCTTATGTTGGCATTTTCTAATACCTTTGTAACACCTTTTCTAAAGTGTTAATGGTAACCAATCATCATCTCTTGGAAATAGATCTTGTGGGTTTCTACTGAGTGAATTCTATGTAGGCCTTCTGTCAGACTTTGAAAATGCATGAGAAAACTTACTTAATTAATTTGTTAGTAAAATCTCTTTAAGTCTTTTTCTGTGTGACTGTAGGATGACTTTCATCAGTTGAAAAAGGAGTTTCATAACAAAGATTCCTTGGAGGTATGAGGAAAGTGGAGAAGGATTTTTTCTATGATTCTAATTTTTTTATCCCTAGCATTTATTAATGGAAAAATGTTTGTATAGAAACTAACTCAGAGAACCTGTGGGAAGAAATAGATATGAGGGCCTTTACCAGCTGGACAGGGATGGAAAGCTAGGGTAACTACCTAGAGGTCAAGATACTGGTCGTAGGAATAATGCACTAGCAATCTGTATAAAGATATCCAGGAGCTAAATATCTACCTCTACTTTTTTCATAGGCAATTGTTCAGTTTCTTCTGTTATTTCAGCTACAAAAATAGGATTTTTTTGATATGGTTGCTGTTTTTAAGATGGCTTATGAAGACATTTATATAGCCTTTAAATTAGAACTGCTCCCAGAAAAACTCACCTTTTATTGATTTCTACCACATTGCCCTGGTTCTTTGTATGTCACTAAAAGAAAAAAAAACATATTCAAAGCATATACAAGCAGATAAACACTTGTATTCTCATGAAAACCAAATTGAACTGAGGAGATAATGAAGCTAAGCTATGCCATAATTTATTTTACTGCCTCCTCTTTTTTTAGAGCTGTTCTGAATCCTTTTAGATCTTGACCATTTACCTTTATGTATCTTTAGCTCTCTCTATCTCTCTATCCTTCATATGTCCCTGTATCTATTTCTATATATATCCATGAATTACCCTTACTAATTGTCTTTAATTTGGATATGGAATAAAGGTAGAACAACTTCCTACTCATTTGCTTTGGAAACATCTTTATCTTGGCCGTGTTTCTAAAAGTATTGTCCATAAAGGACTACCTACAGCAGAAACACCTGAAAAACTCAATGTAAAAATGAAGATTTTTGTACCCCACTTGATACAAACCAAATCCAACTCTCTGGGGATTGTGATCCAGATTAACAAGCATATCAAGTATTGCCATCCAGGGGGACACGACCTAGTATAATACTCAATATGAGTAAGTTATTTCAGAACATTAGTGATTTCCACATGAGAAGCAATCCCAGTAGTCAATCTCTTAATCAATAACTATTTAATGAACAGTTATTATGAGTTGGGCATTGGACTGGATACGGAGATACAATAGTGACCAAAGTAGACATTGCCTTTATGGACTCTTTCAGATTAATAAGAGAAAGAAACAAGATCAAAGTGAATGTAAAACAAAACTATGTTATGCTATGAAGTAAGATATGTAGAGAATCATAAAAGATTTAAGGCAGCTTGGAGTTCAGGGAAGACTTACTTGAGAGAAGTTACACTTAAGCTGAATGAGAACTCAACATAAACTAGGAGAAAAAGGGAGGGGATCCACTTTCCAGGCAGAAGAAGTATCATTTGCTAAGCTCTATGGCAAGTCCAGTGCATAGGACTAAGAGACCAGTGTGACTACAGCTGAGACAGTGCTGCATGGGTATTTGATGCAAAATGAGAAGGAACATGGCTATATGGGGCTTGCATGACAGTTTTAGACATTTTCTCTGATATTGCAAAAACGGGCTTATAGATAATGACCCTGTTTGCTAGATGCAGCATGATACACTAGAAAGAGGAAGAGATTTGACACCCTGTTCTGCTACTAACTAGCTGTGTGATGCAGGATAAGCTACTTGGCCTCCATGAACTTCAACTTCCTTACCTATAAATCATGGGTAATACACCTCACTGTAGCTGTAAGCATGGGTAATATACCTAACTGTAGCTGTAAGCATGGGCAACATACCTTACTGTAGTTGTAAGCATAGGTAATACACCTTACTGTGGTTCTAAAAGCAGCTAATATATCTTACTATAGCTGTGAGAATGGGTAACACAGCTTACTGTGGCTGTAAGCATGGGTAATACATCCTACTGTAATTGTATGGATGGGTAATACACCTTACTGTAGCTGTAAGAATGAAATGAAGGAGGGAGTATGAATGAACTTTGAAAAGCACATCTCACTGTGGACACATGAGGGAGTACTGAAATTTTACTGTACGCTTTTAGAGTAGTTTTTCTGTTGTAACACTTATTGTTACTAGAACAGGGAAGTTACTCATTTATGAAGCTCTGTCATGAACTCAGTTCTTAATCTTGGTTTCTGCTGGCTTCCATCTACTTTTTTTTTTTTTTAATAAATCTCTGCCCATTGTGGTTCCCCAAGTTTCATCAGGTTTGGGTGACCCATGTTCCAGTTTGCAGTTCTGAAATAATACTCTGAGGGTGCATTTCCTGATCTTCTCCTTTCCCTTTAGCTGTTTGCAGCTGTAAAATCCTTCTCTCCATTACCTTTTGCTTTGGTCTATAACTCAAACAACCAAAAATATACTTGAAACATTCAAAGAATCCTCTTGTTTCCTGTTTAGTCTCGGAGAGTGTTACTTGCCTCATCTTTGGTCTCTAATGTGGTTCTGCTGTCAAGTAATGCATTCAGGTCTTTTTGGTTCACGTGCCATTTGGTTCACATATCTTCAGAAGTATTGTCAGCAATTCAATGGTCTATATTTATTCTCTTCTTTTGTCCTTGACATCTCTACCATCCTAAAGAGCATGGACTTACCTTATTTTCCACACATATTACAGTCTTAAAATGTTTGGTGATATAGCCTCTACTTACTATTAGTTTGGCTTTTATTTTAGAGAGATTGTGCCTTCTTATCAAGGCTATTCTTTATCACTATTTGGTGGCAGGGCACAGAGAAAATAGATGGTGAGTCTCCAAGGTCTTTAGAGAAAGCCCTTCTCTTATATTTCTTTCCTACTCTTCAAATTACATGCCTGAGTATAGACTTAGTCATGAACCTGGTGACAAATCAATGAACAAGTGAGGGGACAGCTCAGAGTTATGCTTTCAAGGCCTGTACATGGCGAACTGTGGCAGTGACTCTCATGGTACCCTCAAGGTTCAGCAGTCCCTTTGTACTTAAACCTACCTTAGGTTTAACGGGGAACTAAGCCCCTGCCTTTTCTGCTGTTCCCTAAGACTATTTCTTGATTCTCTCAGCTCATGATGGGCCTGTTGCCTTCTCTGAAGGATTTTGCTCTTCATTTCATTCTGGAAGAGCCCCAAATTCTAGGAGGCTTGACAGTAATCCTCAAATGCTTTATATATATTTCCCCATAAGGACTTGGAGAGACTTAAATTCAGGGGTAGCCCCTTCTACACAAAATTGTAGTGTGGAAAGTATGCATGTTAAAACTCATTATGGTCCTCAACTTATATGGTTATGAAAATTAGTTGTAGTTCATATATCCAATATCTAATTGAAGCTAATGTGGGTCAGGAAATAAACTGTAAATCATGTAAAAATCAGGCACACTCAGAAGGCCAGTCTTCTATTCTCTCTCAGCTTGGCTTGAGAAGAAGTTAACATAAATGAAACACTCAAGCAGAGTATCTTTGCGACAAGTGGTTATTTATGGCCTCCTGGGCTTTGTCTGCATGGAAGTCCACACGTCAGTTCCAGCTGAGTCAAGGCAGGTGTTTAACAAATTATGTCAGTAATCAAGAGTTGAAATGATTGGCTATATGTGTGATAGTGTTGTCATTTTGATTTTCTATTATAAGGCTGAATAAATTTTAAAAAATGAACCAATGAAACAAGTATGACTCACTATATTAGCCTTACTCACTGCAAGTTGCTAGAACAATGATTCCTTAGTCATAAGGAGCACATCTAGCCCCCCCAATTTTGTTTTCTAAATATCATTCCACAATAAAAGGAACAAAGACTCCTTGGAGAACTAGTTTATTTCAGGACTGAGCCCAAGAAAACATAGGCTCAGCCTGAGCATCTTTGAGCATCTTTGTGGTGTCTAAAATAAAAGTACTAAAAAACAAACAAATTATCATGGTGTATCAAAAGAACACAAGAATCAATCTAAAAAGCTCCTAATGGCCAGATGTAGAGCAACTTGAGCAAAAAAAAATCTAAAAAAAAATTTATAATAGCATTGGATTGTAATTGAAAAAAATAAATATCCACAAATGTCTACTGGTATAAATAAATAAATGGCTTAGAAGTGACAACTCTTCCTCTCTTCCTCCTAGATGAATTCCAATTAATGAACATAAAATAATGGAAGAAAGTAAGAAATTGCCATTAGAAAATTGTAGTAAGAAAGGCTGTGGGCAAGGCCCATTATGGATGCTTATATGGCTAAAATCTAATCAAAAGAGGATATTTGCATAATCTCAAGGTATCTGTACTAAAATACCTAGTAATAATGAAGGGAAAAATAGTTACATTTCTACCTTAGCCAAGTGACCAAGGCTATCATCACTAGTCATAAACAGCAACATTATCCATCACTGATAAGGAACATCAGAAAGCACATCCCCTGGGTGGTGGCTTTCCCAATACTGGATGACCTCGATCTAAACAAAAGAAACCTCAGACAAAGTGAAGTTGAGGACATTCTTCAAAATAACTGACCAGTACTGTTCAAAAGAGTAAAAGTCATGCACTATAAGAAGGCTAAAAAATGGTCTCAGATTAAAGGAGAAGAAAGAATGCTATATCTAAATTAGGGTTAGGAAAATCTTTTCTGTAAAAGACCAGATAGTAAATAATTTAGGCTTTGAAGGTCTTTGTTACAACTATTTACTGCTATTATTTTAGCATAAAGGCAACCAGAAATAATATGTAAATAAATGATCATAGCTGTGTTCCCATAAACCTTTACTTACAAAAACAGATAGTGGGCTGAATTTGACCTTCCAGGCAATAGTATACTGATCCCTATTCTAAATGCAATGTAGGTTCCTGTAAATAAAAAGGTTAGTTAGTGGAAAAACCTGGTAAAGTATGAAAAAATTCAATTCTTTAGACCAGTGGTTCTCAACTTTCCTAATGCCTCCTAATGCCATGACCCTTTAATACAGTCCCTCATGTTGTGGTGACCCCCAACCATAAAATTATTTTTGTTGCTACTTCATAACTGTAATTTTGCTACTGTTATGAATCGTAAAGTAAATATCTGATATGCAAGATGAATTTTCATTGTTACAAAGGGGTCACAACCCACAGGTTGAGAACCTTAGGCAATAGTATAACAAGGTTAATTTCATAGTTTTCATAAATGTTCTGTGCTTATGTTAAATGTTTACATTACAGAAAGCTAGGGGAATGGTATACAGAAACTCTCTGTATGAGTTTGCAAATCTTCTGTTTATGTCCAAAATTATTTTTTTAAAAGATTCTCAAACTCTATTAATCTAATGTACATACTTAGATATATATATGTATATATAAGTGGAATTGAAGGTGGTGGCTAGGAACGAGAGAAAACAAAATCAATTAATAATTATTGCAAGAACAGTCAATGCCTACTGGCCCAGAAGTATAATATATGTAGGACAGGGCACTCTGAAAACTACTACAGATTGAACTGGTATTCAATTTTTTTTCTCAAATCACTAAAATCCTTCCCTTTAAGTATTTTTATTTTTTACTTGTATAACAGACGGGCTGGGTGGGGGGTGGTTAGGAAATTTTAGAGATAATTTACATAAAATTTGTTCATTTGTGGAAAACTTTTTTTATAAATATCTTTAAAGAACTAATAAAAGTTGCATTTGTGAGCTGGTCAAAGCAGAGCTTTTTCTAATTATGGTTCAATGATCCTTTAATTGATTCCAGGCTAAATTGTCAATTTATTTTAAATGCCTGGCCAGGGGTCTTTTGTGTTGTTAGGGACATAGAAAGATCCTCCTATAAGACAAAGGCAGATGCTTCTACATATACACAGATTTCATTCTACATTCCTTTTAAATCCACTTAAAATGCATAATTCTTTTCCCCCAAAATTAAAAACATGAGAGGTCAGAGGGCAAGGAGGGAGACTGTTGCATGACTTGGACTTAGGTCAGAACTGAAACAATTTTCCATTTTGTAGTACTGATACAGGCATACCTGCCTAACTTTATTTCATGCTGGTTGTTAAACTTTCCTTGAAGGCTCTTACATGATTGCTTACCTTGAAGTATTTGAACTCATCATCAGATTGACAAAGCTTTATACAATGATTTCTATGCTGATAACTCTCTCTCACACCTCCCCTTATTCAATGCAGATCTGGCTGATGCTAACTCTGAAATCTATTGCAAATATAATTATTTTCCATCATGTCCTAGGCCCCAGGCCAGTTTATGTTGGTTTCCACCATTATTCCTTGCCTAGGATTCTAATCACTTTTTTGCCTAGAAGAGTCTCCTGTGTTCACTCTTCAGTTTATTCTTTACATAGTAGTCAGAATGGTCTTTTAAGATTAGAATTCAGATCACATAACTCCTCACTGATCCCCTCTTACATTTTCGCATCGCATGCCTTAAAAGTGAATCTAAAATCCCTTTAAAGGACTATGCCATCTCATACAACCTTTCTCCTGCTTACCTCTGCATTCTCCTCAAGGACTTTTGGTATCCCCTGCCCCTCCCCCCTTTTGCTATACCTCCCTTTTTATTAAATTTCAAATAATAAGGAGGTATAATTGTTTTTGAAGTCAGGTAATGTGATGTTTCTGTATTTGTTCTTTTTGCTTAACATTGCTTTGGCTATTTGGGCTCTTTTTAGGTTCCAAATGAAGCTCAGGATTGCTTTTTTCTAGTTCTATGAAATAAGACATTGATATTTTAGTGGGAATTGCCCTGAATCTGTAAATAACTTTGGAAGTATGGACATTTTAATGGTGTTAATTCTACCAACATAAGCCAGGGATATTTTCCCATTCATTTGTCTCATCTACAATTTCTTTCCTAAGTGTTTTATAGTTCTCCTTGTAGATAACTTTTACCTGCTTGGTTAAGTATATTCTTAAGTATAATTCTCTTTGTAGCTATTGTAAATGGTATTGAGTCTCAATTTGACTTTTTATTAGTATACAGAAATGCTATTGATTTGTGCACATTGATTTTGTAACATGATACTTTGCTGAATTTATTTATCAATTCTAGGAGTCTTTTGATGGAGTCTTTAGGGTTTTTTAAATACAACATCATACCATCAGCAAACAGGAATCATTTGACCTCCTCTTTCCCATTTTGAATGCTACCTATTTCTTTTACCTGATTGCTCGGAGTAGGATGTCTAGTACTATGTTGAACAGTAGAGAAGACCGTGGACATCCTTGTCTTGTTCTGTTTCTTAGGGTGGAATGCTTTCAACTTTTCCCCATTCAGTATGATGCAAGCTGTGGTTTGTCATATATGGCTTTTATAATTTTGAGGTATGTTCTTTCTGTGCCGAGTTTGGTGAGAGTTTTTATCATGAAATGGTACTGGATTTTATCAAATTATTTTTCTGCATCTATAGAGATGATTATATGGTCTTTGCTTTGCTTCTTTTCTGTGGTGAACCACATTTATTGATCTATACATGTTGAACTGCTCTTGCAGCTCTTGGATGAAACCCACGTGATCATGGTGAATTATCTTTTTGGTGTGCTAGGATTTTTAATATATGTTCGTAAGGGATATTGGTCCATAGTCTTCTTTTTTATCTTTCCCTTAGCACATAAGGGAGAAGTTCACAGCCTTTTAAATATTTATATCTAAAAGACAGAAAGATCACAAATTAACAACCTAACATAACATCTCAAGCAACTAAAAAAAGAAAAACCAAACCCAACACAAACACAAAAAAAATTACAAAACTCAGAAGAACAATATGAAATGGAAACAAAAATATAAAAGATCAACAAAACAAAAAATTTGGTTCCATGAAAAGATAAATAAAATCAATATCCCACTAGCCACTGGTCAAACTAACCAAAAATAGAAAAAAAAAGGACTAAGTCTAAATCAGAAATGAAAAATGTCATCCTTTTAGTTAAACTCTTACCAGAGACTGCGCATGTTTGTTTGTTAGTATCAAAACTGACTTGAAAGGGCTAAAAAGTAATATGAATTTCTTCTATATGCTCTTCTTCTACCTTCTCTCTCTCTCTCCCTCTCTCTTTGTAGTGACTTTATTTATTTACAACTGATATAACAGAAAATCAAAATATCATCTTTGAGTACTATAAAAACCAAAAATCCTAGAAGAAATAGACAAATACCTGGAAACACACAAACTCCCAGTCCTAATTGGGGAAGAAACAGAAATCTTGAATAGACTAACAATGAGCAATAGATCAAGGCAGTAATAAAGAACCTAGGAAGCAAAAAAAAAAAATGCACCAGGCAAGGCAGATTCATAGTTGAATTCTACCAGACCTACAAAGAAGGACTGGCACCCATCCTACAGAAATTATTCTGTAACACTAGGGAACCCCTCCCCCCAACTCATTCTACAAAGCCAGTAACACCATTTTGGGTTTTGGTTTTGTTTTAAGACAGGATCTCGTTCTTTCACCCAGGATGGAGAGCAGTGACATGATTATAGTGTACTGCCAGACTCTTGGGCTCAAGCTATCTTCTGCTTTGGCCTCCCAAAGTGCTGGGATGACAGACACAAGCCACCGTGCTTTTAGCTGCAATGTTATTCCCAGAATGTAACTTGCTTGTTCTTATCATTTAGACTCAGTTAACATTCCTTCCCCCTGAATGTCACATAGGGAGTTGACTCTCACTCATTAGTCTCTATCTCATCGCACTCTTTTCTTTATAGTCTTGATATTCTCTGCAATCATCTTATCTGTTTCCTTTCCTCAGGCTGTTTTTCTCTGACTGGTCCTATGAGAGTATAGTTGTATCTCCCTTGTACACCACTCTGTTTCCAATGGCCAGAACTGTATCTAAGGCAGGTAGGCGCTAGATATTTTCATCAATAAATACTTTTTAATGAAAATATGCGAATGAATTAACACAAGGCACAGTTCTAAGCAATATAACAAGTGTTCAAGATTGAATTCTGACCTCAAAGTGTTTACAATCTAGTGATATATTGGGGACCAGAAAGGAGCTATTATTTCATGAGCTAATACTATGAGAGGTCTGAAAAGATGACGGGCATTTCAGTTCACAGGAAGGACTGATGAATTCTGACTGAGAAGAACAAGCTCATATAATCCAAACTATCCCTTAAAGGGTAAATACACTTTTGAAATGCAAAAGCCTGCAAATTAGGTGAGTAGAATGCCCTTTCCATTTTCCCCTCCAGGCCGAGAAAGCAGCAGGAGTAAAGCCCATCAGTGAGTGCACAGGTGAGCAGCACAGGGGGAAATGAGAGCCAAGAATGCAGGATGGGTGAGGTCGAGTGAGAAGGCCTCTGATCCATACGTGATGATGACAGGCATGGAAGTGGAAAAAATTTTTGAGAAAAGGGAATGTGAATACAAATGGGGGTAAAATAAATGGATTTAATAACCAACCATACAATAACTAACTAAACGATGTGACTACGAGGTGAGGGGGCAGAGAGAAAGAGAAAGAAAGAGAATAATGGTCAAAGAGGTGGAAGAAGAGCGTATAGTAGAAACTTGTATTATTTTTTGGCCCTTTCAAGTCAATTTTGAAACTAACAAACCAACATGAACATTCTCTGGTAGGAGTTTAACTAAAAGGATTACAGAGACCAAGGGAAGAAAGGTTCAAGAATGAGAAATTGGTCAACAGGGTCAAAGGACAAATTAAAGAGATCTGGGAATTGGATTTGGCAATCAGGAGGCTGGTGCTGCCTTTACTGGAAACAGCTTTAGAAAGAGCTGGAGGCAGAGGCCAAATGCAGCGGGGTGGCAGGTGGTCAAGTGGAGGGAAGGCACTGAGGTTAGCCTTGTTTTTCAGGAAGTTTGGTGATGAACAGAGTTACGAAAGGTTTTTCGTCTCTTATGATTTGCTTTTATGTTTGGTAAGAGGATATGTAGCCACTGAAAATCATCTTAAAAATCGTCACATTTGATGACAAATGCACTGAGTACAGGACAGGATCCCTCTCCATGATGAAGTATAGGAAAATAGGTGGTGCCAGCCAATCTGGCATTTTAAATTTAGCAAAGTTGGCTCATAAATACGTGCTCTGTGAAACCCATCTGTTTCTATACTCTTTGTTTTATGTTCTCTTAGTTTTTTCCCCTTAAAGTTTTATTTCAAAAACTTTCACTTTAGCTTGGCTGAAATAAGAAAATGAATTTTTCTTCACACTTCAGTCAAGGTAGATTAGTAGAGAATTGGGGACAGAATGCGTGTGTGTATGTGTGTGCATGTGTGTGTGTGTTGAGGGGAAGCATGACTGATTGTTCAAATAACTTAGGGCAGATGAGTAGGACAGAGATTGAGAACTTAGGAAGGAAAGAGGTAGGGAGAGGCGTACACATTGGCCCATTCTTACTTGCATATTTGTTCCTGTGATATGAGGGGTTTTCAAAAAGCTCATGGAACATACATATTATGAATAAAGCTGCATCTATTTCAATTTTCTTTGCACCAAAATAAACTCATACTAATTTGTTATAACATGTCTGAACAGGATCTAGTGTGAGTTACTAGGAGGGATAAGACATCAGTTTGAAAAGGGTCCCTATTAGAGGAACACATGATAAAATTGAAACAAGAGCAAACACCAAATTTATGGTGAAGTTTGGGCAAAAGAATGGGGAAATCATTGATGCTTTTAAAAAGGTTAATGGGACAATGCCCCGAACAAACCAGCAGTTCACACATAGATAACTCATTTTAAGAAGGGCCAAGACAAGGTTGTAGATGGAGCCCACAGAGCAGACTGTCCACATCAATTTGCGAGGAAAAAATTAATCTTGTTTGAACCCTAAATGAGAGGGACCAGCAATGAACACAGAAACAGAGCCAACACCATATAAATCTCAATTGACTCAGCTTGCACAATTCTGACTGAAAAATTGAAGTTGAGAAAACTTTCCACTCTATGGGTGCCAAAACTATTGCCCCCGGATCAGCTGCCAATGAGAGCAGGGCTTTTAATGGAAATTTTAAACAAGTGAGATGAATATCTTAAAGTATCTTCAAAGAATTGTAAAAAGAGATGAAATATGGCTACGTCAATAGGGTCATGAAGATGAAGTGTAGTCAGAACCATGGATACCAAAAGGTAGAAGTGGTCTGGTCAAAGCAAAAGTAGACCCTACACCAGCCAAGGTCATGGCAACAGTCCTTTTGTATGATCAAGGTGTTTTGATTGTTGACTTTCTGGATGTCCAAAGAACGATTACATCTTCTTTTTATGAGAGAGTTCTGAGAAAGTTAGCTAAAGCTTTATCAGAAAGACACCCATGGAAGCTTCACCGAGAGTCTTTCTCCGCCAAGACAATGTTTCTGCTCATTCCTCTCCTCAAATAAAGGCAATTTTGTGAGAATTTCAATGGGAAATCATTAGGCATCCATTTCACAGTCTTGGTTTTTCTCCTTCTGACTTTTTTTTGTTTCCTAATTTCAAAAACTATCTTTAAAAGGCACCCTTTTTCTTCAGTTAGCAACATAAGAGAGATTGCATTGACAGTTAAATTCCAAGAAGATCCAGTTCTTTAGGGATGGTCTAGATGGCTGGTATCAATGCTTACAAAAGTATCTTGAACTGGATGGAGCTTATTTTGAGAAATAAATCTTATATTTGCTCTTTTCACGTTTTGATTCCATTCTTCTGTGAACTTGGAAAATATGATCCTTCATATTACAGAACATAGATTAATCGACTGTCAAGTTTTGGGAGGGCTCAAAGCTTTATTCAAACTTCAGATATGTTTGAATGTCTGGCTTTTTCCTTGAGTGCAGGCTTCTCCATGTGCTTTCTCCCTACTCTGTCCACTGTTCACAGTGTTCAGCAAGAGATCAGTACTTAGTGTGTTTTCTATTGCTAAACATGTGAGCAAGGGTCAGAGCAACTCTAGAATTCCTGCTGCATTTTGGATTATCCAGATAGAGCCTGAGGCATATTTTAGGACATGAAAGGTTGAATCAAGCCTGACACGTATGTATATCTAACATGAACCCTCTTAAATTAGTAGTCAGGGTCTGGAGGTTGTGCTTCTCCTGCTCAACTCCCAAGGCATAGCTAATTCTTTCCATATAAAGGCTGACAATGGAGGTGGTTGGAGAAGAAAGCCACTTAAAACCAATTTATAAATAGCTAAAGTAAGTGAAGAAAATGTCTTTCAAGAAAGAAATACATGTGGCACCTAGCGCTTACTGTGTCCTGGGCACTTGAGTATTTGTCCTCAAAAGATAAGAAAATTGTTCCTTTATTATCAATGAGCCATACCCTTGTGGATGTAGGTGAGATGATGTCCATGAGAAGGAGGCTCTTTCTCAGAAATATAAGGAGGAATCATGTGACTTAAGAAAACAGATTTGAAAGCCTAGAGGAAGATCCACGGGCAGCACAGCTCTACCTGAGCTCTGTAAACTACACAGTAGGTGCTGACAGCTATTGGACATTGCTGTAGAAGTCAACCAGATACTGAGGGAGACCTGGAGATAGCAGGGGTCTTCTCTAGCGGCCACGAAGAAGCTGCCAAGGTTCTGAATGTGATTATTTTGTTGCAGGGCAGTTGGACGAGAAAAAGTGATAAGGTGGCATTGGAAGCTTTGAACACTGGCCAAAACAGAAGCAGAATTTATGAAAATTGTATCTTGATGGTATCATGATGAAAATAACAGAAAAGTTGTGAGGGGCGGCATCTGTGGCTCAAAGGAGTAGGGTGCTGGCCCGATATTCTGGAGGTGGCGGGTTCAAACCTGGCCCTGGCCAAAACCAC
>NW_003852458.1:9460109-9473918 GCF_000181295.1 Otolemur garnettii | reverse complement strand
AAAAAAAAAAAAAAAAAAAAAGCAAGGGAAAAGGCAACTTGCTATTGGTCAAAAGTGGTAATTTTGGTGCTGAGAAGAATTTACATTCTGTGGTTCTGGGCTAGAATGCTCTGTGGATGTGTGTTATGCCCATTTGTTCTGAGGGCTGCTGAAGTTCACTCTTTCTTCGTTGATATTCTGCCTCAATGATCTGTCCAGTTCTGTCAGTGGAGTGTTGAAGTTCCTGGCTTTTATGATGCTGCTGTTTATTTCTTTGCTTTGATTTAGTAGAATTTGTTTTATGAACCCGGGAGCTCTTGTGTTAGGTGTGTAATAATTCTAAATATACATGTGTTTAGAATTGTTATAACTTTTTGCTAAATTACTCCTTTTATCATGATTTAATCTTTATTTTTAAACCATTGTTGATGTAAAGTCTGTTTTGTCTGACAGGAGAACAGCTGCTCAGTGTCATCAGTGCCCAGGGACAATCTGACTTGCTCATTTCCAATTTGGATTTGTTTTATTTCTCTTTCCTGGTTGCTCCGGCTAGAACTTCTAGTATTGTCGCAGAGGAGTGGTGAAAGTGGGCATCCCTGTTTTGTTTCAGTTCTCATAGTGAGTGCTTTTGATTTTTTCCTACTCAGCCTGGTGTTGAATATGTGTTTATAAGATAAGGGCTTTATTATTTTGAGGGATTTTTTGATACAAAACTGTAGTTTTAATTTGCATTTCTCTGATTAGAGATGTTAAGCATTTTTCATATGTTTGTCAGACTTTTATTTTAGGGTCTTTTTAAAAAATTATTTCAAAAAATTTAGGGATTATAAGTTTTGCATTATGTGGATGAATTGTATGATGCTGAAATCAGGGCTGTGAGTGTACTTGTCTATAGAATAGCGTACACTGTACTTGGCAGGTTGATTTTATCCCTCTCTCCTTCTACCCTCCTCCCTTCTTAGCTTCCAATGTCCATTACACTTCCTTATAACCATATATTCCTCATTTAGCTCCCACATATAAGTGAAAACGTGTATATATATATATGATATAGAGTCTTAGTATGTTGCTCTCACTAGAGTGTCATTGCATTACAGCTCACAGCAACCTCAGATTCTTGGGCTTAAGCAATTCTCTTGCCTCAGCCTCCCAAGTAGCCTCCCAAGTAGCCTCTTGGGGTGCAGGATTCTGTGAGCCCCTGCTGTGGAAGGGTATTTGAAAATAAGCTGTCTCATTTACTGGGATGAGCTCAGGAGCTGGCATTCCTTATCTACAAAACATTTTTTTTTTTTTTAGCCCTTGATATTTTCTTGATTTCCTATATTCTCACCCCTCTCTCATTCTTTCATTCAATCCCCTGCTTTCTGTGGTTTCTGGCAGTTGTACACAGTTGTACTGTGTAAGTGTTCAAACCAAGGGACAAGACATCTGGAAAGTGGTCCCAGATCCTGTCTCATGAATCTCTGTAAGAGTTCCACTGCCATTGACCTCCAATACCATTGGGACTACAGGCACTACTTGGGAGGCTGAGGCAAGCGAATTGCTTAAGAGTTCCAGTGCCATCAACCTCCAATACCAGCAGGGACTACAGGCTCCCGCCACAAGTCCAGCTATTTTTTGATTGTAGTTGTCATTGTTTGGCAGGCCTGGGCTGGGTTCAAACCCTCCAGCTCTGGTGTATGTGGCTGGTGCCTTAGCTGCTGAGCTATAGGGTCCCTAGACTGAAAACATATATTTTTATTTTTTGTCTTTCTCTTCTAGTAATATTCCACTTTTTATTGTTTTGACTAAGTTTATGAAGTAAGATTTAATAATCTTTAAATAAGGAACAGAAGATCTCAGCTAGTAATAATAGTATAAGTTTGGACAATTGGTCTTGATTGTCTTCTATCACATCAAAATTGCCCAATGAGTGACCTCTGGACAGGTCATCATAATGTGTTTGGTTTATTAGTGGTTTTAAGAGTCTTACTAAATGATTGGTAAGTTCTCCCTCTCCTTTTATTATCAAATATTTCAAAAATGCTAAAAATACCCCTCTAATGTTATTTTTAAAATATGCATATATCCTGAAAAGATCATGTAAAATATTGATATTTTCCCATGCTGTATTTACCTAAGGATATTTATTTAAAAATAAAATGTTATGGAAACAACTGATATTTTGTTACAGTCTTTATCATTTTTTCTTTCTCTTTTTTCTTTCCCAGATGTGGCCACTTGCCTGAAGTTGGCAGAGGTTCATAATTCTTTTATATAATATAGATTCCTATTTTAAAATTTTATGTAAATGATGTCACATTATAGGTAGCATTTTGTGATCTGTTATTTTTCATTCAAATTACTTTTTCAAGGTTGATCTATATGATACATTGTATGACCTGAATGTTGGTGTTTCCTAAAGTTCTTATGTTAGGACCCAATCCTCAGTCTAATAGTAAAATGTGGGGTCTTTAGGAGGTGATTAGGTCCTGAGAGTTCTGCCCTCATTAAGGTGACCAGAAGTCCCGCTTTTGGTGGGACAGTTCTGATTTTTAACAATTTGTCCTGCGTCCCACAGCGTTTTTAAAAAGTCCCGATTTTTGGAAAGAATGCATAACAAGCTAGGGAATGGCAGGACAACGGAAAGGGAATATACATTTTTTGGCTGCTGAAAAGGTTAATGTAACTGCATTTGGTAATGAAGAGGTTAATGTAACTTTATTTGGAAATGAAATGGCTGATGTAAACTCCCTACTCCCCTCCTGGGCAAGGTCACCCAGGTGGACTGGGTGCCCTACTCCTTTAAGCCACAGGCACTGCCCTATACATAATTTTTTTTAATGTATTATGTTTGTAAATTGTACTTATGTTGAAATTAAAAATATATATTACAATACTATTTTTGCATTCTATGAAAATTTTTGTTGCTCCATATAGACTAAATTTTTAATTAAGCACCCACACCCACCCACCCACCCCCATCAATGGTGTCCCGCTTGACCAGTGTTAAAATCTGGTCACCTTACTCATGATGGAATTAGTGTCCTTATAAAAGAGACTTGAAGAAGCCTGTTTTTCCCTTCTTTTGTCTGAAGATTCAGTGATAAGGTGCCATGTTTGAAGCTGAGAGCTAGTTCTCAACAGACACTAAATCTGCTGGTGCTTGGCTATTGAACTTCCTAGCCTTCAGTGCTTTGAGAAATAAATTTCTATTATGTATAAATTATCTAGTCTGAGGTATTTTGTTGTCATAGTCTACATGGACTAAGACAATAGATAGATCTAATTCTTCATTTTAATCCTGTAAAGTATCCAATTCTATGAATCTCACATAATTTATGTGGTTTCACTTTTATAAGCAGTGCTTCTGTAAATATTCTTGTGCATGTCTCATTACCCATATTATGTCTTAATAGACACATGGGGGGTTTTCTCTAGGCTATAGGGTAGGCATTAGTATTGCTTAGTTATAGAATATGCACACATTTACTAGATGTGGCAAAGTACTCTCAAGGCAATGCCAATTTTTTTGTTCCATTTTACTCCAGGAATTCCTGGGCATTTTCTTAATTCCTTGCCAATTGTTGATGTTTCAAACTTAAACAATTTTTTTATGAACTAACAGGGTGTTTTAATTTGTACCAACAAAGTAGAGCATCATCTCTGATGTTTCCTGGCCACCCAGGTTTTTATTTCTATAAATTGCTTATTCATATCCCTGTAAATTTTCATATTAGGCTGTTTGACTTTTTATTATTCATTTGTAGGTTTATTTAGGTATGTGTTAACATTAGTTGTTGGACAGTTATTTGTGTTACAATTGCCTTTTCTTAGCAAATAATTTATTTTTAAGATTTATTTATGGCAACTTTTATTTCACATAAAATGTTCTTGTTAGTTCTTGAATTAAAAGGAATTTGATATATTAGCTTTTTCCTCCTTGGTCTATATTATTTGATCTTAAGGAAATATTTTTCTACCCCAATATTACAGATTTTTTTCCCATCTGACATTAATCTGTATGAAATGTCTGATGTAGATATCTAATTTTGCTTTTACACATAAGGAATAAACTTTAGATTTTTTTTTTTTGACTTTAGATTTCTTTGGAAATCATCAGCATCTCTTGGATGTTGAGTTTTACCCATAATCAATTTTCTTTGGTATTAAATACTCATTTTTTGATAATGATATAGTTATGTTTTCATCTTCCTTCAGAGAAACATTGGATAAAATAAACTTTTATTTTTCACACCTAATACCCTTCTTAATATTATTATCATTACTATTACAAATGATAGCGTCAAGCTGTATGCTCAGTTGGAATGCAATAATGTCATTATTTTTCTAGGATAAACCTCCAAGGGTCAATTTTGTGTAAGAGCTATGACTAATCCATGGAAAAAGTTATTGTGTTTCCCTGAAAATAAGGCCTACCCAAAAAATAAGCCCTAGCAGGATTTCTATGCATTTGTTAAATATAAGCCCTACCCTGATAATAAGACCTAGTGATGGGCGTGGCTATGCAGCGTATCTGCATAGCCACGCCATGCATTTCAGCCTGGAGAGGATATCCCCTGAAAATAAGCCAAGTGTGTCTTCTTGAGAAGAAATAAATATGACAGTGTCTTACTTTGGGGAAAACATGGTAGTAAGTCTACAGCTGATAGTGATGATTAGTTACTATGTGTCAGCCTTATATTTTACTTGATTGGGTAATTTAAACTTCACAAATATTCTTTGAAATAAGTTCTATTGTTATTCTTGTTTACCAGAGGATACACAGAGGTTTAATAATAATCTCAGCTGTCATCACTTTTGACTATGACTGAAAACCCCATCAATAAAAGTATATAGTCAAATATTTTAACATCCTATTTGTTCCAATATCTTCATTGTTACTTAAGGAAATGCTTATGGGGAGAAACTAAAAAGAAATAGTCTGTACACATTTGGTTTTTATAGTGATTGTATCTAGAATTACTAATTATCTAGAATCACTCTAGAATTACTAAATTGTTCAAGATAGTCCAATGTTTTGCCCACCCTTGAGAGTAATTCTTGGTGCATTATAGATAAGACAAACACACACATTGTTAGGTTTTATTTTTTAAATCAAGGTAGCAAGCCTGAGTTAATCCAATCATTCACAGTAAAAGACAAATCGTGGAGAGATTTTAAGGATGGTTCTATTATATGTGGAGAGTAAGTGCATGTAGAGAGAATTACAATTGATATTTTATCACTGTGCAATTCTCTAAAAATATTCTGGGCAGGGAGGAAGGATAAACCAGTTTTTAGCTCAACCATGTTGAAAATAAAGAAACCTAAAGCTACATGATGGATTAATTCAGGGTAGTTCCACCTCTGCACTTTGTGAATTTCCTTGTCACATTAGCTTAGCTGTGTTTGTCCAGCTATTAATTGACAGTACTCTGTACTCATTAGTGAAGAAGCATATTGAGTCCCCTGCATAGTATAAAAGAGCTGTAAGCTAAAGAATATTTTAAAAAATGTACTATATAGTACAATTACAGCTTTATAGTTTTCCAATGATGTGTAATGGTCCAAAGAAACACAATAGGATTCTATAAAACACATCCTTGAACTGCCTCCTTAACACTTAGGTAAGGAAGGGTAGGAAAATATTTCCATGATAAATATTAAAATGCCTTTTTAAAGCACTTTCATGTCATCCTCAGCAAGTATTTCTTGAGGGCTTTCCTTAATTCATATACCACACTGATCAAGGATATCAAGACTGAAGACTCATTTACCCTTATTCTTGATGAGTTCATGGTCTTGATCAGTGAGATACTGCTGGCTGTCACTTACTTTTATTTCCCAAGAGAGAAGACTAGAGGACAGATGAGTTTTTGATAGTAGATTGATTACAAAAATGACTCAAATTTTCTACTCTTCTCTGGAATCATGTCTTTTGAATGTCTTTGAAGCCACTCCCATTAAGACATGGAATGACAGCATGACAGTTCCAAGTTTAGGCCTTCTGAGACTTTGCGTGCTTCTGCTCTTATGACAGCATGCCACACCCATGAAAATGAGCCCACAGTAAATTAGAGCAGCAAACCCTAGCCGATTGGCTAGTTGGCTGCAAAATTATGAGTGAGTCTATTTGAGATCAGCTTATGTCAATCCAATTCAACAATTCTGCCCCACCTACTCATAGCTCATGAGAAGTTACAGTTGATTGTTGTTTTAAGGCTTAAAATTTAAGCACTAGGTTTTGGAGTGGTTTGTTAGGTAGCAGTAGCTAAGTACTTCTGTCAGTTGATAGAACTATAAAGAAATTTGTGGGCATGGCTATGGCTCTGGGAAGCAAATCCTTTCAAAGCTTCTAAAGCTGTTTTGGCTTCCAAGAAACTGTAAGGATGTTCAAAGGCAGGTACTTGGTGGGAAAGAACTGAAAAGAAGTTAACAGATCACCAAGTCAATCCTAGCCAACTTCACTAGCTCTTCAAAGACCAGGCTTTTCAGCAGGGCCTGCCATGCATCTGTTATGTCCTCATTTATATGTGTGACAATCATTTATTTAGGCTCAAAAGTTAGTATCAAAAGATTATAGGACATGAGAGCTGACAAAACCTAAAAAAATTATATTCTCATTTTACAAAGAAATAAGAAAAAATAGGAACCCAGCAATGTTCAATAACCTGTCCTAAACCTCCTATGTAACTCTTTACCTGTTTGGCTCTCTTAGACAGTTAATTACAATGTCGTGTTGTATCTCACATTTATCCATTTCTCTCTCTCATTTTTTTTTTTGCTGTCCCCTCTATGGTTTAGGCTTTCATCACCCTGTGCCTAATTTAGCACAAAGGTCTATTTTTTAATGTTTCTTTTTGCAGTGTCTCCTACTGGGAACACCACTGGCATTTTAGGTAGAAAAATTCTACCCCATAGGAGGCCATTTTCTGCACTGCTGTGTATTTTTCCTCTCTGACCCTACAGTCATACATGGCTTTCTTACTGCTCCTATCCCATCTCATCCCCTCCCATGCTTTCACACTCATTGTGAAAATAAAAAATGTCCCCATAACTCAAAGAGATATTGATATATAATAAGATATATAATAATTAATTTCAGAATTATTCATAATAGCCAAAAAGTGGAAGCAATCCAAGTGTCTATAAATGGACACACACACACACAAAATGTGATACATGCACACAGTGGAATATTATTCCCATTTGCAAATGAATTAAATTCTGATACATGCTAACAGCATGGATGAAACTGCCCAGCCCATCCATAGCTCAGAAGAAGTAATACCTAGTTATTTTTTTATGACTTAAAATTTAAGCCTTCAGGTCATTATACTATGTGAAGTAAGCCAGACACTAAGAGACAAGTTCTGTGTGGTTCCATTTTATAATCAAATTCATAGACGTAGAAAGTAGAATGACTATTGCCAGTGGATGGAGGAGGAGAGAATTGGGAGTTATTGTCTATTAAGTATAGAATTTCAATTTTACAAGATGAAAAGAGTTCTGGAGCTTGACAGTGGTGACAGTTGCACAACAATGTGAATGTAACTAAGGCCACTGAACTCTACACTTAAAAATGGTTAAGATGGTTGTCTTGGTTTGGGAAATTATAACAAATTACCATAGACTGGATAGCTTAAACAGCAAACATTTATTTCTCACAATTCTGGAGGTTGGGAAGTCTAAGTTCAAGGTGCCAGCAGATCCAGTGTCTGGGAAGGGCTCATTTCCTGGCTTGTAGACAGCCATCTTCTCTTTGTATACGCACATGAAGGAGAACAGAGAGACAAGAAGCAACCTCTCTTAACCTCTCTATGTCTCTTCTTATATGGGCACTAATCCTATTATAAGGGCTCCATCATCATTAATGAATTACCAACCAACAGCCCCATTTCCAAATACCAAGGCATTATGAATTAGGGTTTCAATATATGAAACCCTAAGGTGGGACAGAACATTCAGTCTGTAACAAAAGAAAATTTTTTTAGGCATATTTTATTTACCACAATTAAAAATAAAACTAAAAAATACTCCCACATATTTTCAATTGCACCCCTCTCGTACAGACATGAGGAGGAAGGTGCCAAATTACTGTACCTCTTCTTCAGAAGCCTTCCCACAATTACTCCTCTTAAAGCCTACTTTAGCAAATCTAGACCATTTTCTTTTAATCTTTTGTCTCTAGGAGTAATTGACACATTATTATGTTCATTCTTATCTTCAAATTATTAATTTAATAACACAGTCTTAGTCAGGATTTTGGTTCATTTTGGTTCATTAAGTGGCTCTTATGCATAAGACCTACATTTTGAGCTAGAGCTTAAACTCCTGGGGCTTTCATCTGCCTCACTGTACCTTATTCAGTACTATGTCTGAAGTTTATTCTACAAATATTTCTCTATTAATTAACTGGCTAGGAGATGCATTATCAGAGGGCAACATTTACCTACTGGAAGTCATAATGGCTTTAAATTTGAGCTTGTTGCATTCTGCACTTTGCTTGGCCCTTCTCTGTGTTTTCTGCCTTGCTACAGCACTGTGAGTTGCTGTCTTCCTATGCACTATGGAAATATCAAGTCCTCTGGATTGTGAGCCTTACTGCCTAGTTATTACTAAAAACCTGAAAGACCTCTGTAAGCATGGCCTCCCTTTATCTGTGCAATGCTAAGGGTTTCTTTTAAATATGATGTATTCCCTAATTTCCAGGTGAATCTAGGATGAACTACTTGTAATAAATGAGGCTGTCAAGTTCACTAACTCAAGGACTACAGCTGTTCCCTAAATTATGATGTGGCTGCATCCTGATAAATCCATTGTAAACTGAAAAAATCATATGTCAAAAATGCTTTTAATACACTTAACCTACAGGATGTCATAGCTTATCCTACCTTGAATGTGCTCAGAACACTTACGTTAGCATACAGTTGGGCAAAATCTTTGAACCCAAAGCCTGTCTTATAATAAGGTATTGTAAATCCAATGTAATTTATTAAATATTGCACTAAAAGTGAAAAACTTTCAGAATGGTTGTATAGGTATCCAAATATTCTTCTTGCTTTCACATCATCATAAAGTTGAAATTTAAAACATTGTTATCTCATAGCACACTTGAACCTGTAGTTACACTTCCATAGCACACTTAAATTATGTTGATCCAAAAAAATTATAAGAGTTACAAAAAAAGAATATACTAATTGTGCTTTGAACTTCTTTCAGAAAATAATTTGATTAATGATCTTTGAAAACTTTTGTGGCCTCTGAGATCCTCTCACAGCACACCAGGGTGCCGTGGCACACCAGTTGAAAATCGCTGTTTTAAGCTAAACCATTGTAATTTGGGAACAGGTGAAGTGATTGCTTATCTTAAGAATATGTTTAATGGATTGTATTGACTTGGGTGTATAAAAGGGTGAGCCATCTTTCAGTTTTTGCAATATCCTAGAGGGTTGCCTGTGATGCCCATTGTATTCTGATTTGGTGCTTATTCAGTATTAAAATTGTTTTCTTTCTCTTCTAAAAAAATAAATAAACTAATATGGTGTATCTAGACCCTGTTGGAAGAAGCTTCCCTTCTGTTATCTCCTTCACTAATGTTGAACCTTTCCCACTTTCTCCTGTTAGCCTTTTTATTGACTATTCTAAAACTAATTTTCAAACTTACTCTCAAATAATAACCCATCCTCACTTAAATACCTTCTACATTTAAAAAATATTTCTTGTTTTAAATCATAACTGTGTACATTAATGCAATCATGGGGTAAAATGTACTGGTTTTAAATACAGTTTGAAATATTTTCATCAAACTGGTTAACATAGCCTTCATGGCATTTTCTTAGTTATTGTGTTAAGACCTTTATATTCTAGACTTAGTTAATTTCACATGTACTCTTGCAAGATACACTATAGGTGTGGTCCCACTCATTGCCCTCCTTCCCTCCATCCTCCCCCCTCCCCTCCCTCTCCCTTTTCCCCTTCTTCTTGGGCTATAAATATTTCTGATTACTCCTTCCCTCTACACTTCTTCCCTCTCAAACATCCAACTCTTCCTCACCCTTCTAACCTCCAAACTGGACATTTACTGCAAAAGAGTCATGAGATTCTTCAGTATTTCCCTGCCCCTACAATTCATTTCCAGAATCATAATGCATTTAATATTTCTAAAATTTCTCTGGCCTCCTTAAACTTTTATGCAGGAACACAGAGCTCAGTTTGTTCAGAGTAATGAACAGAGCATAAAAAAATCCCTTTGCAGGTCAGTACAAAGAAATGAAATGCCAAAAATTGATTTGAAACCTAATTATCTGACAACTGTTCACACCTCCAATGAAGCAAGTAAGGGGAATATGTGGTACTACTCCAAAGTACATCTTTGATTTTGATAGAATTTCTGCACAAAAACCCCTAGTCATTTTCGTGCCAATATTACTTCTTAGATTTTTGTTCAATTTTAACAACCCATATATTAGCAATAGTTTTCTCCCCTAATTTCTGCCATCAAGAATCATTTCAACAGATTTATTTAGCAGGACTTTCTGTGGGCTTCCTTAATTTTAGCTTATGTTGGAGATGAATTATACAAGTTTTCAATATAAGGTTGCTATTCTGTTTTAATTCAAATATCTGTTGATTTTCAGGTTATATGCCTGCCCAGAAAGCACATAGTTTGCTTTAGAAAAACTCATTAGCCACAGTAGCACCCTCAGGGAAGTCCTCTTAATGGAAATAGAAGATAATTGGTAGTTTTGTGCTTAACTTCTTTTTATGTTGATTTTAAGGTGGAACTGATGATTGTATTTTGAGATAACATGTGCTCTGCCACAGAGAAGGAGTGAGACTGGAGGACAGAGGGTTTCATTTGCCTATTCCTTCCAGGACATTTCCAAAGCAATGTTTAGTAAGAATAGCACTTCCTCTTGGGGTACAGATGTTGTGAATGCATTTCACAAGGCTAAGGATTGATACTAAATTCACTTTCACTAGGACATTTGGGGGAATTTTGAAGAAGTCCTGGTGTATTGTGAGGTTATGTTATTCCATGTTCCTCTAGGAAAAAGTTGCTGCAAATGTGATGGAGAGGAAGGCAAGTGTGCTTGGCATGTAGTAGTCTAGTCATGTCAATGCCAAGGAGCATGTAGAAAACCCCGTGTCTCCTGGTCTTCTAATAAGTTGACCTGAATGCCACCGAGTGCTCAAGGATGGAATATTTCTTGAAGGAAAACCAATGTTATGTTGGCCAATTAGTCAATAAATTTATCCTTAGTTTTTCATACTCATGTATTCAACACAAATGATAAAGATCTTTACAAATCCAATCTTCAGGGGTTACAAAGAATCCTACTCATGTCCCTGTGCTGCTAATGTTGCCATTTCAAAATTAAGAATGGATGTTTTTCCTTTTTCAGGTATCTGATGCCCTAGAAAGTCGCAGAACACCATGCGAACAAGCCCATGGCTACTTTATCTACATCATGAGCTACCCCTTTACTTTGTGTTTTGGGGTTTCACAGGAGAATTACAACATAGTTTAAAAATGTGTGAGCTGTGAATTCATCTGTGTTATTACCAAACTAAACCATCTTGTGGCAGTTACACAAATCCAGTGTGGACGGAGACTGCAAACACATGTTCATGTCCTCCCTCTTTCTGGCAAGTTGACTCAAAGTGACTCCCTCCCATAAAGGCAAATCAATACCCCACCCACCCTGGATGAGAAAGTGAGGATTAGTCTTTCAAAGTGGGGGAGGAGGCCTTGACCTATACTCTGTGGAAACCCGGGGTAAAGAGGAGAAGGGTGTAGGTGGTTGAAGGTCCGGCCAGCTGGCCAATCTTTGTTTAGAGAAGTAAGAGCCCAATGGCAAAAAATGTTCAAAAGTTATTTTTGAATATGTTACAGTTGTTAAAATTAATTTTTGACATCATGCTTCCCTTCTATAGCTTTGTCTTTATTTTCTTCATCACCATTCCAATCAATTAATCAATTGACAAGTCTTTTACAGGCTCCTGTTGGGAAGCCTAATTTATGGTAGGAGTAGACAATGACATTATCCATGATTCTTTTTTGCAAGGCTATTCTCATCACTCCATAATCTCTTTTTCTCACTTTGATTTCTGCTTTGTTTGCTACTTCATACCCTGGTATTCTGCTTTCATTTTAAAATTCATTCTCCTTCTTCCTCCTCATCTCCCCCATTCTCCTCTTTCTCTTCCTTCTCCTCCTCTTCTTATTTCAAGTAAGACTGCTAAAAATGGTGAGGCAAAGAATAAGAGTCAGAGGTAAAGCAAAATGCCTGTCTGGTATAGGCAGAGTTATTCTCTTCTTGTTCTCTGTGTCCTAATTTGTCCCACTTTCACTGGATGCAAGTTCTTTCTATTAAAAATATGTACTATATGCATGAAATTCTTCAGAGCAAAGCAGCACAGCTGTAGCTGGGACAACCTGTGGTGCTGGCACTGTGCTTTCCAACGTGGTTGCCCACACTCCTGTTTGACGTGTCCCCTAACCCAGGAATGCCCTACTTCGTTGCTGCATGTCACTGGCAAAAGTGAATTCTCAGTGGATACAAACAGGAATTGACAAAATTTTTCCATAAAAAGCCAAATAAATACTTTAAGCTTTGCAGGCCATGTGTAGTCTCTGTTGCAACCACTCAACTCTTCAGCTATAGGACAAAAATGGCCATAAACAATAAGTAAATGAATGGGCATGTCTGGGTTCTACTAAAACTATATTCCTGTAGGCTAAAAGTTGAGTTTCAAGTGATTTTTACATGTCACAAATTATTATCTTCTTCTGTTTTTTCCTAGACATCTAAAAATTTAAAGACTATCCTTACCTAATAGGCTAAAAAACAAAAGCGGTGAGTCAGATTTAGTTTGAGAGCTATTGTTTGCAGACCCCCTAATATGAATAGTAAACTCTTACAGGGTAAGGATTTTACGTGAGTGGTGTGGAGTTTAATCTACTATTTCATCACAAGTCATTTACTCAGGCGGGTCTCTTTAAATGTGACATGTCTTAAGGCTCCCTCCTGACATCCAATTATCCCAAATCATAAGCGAGGAGAGTGAGGTATTCCATCTTCAAAGAACTGAAAATTGCTCAGGAAGTCAGCTTCACAGAGCACCAGGAGCCACACACGTCACCTTTTACATGCCCATTTGTGAGGCACTGGCCACAGGCGGTCTCTTTCCTGTGCTGTATTTTCCACTTGCAATTATCTCCATCTGGGAAGGAGCTGGGAATAGGCTGCAGCATAAATGACCCACTCTCCTCCAAGCCTGATACCTGAAAGAGGGGAACAACAGGATCAGACGTGATCTTGTGATGGGAAGAAAAGATCTGTAGCTCAAGCTAGCAACAACAATGACCCAAACTTAAATGGGGTAGGGAAGTTCAAACTTTGACTCCCTTGACCTCTAGGATAATTTATACAATGCCCCTAATTTTACTCCTTCAGGAGAAAAACTGTGTTCTGAGAAAAATCATATTTCCAGAGCATTCCTTTTGCAGCAATCACTGACAACACTCTGCCTTTTCACCTGTGAGTGCCTTTGATAACTTGGAAAATACAAAGGGCCTTGACAAAGGACTAGGGGGAGTTGGCTTCCTGTGGGCTTTTCACCAACTTCATTGCTTTCAGGTCTGGAATTCACCATCTATATCCAAGCACCAACATGGCTGCAGCATTTGAACAGCAGAAAATTGGGTAGGAAAATTGAATTCTGAAGCCGAAGGACAAAGTGCAGAATCAAAGGCCCTTGTCTATAAATGAGTTCTGTTCAATCTTGCTTTCTCATTTATCTTCTCTTTGTTGTTGTCAGACTATTTTCCCAACTAGACAT
>NW_003852458.1:9458318-9459963 GCF_000181295.1 Otolemur garnettii | reverse complement strand
TATATATGACTTAATAAAAAAATAAAATAAACATAAGCTCAAAAAATAAATAAATAAAAACTCTGTGGCAAGGATGCTGTATTAGTACAAACAAATTATAAATGGATTAGTCCCCAAATTATAAATGGATTGTGGGCCAAGAGTTTATTTGTAAACCAGTCATTGTAACCTGGAAAGCATTATCCTTAGGAACAGTGTTGCAGGTGGTGACTAAACACTGGTACTTTGTCACAATGCCCTGTGTAATCCAGTGTCACATATGATTTTTGAAATATTAAATGACCACTGGTAGAGTTTCTCAGACTGAAGTATGCAGAAAATGCCAAATGAACACCTCAAGCCACCAAGTCAACATGGTGTTTTTTTCTGGCAAGATTGGGGGAAAAATTCTTTCTGAATTAAAAGAACTATGCCTAATTTATTGAATAAAATATAAAATCACTAAAAAATTTGAAGATAAAACATGAGACTTCAAAAGTATCTGTGCTTGTAGCTAGACTTCCTGATATCTGAGCTCCCCTGTTAGACAAACTGGGTTAAGACGTGTGAGAAGCAAAGCGGTTCAGTGTCGCAGATCCATTTGCGGGCAGCATGGTGGCTTCTTAGAATAAACCTCACTGGCCCCAGCTAGACTAAGACAATTAGTGAAACTTCGCTTAATGTATAAATTATCTTCTTGGAGGGGCAAAGAAAGAACAGGTTCGGAAATTGGAAGAGACAAAGGAGACATGATAACTACACCAAACCTGGTATCTTAGACTAGGAAAAGGATGTTAATATGAGAAAAACTGGTGAAATTTGAATAAGAGATATAGATTCATTACTGTGTTGTAAGAACAATGTGATAAGCAAGGTGGTCAAAATCCCATGCTAAAAATTAGTACACATATGGATGTATCCACCTCTATCCTTTTCCTCAAAGACACTTGTCTTAATTACTAAGATAGGGGATCTTCTGATACTGTTTCCACATCCACCATTTCTGGAGATAAGGATAACAGAGCAAGGCTGGAAGCAATTGGGGATTAGTATCAAAAGGACTTTCTCTGGATGAATTGGATAGTTTGCAGAGGTAGATCAAATTATCTTCCAGCTTCCACCATGTCTGTAAGACAGTGTTTTTCAAACTTTTTCATCTTACAGTAAAAACTATAGGCACTTTTGAACCTATAGTTAAGCTCCATGGCACACTTGAATCATGTAGATAAAAAATAAAAAGAGTACAAAAAAGAATATACTTACTGTGCTTTGAACTTCTTTTGAAAATAATTTAATTAATGCTCTTTAAATATTTCTGCAGCACACCTAAGCTCCCCTCATGATATATCATTTGAAAATTACTGCTCTAAGAGTTTCATGGTGGAGTCGAGCTTTGCTGGGAGACTTCCTCATTAACTTTCAAAGTCAAAGGTCTTGTTTCAGGGCAGTGACCCCTAAATCCTTGCCCAAGCCTGCAAGGTATTGGATGGCCAGAAGCATTTCCTACTCGCTGGGGTCATGTAAGATTTAGAGTTTTGGCAGGATGTACAGTTCACCAATCCCTTAAAAAACTCATGTTGTCTGTGAATGTAAAGGAATTGTTATATTAGTGTGATAGATATTCTCTCAATATAATTAATGCTACTGGATCTCCTTCCTTAGCAGA
>NW_003852458.1:9431221-9457910 GCF_000181295.1 Otolemur garnettii | reverse complement strand
GTGCCACTGTCTCCAGCTATTTGGGGACAAATAAAAACAACTCCAAGAGGTATTTTATTTTGCTCTAAGTCATACATGGAGCATAAAGGAAACATTTCCCAGCCTTTACTCTTCTGTTGCTGCTCCTGAAAGATTCATGGCTTACTGTGAGAGAGACTTTGGGGTTGCCAAGGAAAACACCTTCCTTTGGGTAGCAAATCTGCTCTGTCTCAATACGGCTCAGTATAGCTACTGAAAGGGTGAGGTGTTTATAAGCAGGATTCATCCAAGCCAGGGCATGCTCACATATAATTAAAACAGTTATTTTTTATGTTTCTATTTTGAAACAATTTTAGACTTAAAGAAAAGTTTTCAAACAACAAAGAAAGTACTCACATATACTTCATTCAGCTTTTCCCAAGGTTAATGTCTCACATAACAGTCAGGGGCCCTTCATGGATTCCACTTATCAGGGCCCGGGACTGGCTGGTCTCTGGCCCCAGCCTATCTAGCTGTGTTCTGGTTGGGATCGCTATGTTGTTATCTCCCTCAGGAACAATTGCTCTTAGGTGTCTGAGGGCTATTTACCTTAGCAGAAGGGAGAGAGAGAGAGAGAGAGTCTTTGAGGGTAAAGTTGTCTTAGAATAGATCTTAGTCTTTAGCAGAGCTTAGTGATCTTCAGCAGAGAGATGCTATGCTGGTGTTCTGCAGGCAAGAGAAGAGGCGAGTAAGTGGGTCCATGATAGAATGAGCTCACTCCTGACTGTCTTCTCCTCCAGCCTAATATGAGGCTGATCTCGTGCCTCCCAACACCACAGGTGTAGAGACTGCCAATTCACCAACGCTCTCATCTCATGAGCTCTCTCATGCTTGTCAGGAGAGCTAAATCCCTCTCCATGTCCTTTTCACCAAGGTGTGCCACATTATTGAGCTACAGGTGTTTCTTATAACTCTCACTTTTCCTAGCCATAGGCTACATATAACCATAGTACAATTATCAAAGCCAGAAAATTAACATTAGTATAATACCAAAAGTAATCTACAGGCCTTTTTCAGATTTCCCCCTGATGTCCTCCTCCTATTTCAGGACCCAATCCAGGATGCCATGTGACCTTAGTAATCATGTCTCCTTGGTCTCCTCCAATCTGCGACTGTTTGTTACTCTGCCCTTGTCTTTCATGACTTTGATACTTGCAGGGAGTACTGGTGAGTATTTTTATAGACTGTTCCTCATTGAGGTTGTGCCTTTTGTAAAAGAATTGTACAGATATGATGTTGTACCCTTCTCAGCATAGCACATTACGTTAGGGGCATATGACATCAGTCCATTTTCCTTGCCTATGTATATGTATATGCATGGATTCTACCCTGCATATAATAAGTATTACCAGTACTTACTGGAGGAGATTATTTTTTTAGCCCCATGCATCCTGAGTTCCTAAAAGTAAAAAGAAAAAGTATATAAAAAAGAGATCCTCTCACCTGTTTGAAGATATTGAATTTTAGTGCTAGGCCTAAATGAACCTTTCAGAAATATTAAAGAGAGCCTAAAAGGTATTGGGAAAGATGTGATATATTTTGGTAATACTTAATTCCAGAGAGACTTGTCTCAAGGAAGCAATTTGAAGATGGTCTCCTGGTCTCCTCCAATCTGGGACTGTTTGTTACTCTGCCCTTGTCACAATTTCTTTGCTTCTGATCAATTCTTTCTGCTGTTATTTCCTGCTTACTGGGGAAAAGGGAAAAAACATGAAATCCATTCTGCACAGTATAGGTACTATTTCAGAACCACTTTTCTGAGAAAAACCAAAAACAAACAGTTGTAAAATTTCTTAAACATGGATCTTTCCCCCTGGGTGAGTTGCTTTTTAATGCTGGAAATCTCTCCCCCTTCCATGATCTCCCATGGCTCTTTTGTACTTTTCTCAATCTGTTACCACACTGAGTCCTCTGTTGTAATTCTCTGTGTATGTTTAAATTTGCTGGTCTTTTCTACTCAAAAGATAAGCTGCTTAATTTGATATTAGTGGATTATTCTTACTTTTTGAAGGATTGATAATGGCATTTTGAATTTGTATTTTGGGGGGACTTTGTCTTTGGAGGTATATATTGAAATATTTGTAGATTTCTTGGTATGATGTCTCAAATTTGTCTCAAAATTATTCTGGATGTGGGCAAGGGGAATACGTAGTTTATATGCTTAACTAAGGAGGTGAAAAATATGTACACTGAAAATTATAAAACATTTGTGAAATTAAAGAAGACACAAATAGAAAGATTAGAATCTTTTGTTCATAGATTGGAAGAATTAACATAGTTAAAATGTTCATACCACCCAAAGTAATTACAGAGGCAATGCATTCCCTACCAAAATTCCAATGCTTTTTTCATAGAAATAGAAAAAATAATCCCAAAATTTGTGTGGAACTACAAAAGATCCCCAAATAGCCAAAACAATATTGAGAAGAAAAACACAATTGGAAGCATCACACTTTCTGATTTCAGAATTGTACTACAAAGCAATAAAGTTTCATTAATACTTTTGCAAATCAAACAGTATGGTACTGGCACAAAAACAGGAACATAAACCCATGGAACAAAATAGAAAGGTGAGAAATAAACCCAGGCATATATAGTCAACTAATTGTCAACTTTATACAAGGCTACCATGAAGACACAATGGGGAAAGGTCAGTCTCTTTAATAAATGGTGCTGGGAAAACTGGCTATCCACATACAAAAGAATGGAATGGGATCTTTGTCTTACATCATACACAAAAATCAATGAAAAACAGATTGAAGACTTAAATGTAAGACCTGATGCTGTAAAATTCTGAAAAGAAAACCCAGGAGAAAAGCTCCTTGATATTGGCCTCAGCAAGGATATTTTGGATGTCTCACCAAAATCACAGAAAGCAAAAGCCAAAATAAGCAAGTGGGACTGACTGTGTCAAACTAAAAAGCCTCTGTAAAGGAATTAATCAATGGAATCAAAAGGCATCCAACAAAGTGGGACTAAAGAACTTGTACATAATACTTCAAATGCACAAACCATAACGCAAAAAGATTGATGACTTTGATTAACATTAAGGTTTTCTGTTAAAAAGTGATGGAACTTCGTCAAAGGCCAGATGTTGGAAGGAGAAAATACAAGTATATTTGTAATATCAAAATGAGTGTGGGATTTATATCTAGGACATACAATATACAATCATCAAATAAACAACAATAAAAATGGCAGCCACTCCAAAGGAAAATGAATAAAGGAATTTATAAAAGAAGAACGTCTCAAACTAACAAGGGTATCAGGAAATGCTGAATTTTATCAGTAGTCTAAGAAAGATCAATAAAAACAATAGTTATAACTTTGTTAGAGCAGTAAAATTTTGAAAGCTCTTTGCTGTCAAGTGTGGGGAAGGAATTGCGGGCTCCCCTAGCCCTCACGCATGACTGGTGAGATGTAGGTTGGACTTGCTGTTTTTAAAGAGCAAACAGGCAGAACTTAGTCACAGTAAGTGTGTATCTTATAAAGCAGTCTAGAATCTATGCCACTACAATTATATTCCAAAGAAAACCTGATACAGGCCCATAAGAATGTCATGGAGTTTTGTACTCCCAAATGATCTTACAGAGAAGACCAAATATTCAAAGAACAGGTATTTCATTTATACAAAATGGTTCCAGAGAATAGGAAAGAAGAAATCATCTGCTCTTTATTTTATGACCCTAGGATAGTAGCAATTATTTTTTACATCCCAAACATTGCCTTACCTTAAAAGCTCTTGGAGAGCTTTTATGTATTTTTCCAACTTCTTCCTTTACTTTTTGTTTTTATTTTTCAATTACTTTGTTTACAAAGTAAAGTCAAAAGACTTTATTTTTTAGAGCAGTTTTGGGTCTACAGCAAAATTCAGAGAAAGGTACAGAATTTCCCACTTATACCCTGCCCCTCCAAATGCATAGACTCTCCAATTATCAAGATCCCCAAACAAAGTGGTACATTTATCACGATCTAGATAACACATCGTAATAAACCAATGTTCATAGTTTACCTTAGGATGAGCCTCAGTGTTGCACATTGTACAGTTTTGGACAAATATATAATGCCATGTATGCATCAGTATAATATTGTACAGAGTATTTTCACTACTTTAAAAATCCTAGGTGTTTTTTTTTTCTCTTTATCCCCTCCTCAACCCCAGTCCCTATCAACCACTAATCTTTTTATGTCTTCATAGTTTTGTTTTGTCCAGAGTGTCATGCAGTCGGAATCAGACAGTATGTGGCCTTGGATTGTTTCACTTAGTAATATGCACTTAAGCCTTTTTTGTGTCTTTGTAGGACTTGCTAGCTCATTCCTACTAGTGTTGAATAATGTTGCATTGTCTAGATGTTCCACAGTTTAGCCATTCACCTACCAAAGGACATAAAGTTGCTTCTAGGTTTTGGTAATTATAAATAAAGTGCTGTAAGAATCCATGTGCAGATTTTTATGTCGATAACTTTTAAGCTCTTTTTAATAATACAGAGAATCATTATTACAGGATTGTAAGTAAGAACATATTTAGTTTTTCAAAAAATAGAAATGTCTTCCAAAGTGGTTATACCACTTTGCATTCCTATCAGCAGCAAATGAGATTTCCTATTGTTTCACATCCTTGTCTGCATCTAGTGTTGCCAATGTCTGGATTAATTTTCATTTCCCTGTGTGACATACTTTTGTAAATTTATTTACTGCTTGTCTCTTCTTTGATGAGGTACCTTATGGGTTTTGGTCCATTTTTGACCTAAATTAGGTTGCTTTTTCTGTCATTGAGACTTAAGAGTTCCTTGTGTATTTGGATGATAGCTCTCTGTCAGTGTGTCTAGTGCAGATATTTTCCTCTTGTCTGTGGCTTATCTCCCCATTCTCTTGGCAGTTTCTTTCACAGAAAAGTTCTTAATCTTAATGAAGTCTAGCTTGCCAATTATTTCTTTCATGAACCATACCTTTGGTATCATATCTCAGAAGTCATCCCCATAACCAATGTCGTCTAGGCTTCTTCCTATGCTATCATTTAGAAGTTAGGTGATACTTTTTCATTTTACATTTAGGTCTATAATCCATTTTGAATTAACTTGTAGGAGATAGATAGGGTATGGGTCTAGACTCATTTTTTTCTGCATGTGGAAATCTACTTATTCCAGCACTATTTGTTGAAATGGCTATCTTTGATCTAGTGTATTATGTTTGCGCCTTTGTTAAAACTATATTAATTGTATTTATATGTGTCTATTTCTGGGATTTCTACTGTGTTCCATTGATCTGTTTGTATGTATGTTCAGTAATACCATTCTGTCTTAATTATAGCAGGTTTGTAGTAAGTCATGAGTGCAGAGGCTGCCAGGCCTTCATCTTTGTTTCTCCACCAATATTATTTTTATGTTTATTTTTACTGATAGAAATATTTGTACATATTGATAGGGTGTAGGTGACTGTTACGTGCATAAATTGTGTAATGATTAAGTCGGGGTATTTGGAGCATCCATTACCTTGAGCATTTATCATTTCTATATGTTGGGAACATTTCAAGCCTTCCCTTTGGGTTATTTTGAAATATACAATATATTGTTAGATAAAATCACCCTACTCTGCTATCAAACAGTAGGATATATTACTTCTCTTATCTTCTAATATCTATTTGTACCCATTATCATCCTCTTTTCATCCCCTCTCCATACACCTTCCCCCACCTTTTATCTATCAACCTTTTCTCCATATCCATATGATCAACTTTATGTTAGCGCCCACGTATAAGTTGAGAATATGTGGTATTTGTCTTTCTGTGCCTATCTTATTTTACTTAACATAATGACCTCTAGTTCCATCTATTTTGCTGCAAATAACATGATTTCACTCTTTTGGTGGCTAAATAGTATTACGTTGTGTATTTTTACCACATTTTTCTTTTCTTTTTATTAAGTCATAGCTGTGTACATTAATGCAATCATGGGGTACAATGTGTTGGTTTATATACAATTTGAAATATTTTTATCAAACTGGTTAACATAGCCTTCATGGCATTTTCTTAGTTATTGTGTTAAGACATTTATATTCTACACCTAGTAACTTTCACATGTAACCTTGTAAGATGCACCATAGGTGTGGTCCCACCAACTACTGTCCCTCCACCCATCCTCCCCTCTCCCCTCCCCTCACTCTCCCCTTTCCCCTTTCTCTTGGGTATAATTGGGTTATACATTTCATATGAAAGCTATAAATTGGTTTCATAGTAAGGTTGAGTACATTGGATACTTTTTATTCCTTTCTTGAGATACTTTGCTAAACTCTTCACAGATGATATGATAGTATATCTGGAAAAGACCAGGGATTCTACTACAAAACTCTTAGAAGTGATCAAGGAATACAGTAGCATTTCAGGTTACAAAATCAACACTCATAAATTGGTAGCCTTTATGTATACCAACAATAGTCAAGCTGAAAAAACAGTCAAGGACTCTATTCTGTTCATAGTAGTGCCAAAGAAGATGAAATATTTGGGAGTTTACCTAACAAAGGACATGAAAGATCTCTATAAAGAGAACTATGAAACTCTAAGAAAAGAAAAAGCTGAAAATGTTAACAAATGGAAAAACATATGGAAGTTATATTTTCAGTTTGTTGAGAAATATCCATACTGTTTTCCACAATAGCTGTACTTATCTAAGTATAGCTACTCCTGCTTGCTCTTGTTTTTTGTTCAAATGGGTTATCTTTTTCCATTCCTTTACATGGGTCTTTATAAGTGAGATGACATTCTTGTAGGCAGTGTAAAGTTGAGTCACGTTTATTATTTTTTTAAATTCATTCAGCCAGTTTATAGCATTTAAGTGGAAAGTTTAATTCATTTATTTATATTAAAGGTTATTATCAACACATGAGAGGCTTAGTTCTATAATTTTATTAATTGATTTTAGGTTGTTTACTATAACCATCCTGGAGTCTTTGCCAATGGCTCATACATTAGCCCTAAAGGCAGCAGCCATCCCCAGTGATGGCTGTGGGCAGGGTATGTCAATGGAGGTCCAGAGATACAGAGTTGTAGGAGCTGCTGGGACCCTGGGCAAGATGCAGTCTGGTTCTGGGCTAGGTTTTCAATATGGAACCTTGCTCTAGTTGCTTAGGGCATGTTGTATGGGACTTAGTGTGAGCTTCCCTTCTGGAGCAATGTCTTTGTGCATTCCCCAGGTAACTCCCTATGTTAGTTTCAGGGCTTGCAAGTGTCTAGGCATTTTCTCATGGAAAGGGTATAGGCATTCCCGAGGGAACATCACTGCCTTGTACTGAGTCTCGGTGAGAAAAATTCAAATTTCCCATTATTAACCATAATGCCAAAATGTTAGCTTTAGCCTCTTTTCTTTTCTGTTGGTAGGTATTCCTTATCAAATTGGTTAGTTTTTCTCTATTTCTAGCTTACTGAGAGTCTTTTTTTAAAAATCATGAATGGGTGTTAGATTTTTGTCAAATAATTTTTCTTTATCTATTAATATAATCATGTAATTCTTTATTTTTGCGTAATTATTTTCATATTGTTAGATTTGACTTGCTAATATGTTGTTGAGTTTCTACATCTATGTTCATATGAAATATTAGTCTGTAGTTTTTTCTTAGAATATATTTTTGTCTAATTTTGACATTTGAACAATATTTACTTCATAGAATGAGCAAGAAAGTATTCACTTTGTTTCAATCCTCCAAAAGAGATTACTATCTCTTCAAATTGTGGCTTTTTGCATTTTGGTCTGCATTGTAATTTTTTTCTTCATAGATTAACATGAGAATCAAGTAAAAAGAACTGCTGTAAAGAAATCTTTAGTAATGTGGTGGTGAGGTGTGGGAGAAAGGAACGAAAGGGAGCTTTCTCCTGTTTAATCATTAGGTCTCAATTTTTTTATGTACAAAGTAGGACAATTAAGTTTGCAAACTCTTCCTAAGAAAAAATGCTATATACCTCCTTACTGAATATCACTATATTCATCTTCAAAGTATTTCCCTTGGAAAGGGAAAGGTAAGGATTGAATTAAATTTTTTTAACCTATGGATAATTAATTTTCCTTAAACCATTTATTTAAAAGTGTGTCTTTTAAATTTTTTTAAATTAAGTCATATACACATAGATCATGAATACATTTAAGCATATGCGGGATACAATGATTTTTTTATACAATTTGGAGTGCTTAAATCAAACTAATTAATATAGCTTTCACCACATTTACTTATTGCGTGAAGACATTTATGTTCTATACTTGATAAAGTTGACTTGTGCCCTTGCATGTGAGTCCCACCATTTACCCTCCCTCTATCATACCACCCCTCTTCCCTCCTGGTAAAAATGACCAGTGGTTGCCAGGGGACAGGGGTAGGAGAGAGGGAAGGATGAATAGGTGAAACACATGCAAGTTTTAGGGCAATAAATCTATCCTGACTGATAAGGTAATGATGGATATGTCATTATACATTTGTCAAAACGTATAGAATACACAACACAAAAGCATAAACCCTAATATAAACTATAGACTTTAGTTAATAATAATTGTCAACACTGGTTCATCAATTGTAACAAATGGTACAACTGCGAGATGTAAATAATAGAGGAAACCAGGGGTCAAGCAATATGTGGGAACTCTGTACTTTCTGCTCAAATTTTCTGTGAACCTAAAAATGCTAAAAAAAAATCCACTTATTTATTTCCATTTATCTTTTTATCTATATCTCGTCAATAAATATTTTTCTTGATCATCATAGCTTTGTAATGCATCTTTCTGTCTGGTGACTCAAGTTCTCCCCCCTTTATTTATTTTGAAAAGTATTTTGGTTTATTTTTATCTTTTGCTTTTTCATACATTCTTTTGAAAATAATTTGTGAAATCACACACACATACACAAAACTAATTAGTATTTAGAATGGGATTGCAATGGATTTATAAAATAATTGGGGTAAAATTATACTTTTATGATACTGAGTCTCCTTACCCATGGACAAAACATATTTCTTCATTCATTTACTTTTACTTTAATATTTTCAGTAAGGAAAATTTTATAACTTCCCCTATAAAAGTCTTGCATATCTTTTGTTAGGTTTTTTCTAAGAACTTTATATTTGTTGATATACTTTACAAATGGTATAGTTTTATATTTTCTGGTTCCATATGAAATTATTTTTTCAAGTTCTTTAAAATATAACATTGGTACTTTGATGAGGATTGCATTAAATTTGTAAAACATTTTGGTAACATGTACATTTTAACAATGATTCTTCCAGCCACAAGATGTTTTTCCATTTTTTAGCATCTTCTGCTATTTCTTTTCTCAGGGTTTTGTAGTTTTCTCTGTAAAGATCCTTCATGTCCTTTGTTAGATATTTCATGTACACATGTATTTCATTTTCTTTGAAGCTACTGTGAAGGTTAGTATGTCTTTGATTTGATCCTCAGCTTGACCATCATTGAAATATATGAAGGCTACTGATTTGTGGATAGTGATTTTGTATCCTGAGACATTACTGTATTTCTTGATCACATCTAGAAGCCTTGTGGTTGACTCCCTAGAGTTTCCCAAGTAACAGATCATACCATCATCAGAGAGCAAGAGTTTGACCTCTTCTTTCCCCATTTAAATACCCTTGATATCCTCTCCTACCTGATTGCATTGGCTAGAACTTCCAAAAATATGTTGAATAATAGTAGTGATAGAGGACATCCTTGTCTGGTTCTAGTTCTAAGTAGAAATGCTTTCAGTTTTATTCCATTCAGTATGACATTGGTTGTGGGTTTGTTGTAAATAGCCTCTATCAGTATAAGAAATGTCCCAACTCTGCTTGTTAAGTGTTCTTGTCAAAAAAGGATGCTGAATTTTGTTAAATGCTTTTGTAACCAGAAAAAAACAAAACCAAAAATAATTAGCCAATGCAATTTTAAGAAATAAAAAGAAATCCAAAGGCATCATCTTACCAGACTTCAAGTTATACTAAAAGTCTACAGTGATCCAAACAACATAATACTGGCACAAAAATAGAGATATAGAGCTATGGAATAGATTAGAGAACCTAGAAATGAACCCAGCCACATATTGCTATCTGATCTTCTATAAACCAAACAAAAGCATACGGTAGGGAAAAGAATCCCTATTTACTAAATGGTGCTGGGAGAGCTGGTTAGCCACATGTAGAAAACTGAAACTGGAAGACTGGATCCACATCTCTCATATCTTACAAAAATTAACTCTTACTGTATAAAAGATTTAAATTTAAGACATAAAATCATTAAAATTCTAGAAGAATGTGTGGGAAAAACTCTTAGCAACATTTGCCTGGGGAAATATTTTATGAAGAAAACTCCCTTGGCAATTGCAGCCACACCAAAAATAAATAAATGGGACACAATCAAGCTAAAAGCTGCTACACAGCTAAGGGTCCACCAACTAAAACATACAGACAACCTTCAGAACAGGCAAAGATATGTGCATGCTACAAATGGCTGATAACTAGAATCTAAAGAGAACTCAAATAAAGAAAAGAGCATACAATCCTATTTATCCCTGAGAAAGAGACATGAATATAATCTTCTCCGAAGACAGATGAATGGCCAACAAACACATGAAAAAAATGCTCATCATTCCTAATCATCAGAGAAATGGAAATCAAAACCATCCTAAGATATTAACTAATTGCAGTAGAATAACTCACATGACAAAGTCCCAAAGCTACAGATTCTGGTTTGTATGTGGAGAAAAGGAAATACCTTTACGCTGCTGGGGAATTGCAAACTAATTCAGGCTCTATAGAAAGAAGTATGGAGAATCCTCAAAGACTTAAAAGTAAAGCATCCAGGGTGTGCCTGTGGCTCAGTGAGTAGGGTACCGGCCCTATATACCTAGGGTAGTGGGTTCAACCCCGGCCTCAGCCAAAATGCAACAAAAAAATAGCTGGACATTGTGGCAGGCACCTGTAGTCCCAGCTACTCAGGAGGCTGAGTCAAGAGAATCGCCTAAGCCCAAGAGCTAGAGGTTGCTATGAGCTGTGATGCCATAGCACTCTACTGAGGGTGACAAAGTAAGATGCTGTCTTTTAAAAAAAAAAAAAAGGAAAGCATCCATTTGATCCTGTAATCTCATTACTAAGTATACACCCAGAAAAAAATTATTTTATCATAAGAACTTTGTTTGCACTAGAATGTTCACCACAGCTTAATTCACAATTGCTAAGATGTGGAAGAAACCTAAGTGCCCATCAACTCATGAATGGATTAATAAACTTTGGTATATGTACACCATAGAATACTATTCAGCCATAAAAAGATGGAGACTTTACATCTTTCATATTAACCTGGATGGAGTTGAAAAACATTTTCCTTAGTAAAGTGTCACAAGAATGGAAAAGTAAGTATTCAATGTATGCAACGCTAATATGAAACCAATAGATAAACAACTACACACTCATACAAGAGAAAAACAAAATAATATTCAAGAGGTGGTGAGAAAGAAAAAAACGGTGAGGGGGAGGCGGGAGGGGGATGAGTAAGTCTCACCTAATGGGCACAATGTAAGGGTATATGGCAAACCCCCAAGGTAAGGGCTCCACTACAACTTGGCCTTTACCTAACCAAAGCAAACAATGTAACCTAATCATGTGTACCCTCATATTAATCTTAATAAAATAAAATAAGTAAAGGTTTTATTTTCTGTTGTACAAAATGCTGCTTCTTTTGTATATTGACTTTTTGTTCAGGGACTTTGCTCTGCTCTATTTTTAATTTCTTTGGATTTTCTATTATATCGTCATATCCTCTGTGAATACTGACAATTTTTTTTCTTCCTTTCCAATCTGTTTACATTTTAAATTTTTTATTGCACAGTGCTCCCTAGACTGTCCAGTGCAATGTTGGATAGAAGTGGGGATAAAACGCATTTTTTTCATTCCTAATCACAAAGACAAATATTCAAAAATTTGACCAATAAGTATAATGCTTATTGTAAGATTTTTTTTTCCTTTGCGGATACCATTTTTCAGATTTAAGAAGTTCACTTCTAAATGTAATTTACTAAGATTTTTTTTTCCTTCACAGTGTTGAATTTTATCAAACTCTTTTTCTGTATTTTCGCTTCAGATAGAAAGAAGAAAAGCCAAAAACTACAGTTATTATTCACTGTAGCCATTTGTTTAGGTAAATATCAGGAATATTATACTCCGGTGGAAGGAAAGAGACATGATTGTCTGTTCCAGTCTCTAATATGTAGTGCCCTGTCTAGAGATATTAGTAGTAGTAGTAGTAATAGCCCTGGGGTGTAGAACCATTCTAATTTTCTAAGGAACAGAAAATGTTAATACATACTCTGGGTCTCAAAATCCTAAAATCTAAGGACTAGTCTCCCTGAAGACTTTATTCTGGGACCCAGAGGACTATGTCAGAAAAGGAACTTTCTAGAGCTTCAGAATCCCTGAACCTTGGGTGTGTGGTGATTGTGTGGACCATAGGCAGCGGTTCCACTGTCGGTGCTCCTCTTCCTCTTCTCAGATTTTCATCTGCTTTGTCCTCCATTGGAATTTTAACTGAATTTGATTTTCATTTCCGAAGCTCATTTTCATAGTTCCTAGGTTACTCATAGAAAATACATAATCTCAATAAATGGCTAATGGAATTGAATTTGAATAAAGGTGGTTATGGTTTAAATTTTAATGAAGATGACTGCAGTGGCTCTCTTAAAAGCTAAGTGCTCATCTCGATTTGGCTCTTTTCCCTTCAAATTTAATAAAGCAAAATCATGCTATTTTACAAGAATACTGAACTTATTATCGGGAAATGGTGCCTGCAGCCTGTGGCAAGAAGAGAGGAACGCTCTCTGGCCTCAAAGGCCTCAGATCCAATCCTTTACTCTGACTTCTGATCACAGACCTTTGATCACCTAGTGCATTGGTAGCGTGAAGACCTACATTTATAGGAAAAAATACTGAAACAGAAATTCTTAAGCATTTTAAGGACCTAAAAGAATATGAATTTATCCAATGCCTCAAAGTCCAAACAACTTTTAATGGAACTCTGTTATCTATTTTTATTTATAATATTATGCCTGAGCCTTAATCATTTAAGATCTTAAGTGATTTTGATTTTATAGATTTACAAAGAAAAGGGAATTTTTTTTTGCATTATTAACTCAAGAGATCTTGACATTTTTATCTTTAAATTATTGCTTCCCTAGCCAAATTGTCCTTTTTCTTTATGTTGGCACCATTAATAATTATTCCTATAACTATTTGTAAGCTTACTGGTAGCTAGCTATAGTCATGTGGTTTTCCCCTTAATAATTTGGTTTCTTAAAAATACCAAGCAGGTACTATATCTGTGTGCTAATTTTCTGTTGATTCCTGAAGATAAGAAGAAAATAACATTGATCAATATTCTCCTTGACTTGGGGATTTCACAGCCAACAAATACATTATCCATTTTAATTTTTTTTTAGATTTAGGTATTTTCTGGGTAGATTCAGAGATCTAAGTCTAGGTAAAACCTTTTCTAAGAGGATTATAACAATTTTTTATGAAAAAAAGACATATATAGTTGACAAGTTGGTACATGTGCATATATGCATACACTAGAGAAAGGGACTTTTTTTAATGAATCTTAACAATCTATAGAGACCATAATTTTCTAGTCAATCAGTGATCTCTAGATATTGATGCTGATTGAAATAGGAGAGTAGTTTATATAAGGTATATTGACTTTAAAACATTTTTAGAATTCTTGTATATGCTTCGTCAATATACCATGGTTAGTGTTTCAAGTCACACATGACTTTTTTACCTAAAAGTACAATTAAAAAATTTTATGAGCTGTGTATTCCAATTTTCTGATTAACTAAAGTTATACAATATATGATTTCTTACCACTTAAGCTCTTCCCTTTGAGATGTAGAACAAAAAAGTAAAATAAAAAATAAATATATTCCTTTTTTGAATTATTATTCAATTTAAAGCAGTTTTAATTTTTTTTTTTAGTGTTCTGGTCTGAATTAAGAATTGTAGATAATCAAATTATAGCATTCTGCAGTTATTCATTATTTTACTCACAATATTGATTGTCTTCTATGTGCTTGGCCTGGTGCTAGATTCTGCATATACCACATTTTAATACAATGATCAGAAAAATAAATAAAAGAAACAAAATAATCCTTTCCCTCACAGAACATACCTTTTTTAAGTTCAGCTATACATGTAAATTGATGCTGCTTTTGAGAGTTGATGCCCAAATAAGAATTGAATTCATGATATTTATAAAGGCAGATCATTATATTTGAAATGTACTATCTGCAGGCTTGAAGGATAAGGATGAGTTTTTATGCCAGAATGGTATAAGATTATAGCAATTAAGTTATGGTTTTCTGATGAAATTCTTATTCCTTTGAGGAGAGCAAAAGACATTTTGGAGCTTCTTTGGACCAACCAAATTCCAGGAGGAGGTGATAGTCCTTGGGAAAGCATCGTTTTCTTGTAGTATTTCCTTAAATAATAAAGATGTCAAGAAAACAGTGGAAAAAGAAAAAAAATCAGAATTAAAGAGAAAAATGTACTAGTAAAAGAATAGATGAAAATAAAGAAAAATTTCTGCTGGAAGAAAAAGAAGAGACAAAGGGAATGAGAGGGTAGTGGCAGAGAACAAAGAGAAAGGGAGGTGTTTGGGAAGAAAAGAAGATTCAGAAATGATAGAGATTTTCTGAGACACAGGAGAGGAAGTAGTCATTAAGAGAGAATTTTTTTCTTAAGAGAAGAAACAAGGCACACAGCCATCCCTCCTTCATCTCCCACCCAGCTCCATCCCCGTTCTTGCGTGAAGCATTTTTGAGAGGATCTTAGATTGCATCCCTTGGGTCACTTACCAGGCTTTTCTCCAAAGCATCTTACTAAAGGCTTTTACCCTTCTCCTTAATGTACTTTAGAAATTCTGGCTTTGTAAGTCTTGGTGAGAAAAACATTTCTGAACTAATTCTGAAAGAAATCTAATAATTAAAATAAAACCAGCCTTTCAAATCATGTCTTCATTACAACAATCTGCGTCTTCATTTGAATTGCTTATGTCTGAATTCCTTCTTCTTTTTTTTGCAGTTTTTGGCCGGGGCTGGGTTTTAACCTGCCACGACTGGCATATGGATCCAGCGCCCTACTCCTTTGAGCCATAGGCACTGCCCATCTGAATTCCTTCTTGAAGGAAGATGCAATAAATCATTCATCATGATTAGGTGGGATTAATCCCAGGAATGCAAAAATGATTCGACATACATAAATCTAAAAATGTGATATAGCCAAATGTGGTGGCTAACACCTGTAATCCCAGTATTTTGGGAAGCTGAGGTAGGAAGACTGCTCAAGGCCAGGAGTTTGAGAACAGCCTGGGCAACATAGCAAGACTTTATCTCTAAAAAAAAAGTAAAGATTAGCTGAGTGTGGTGGCATGTACCTGAATTCTGGTGCTCAGTAGGCTAAGAAATGAGAATTGTTTGTGCCCAGGAATTTGAGGTTGAAGTAAGCTATGATCATGCAACTGCTTTCTAGCCTGGGTGACAGAGTGAGACCTTGTCTCAAAAAAAAAAAAAAAAAAAAAAATATATATATATATATATATGTATATATATACCAGATTAACAAAACAAAGAACATATGGTCATTTGGTCATTTCAATAAATGCAGGAAAATCATTTCACAAAATTCAAAATCTGTCTATGATAAAATTCTTAACAAAACAGGTATAGAAAACACAAAAGACTTCTACCCCCCCCCAAAAAAATTAAAACTGATAAATTAAGTAAAGTTGCCAGTCACAAAATCAACAAATAAAAATTTAGTAGCTCTTTTATGTAATGATAATAAATTATCTGAAAAAAGCATCAAGAAAACAATCACATTTAAAATAACATTAAAGAAAATAAAACACTTCGGAATGAATTTGTCAATGGGAGGAAAGCCCTGTACATTGAGAACTGTAAGAGACTAATGATATCCCATGTTCATAGATTGGAACAATTAGTATCATTTAAATGATAATATACCCAATTGGCTCCAGCAATTCAATGTAATCCCTATCAAAATTACAATGTCATTTTTCATATAAATGTAAAAAAATTCCTAAAATGTAACAACCAGAAAAGACTCTCAAGAGCCAAAGCAATCTTGAGCAAAAAGAACAAAATTGGAGACATCAAAGTCCCTGATTACAAAATATAAAGCTATTTTAATCAAAACAGCATGGTACTGGCATAAAAACACACATTGACCAATGGAACAGGATCAAAAGTCCCCAAAATAACCCAAGTATTTATGGTCAATTGATTTTTGACAAAGGTGCCAAGAACTCATAGTGGGGAAAGGACAGTCTCTTTAATAAATGGTGTTAGGAAAACTGGATATCCACTTGCAGAAGAATGAAATTAGACTTTTATATACAAAATGTAACTTGAAATGTATAAAATATTTGAATGTAAGACCTGAGACTATAAAGGAAAAGATCCATTACATTGGTCTGGGCACTGGTTTCTTGGACAGGACTCCAAAAGCACAGGCAACAAAAGCAAAAATAGAACAATGGGGTTGTATTTAACTAAAAACCTTCTGTATAGCAAAGGAAATAATTAACAGAGTAAAAAAAAAATTCAAAAATTGGGAAAAATATTTTCACCCATACATCTAGTAAAGGTCTAATATAAAAATATATATGAGGAACTAAAACAACTTAATGGCAAGAAAACAAATTACCTGGTTAAAAAATGGACAAAGGATCTGAATGGACATTTCCTAAAAGAATAGATCTGAATGGCCAACAGATATATGAAATGCTACTCAACATCTCTAATGATCAGAGAAATATATATTAAAACCACAATAAAATATCATTTCACACCTGTTAAAATGGCTATTGTCGAAAAGATAAAAAGTGTAGGTGAGGATGTGAAGAAAAGAGAAGAAAAAGAAAAGAGAAATTTAAATTAATACAGCCATTTTGTTTCCTTGAAACCAAATATGTTTTTGGTTGTAGTATGGTGGTTCCTCCAAAACCTAAAAATAGAATTATCATATCATCCAACAGTACTACTTCTGGGTATATAACCAGAGGAATTGAAATTGGCACGTTGAAAAGATATCTGCATTTCTATGTTTACTTCAGCATTATTTACAATAGCCAAAATATGGGAGCAACCTAAGTGTCTATCAATGGATGAATGGATAAAGAGAAATTGTTATACATACACAACGGAATGATACGCAGCCTTAAAATAGAAAATTCTGTTATTCACGACAATTTGGTTGGAAGTGAGGATGTTTTACTAAGTAAAATATGCCTGGCACAGAGAGACAGTTATTGTGTGATCTCCCTTATGTGTAAAGTCTGAAACAGTTGATCTCGTAGAAACAGAGAATAGAAAGGTGGGGTCACCAGAAGCTGGGGATGGGGGATGGGAGAGAGGAGATGGTGATCAAAGGGTAAAAAGTTAGGCTGGAGGAATGAGTTATAATCGTCTATTGTACTGAATGGTGACCACTTTTCATAATAAAGTATTGTATTTTAAAATTGCTGAAAGAATAGACTTTTAGTGTTCTCACAAAAAAAATTATATATATATATGTGTGTGTGTATAAAATAAGTTAGTGAGGTGATGTATGTGTTAATTAGCTTGATGAGATCTTTCTACAATATATACATAGATCAAAATATCACATTGTATGCCATACTTCGTATAATTATTACTTATCAATTACAAATAAATGAATGAATGAACAAGTTTGTTAAATAAGTAGATTTTATCTACTCTTATCACAAAAAATTAACTACGTTTGATACTATGTTGATCTGTTTCACTATCACAACCATTTATTATCTATATGTATCCTGGTACATCAAGTTGTAAATCTCAAATACACGTAAAAAATTTTATTTAAAAATATCCAAAAGGTAGATCGGAAGGAAAATGCCAATGAGAGTAAAGGTATATATTAAAAAGAACAAACAAATCAGTCAACATAAAATAAAGGTAAAACATAAATATAATATCACCTAAAGCACAAAGCAAAAAAAAAAAAGAAAGATAAGTATAATTATAAAATACTCAATCCAAAATAAGGCAGAAAAAGAAAAAAGTAATAAAATAAATAACAATGAAGAACAGCTAGGTAAATAATTAGAAAAAATGATGAAACAACAAAATTTATCTTGAGAAAAGCAATATATTTATTAACCTTCTACTCAGATTTTTTTTAGGAAAACAGAGAGATGTTGCAAATTACCATTATCAGGAATGAAAGGGGGGCAGCACTGTGGATCATGCCCATTTAGAAAGTATAAGAGAATATTATGAACAAATGTATGTCAATGTATTTGACAACTTAGAAGAAATAAATGTCTTAAAAATACAAGTTAATCCACCTTAGTCAGATGAATTAGGTAATGTAAATAACCTATACTTATTAAAGACATTGAACATACAGTTAAAAATATTTTACAAAGGGAACTTCAGGCCCAGATGGATGCCCTGGGGAATTCTGCCACTTACTTGAAAAGAAATAGTATCAATTCCACACAAACTCTTCAACAAATTAAAAGGGTGAGAATTTTAAAAATCTGTTCTATTGAGATAAACATCACCTTGAAACCAAATTTAGAGGGTGGCAGTAAAAGAAAACAGGCAAAACTACAGAATAACACAACTTCTGTTTATTAAAAAAAATATCAAAAATTTGTTGCAATATAATACATAATACCCAAATGGAGTATACCCAGGAAATTCAAGATTTAGTTAACATTTTTAAAATAGCAACATAATTCATGATGTCAGAAAATTGAAGGAAAAAAATCACATCATTGTCTTAATAGATACAGCAAAAACATTTGATAGTATCCAAAAATTTGAGGTTAATCAAAAACTATTCTCTGACCACCACACAATTAAACTAGATATTGACTGCACCCTTATTACTAAAAATACCATGTATTTAAAATTAAGAAAGAAAAGTCTAAATAACCCAGAAATAAAAAAAAAAAATAGAAATCAGAAAAGTTTTTAGTTCCAGCGTAATAAAAATACCACATACAAAATTGTGAAATGCAACTAAGTAATATTTGAAGGCATGGGGGTGGGAGGAAATGTCCTGGCAATACTTCCTGCTGGCAGAGATGTGATGTAACAGAAAGAAGCACAAACTGCTGGGTGTATATAATTTTGTATAACCTTCCTGGGAAAACTATCAGTAATCTCTACTGCAACTGAACATGCACATAAACTCTGTCCTGGTATTTTCATTCTTAGCTATATGCCTAGCATGAGTGCCTCACATATGTAAAAAATCAGGCATGCATAAGAATGTTTATAAAAGTATGGGTCTTAATAACCCCAAACTGAAAACTGCCACAATGTTCATCATTAGTGAAATGTATACCACCTTCCTGGTTATTACATAAAAATATACTACTGCTACCACCATCTGGATGAATGCCCCAGACATAATATTCAGCTAAGGAAACTGGACACAAAAGAGCTCATACAATGTGGTTCCACTTACATAAAGTCTAAAAGTAGGCAAAACCTTGCATGGTAAATTAAGTTAGAATATGGCTTACTTTTTTTGGAGGTTAATGATGGGGAGCCAAGGGGCAAGAGAAATGCCTTTAGGTATTATAATATTCTACAATATCTTAATTGCAGTTGTGGTTAAATGAATAAGCTTGTTCTGTAAAATTTTTAGAATTATACACTTGATGGGACCACATCTATGGTCCATCTTACAAGGTACATGTGAATCTTTCTAAATGTAGAATATAAATGTCTTAACACAATAAAAAAAAAGAATTATACTCCTGAGACTTATACCTTTTAGGTATGTGTTACCTTCACCAAAACATTAATAAAAAAGAAAAATAATTTTAAAAATATAAGAGAAAGAATGAACACATTTTAATAAATATCTTTTATTTTGGTAGTTATAATTTATGAAGTCACAACATTTAAACATTGAATGAAATCTCTAACATATTTTCATCCAAAACCCAGTTGCATATGCCTTATATGAGATAATATATCTATATATTTTGTTCAGAAGCAATTTTTGAACAGAAACACATTTGAGAGGAAGGAAATGCTATAGGGCATAATGTGTGGGCCTAAAGATTAACTTTTCAGCCTGGATTCCTATCCAAGTCAAGAGTGTGCTGTATAACATCAGACACGTAACTCTCCCTCTCTAACCTGCAATGTCCTTCACGTGTAAAATGGGAATAAAACTGATCTTTCTTATTGAGATAAGAGAAAAGATAAATGAAGGCCCTGGGATATGAAATGCATGAAACAAACACCATCTTTTATTAGGGCTGACTTCTTTGGTTGCTTCTTTTTCTTGACCTTATAATTCTAACTTTTCTGTTTCTATTGTGGCTACTGCAGCCTTGACATTCTATCAGTAAGTGTGTTACAAGTATATAGCAAAGGAGAAGTAGTTGAAAGGGGCTGTCCTGATGGCAAATTGCCTAAGCTTTAATGCTTGAAATGCTTGACATGTATTTAGGCTGCGGAAAAACTTTTGTATTTTTCCTGGTAATCAGTTCAATACATTCCTCTTAAATGTGTTCCTGTTTTACTGATCTACTGGAATGGTTTCAGGTAGAAATATAAGTAATTCTGCTTTGGCTTAGAAATGTTGAAACATTCCATACTGGGAAATCAGTAATCTTCTAGGGACCATGTCCTAGCCAGTACCACAGGATGGTGGGATTCTCCTACTTCTTCAGGGAAGAGCACACAGTTTCTCTAAAGAACAAACTACTATTTCATTGCACTGGGACAAGGCCCAAGGATGTCCAGCTGTAAGCCTGTGTTTCTGTGTGCCATGACATTTTGTGGGTTTGAAACAGAACCCACAAAATGAGCTGAAATAGATCTCTTCTCTTGGCTTTATGCTAGCCACCATTCTGAGGCCTCCTCTGATGAAGTCGAGTTTTCAATGCTGGGCAATGGAGAGATAGATTATTTGTTAATCCTCTCTTTTCCAAGAATCAACACAAAAGCTGTGTTTTATAATATGAATGAGGGATGGGGAGAAAAAGAGGTCAAGTGGGAGAATTTTCCTTCTCCTGTGAACTGCATGTGTAGTCAGGAGCAGAGGGAGCCACTGTTATCAGGAGTATAAAGAGCATGAAAGCACCTTCATTCAAGGGTAGAGGGTGGAGCGTGCTGACCAGTGTCATGTAACAACTTAGGAACTTCTCTAGGAAGACACAATCTAAACAGAAGCAATGGGCCTCGTTGGTACTCTACCCTCCACGTGCTGTATTGAACTTGAGGCTTTATTCCTAGGTTTGCACTCTCCCAGAATGGAGCATGGAGGCCCCAGAATAATGGCTAGCATAAAGCCAGGAGAAGAGAAGTTCTGTTTCAGCTCATTTTGTGGGTTCTGTTTCAAACCCACAAAATGGCATGGCACACAGAAACACAGGCTTACAGCTGGACATCCTATCTCAACTTCCTCATAGCTCTGCTTTCCAGACAGAGAACCCCAGACTCCCTGCCTTCCATTCATTTCCTCTGTCATAGTGATTCCTGAAATGTCAGAATTCTTCCTCAGCAGATTAAGCCTCACGTTTTGCCATAGACCTAATATTTTACTTTCTTCTGCACACACTTGAGTAAGCTCTTACTAAAATTGACTTTTTTCCTTGACATCAAATATGTCTACTGTTTGCAACTTTAACAAACAACTCAGACATACTGGCTTCAAACTAATTAGAAGCATGCATAGTGTGAAAAAGCAAATATACATTTGCCTTACATGTAAAACCTTTTATATGTAATGCAAATATATTTGCATATATTGTAATTCATTCCTTGTTTGTTCATTAATGAAATCAGATAAGCATCATGGTCCTAGTATTCTGATGGTTCAAGTATTTACGTGGCACTGGTTGACAGTAGTGAGCCCAAAACTAAGTAACCTAATCCAACAATTATATAACTCCCATTTGCTCCAAGGTTAGGGAAACCACAAACACACTAATGCTAAGCACCAATGGGAAGAACATTGGTTTATTTTCCCTACCTTCCACACTTAATTCCTCAAGTCTCTACCACTCATTGAGTGCAGACTATGGCAAGTACTGAGGTGTCTCCTTTCCACATGGGCCTTTGCTGTGGTTTAGCTCCTCTTCCTGCCTGAACACTGGGTGATGTGTTCAGAGGTCTGCTGAATGTAATTAGTCCCACATGGTTTTCAAATATTGTGTATTGGCATTAGTGACTCATATCAATGAATTATGCCATTGTCTGTGGTCACAGGGTCACTCAGTGTCACATTCATATTAACACCAGAATCCCAACTCATTCCCGCTGGCTGTTTGGATGTTCTGCCAGACCACATAAGGTTTATCTGACTTACCCTCTTTGTCTGTTATTGATATTCTACCCTCCATGTGCTGTATTGAATTTGAGGCTTTCCTCCTAGGTTTGCACTCTCCCAGTCTAGAAACAAGGCTCAAGTCTTCTCTACTGTTAGGTTTACACTAATCCCATCAGGGATTCTGTGATGATAAAAAAAAATATGCCTCGGGCAGTGCCTGTGGCTCAAGTAGTAGGGCACCAGCCCCCCATATACTGGGGGTGGTAAGTTCAAGCTTGGCCCTGGCCAAAAAAAAAGTGAGGCAGAGGTAAGATGGCAGACTGCAGCCAGCTTTCCACAGAGGCTCCTGTCCAGAAGGAGAGTTAAAAGATAGAAGTTTAGCAAGTAAGCTGATGGTTTGGAGCAGAGCCAAGAGAGAAGGTTGAAGAATGCACATCAATCCTGCAGAGGTGAGTTATGACCCCAAAGATACAAACAAAAGGTACTAAATCTATCGCCAAGCAGACAGGAATTTCCTCCTCCATGAGAAGGGCTCACAGTAAACTTCATACAAACAAGTGAGCAGAGTTCAAACGTCCTCCCATTCCATCCCACAGGAGAAACCCTCTAAAAGCTGGACCTCCTACCTGTACTAGGGTACCATGGCACTCTCTTGCCAGGCATAAAACTGTATATATTCTCTACCTGCAACTCTGAACTCCCAGTGCTCCCCTCCACTCTCACCCCAAGGTCTGGAAGCCTGTGGCCCATGGAGTCCAGATTCTTGGGCATTTTTATGAGAGGTGTGGACAGAGGAAGGGCTCTTGCTTGGCTGTGCTGATTCTGTGGCACAGGAGTAAGGAAAGGACAGTCAGCTGAGAGGGAACCATACAGGAGCTGCAGTGATGCCCCCAGGCACAGAAAAGCAGCAGCTGCAGGAACAATAAGGCTCATGCCCCTGGGGCTATCCCAGACAGACATGCCCTGTCTCTCTGGGCAACCAGAGGAAGCCAGACACATTCTCCAATGGCAGCCACCTTCGGACAGATCTGTGATGTGAGTAAACTGAGCACGGGGACTAGCATATGCCTGTGCAGAGGTGGCACACTTCCAGGGCAGGGCTGACCCAGAAGACTATTTTACTCCTAGGGTGGGGGCTGAGCCAGAGGACTGCTTTACTGAGGCTAAGACACATCCAGCCATCAGGGGATAATAGCTAACACAAAGGCGGGCAGGCAGAGGCTGGAACTGACAGCTCAGGGTGAGGTCTAATTGCTTGTCACTGCCTGGAACTGAGTCATGGTTTCTGTCACCTCAAGCAGTGTCTGATAGCAGGACAGAAACAAACTCTGAGAAGTTGTGCTATTCTGCCAACAACATCAATCAGGGGCGGGGCTGGAACTGAGTAACCACCCAAGCCTCTGTTAAGCACCCGAGGTTGTCAAGCCTCACCTCCTCCTGCCAGATAGTGGCCAAGAACTTCGACCTGGCTGAGGAGACATAGCTCTTCCTCTGACTCAGACAGTTGTAAACCCCTGGGGTGTCTGCTCATTGGGGTGAATTGGGTGACAGCTCCGTGGGATTACCAGTGACTGGGTGTGACTGAAGTGCAAGATAGGGAAGGAGGCATCAACCTTCCCAGACTAATTTATTTGCTGGGTTGGTCCTTCTGACCTCATGGAGCAATGGAGCCAGTCATACCTGAGCTGCCAGCAGACCCCTGCTATCTAATTGTCAGAGACCTTTTGAATTACCCCACCTGAGACCAGTGTTGACTGGGTCAATTGATTTGGACCCCTTGAACTGGGCCCATCAACTCAAAGACTATCCAAAGTGGTACTCTGGGTGTGTGGTTGTGGGAAGGTGTGATCTTCCTTTTCCAATTGTCTACTAAAACAAAACAACTTTCAACCCAGGATCCTGTATCCAGCTAAACTGAGTTTCATCTATGATGGAGAAATTGAATACTTTAATGACATTCACATGTTGAAGAAATTTGCCATAACTAAACCAGCTCTCCAGGACATTCTCAGACCTATGCTCCATAATGACCAGTGTAATCCTCCACCACAAAAGTAAACTTACTTAGAAACTTTTGATCAAATTCCAATTTCCAAAGTGGTGAAAGGATTAAAAATGACCACTGGACTTTTGAAAAACTCAATACCCAAAATTTTACCAGGCTTATCAATATTTTCAATTAATGTGAATGGTTTAATTGTCCCCTAAAGAGGCACAGGTTGGCTGACTGGATACAAAAACTCAGGCCAGATATCTGCTGCATACAATAATCTCATCTTACCTTACCTTAAAAGATAAATATTGACTCAGGGTGAGGGGATGGTCATCTATATTCCAGGCAAATGGAAAGCAGAAAAAAGCAGGTGTTGCAATTTTATTTGCAGATACAATAGGCTTTAAACCAACAAAAGTAAGCAAGGATAAGGATGATCACTTCATATTTGTTAAGGGTAATACTCAATATGATGAGATTTCAATTATTAATATTTATGCACCCAACCAGAATGCACCTTAATTATGAGAGACGTTCTAACAGGCATGAGCAACTTGATTTCTTCCAGCTCCATCATAGTCAGAGATTTCAACACTCCTTTGGCAGTGTTGGATAGATCCTCCAATAAGAAGTTGAGCAAAGAAATTTTAGATTTAAATTTAACCATCCAACATTTGGATTTAACAGACATCTACAGAACATTTGTAACAAAATTGAATACACATTTTTCTCATCAGCCCATGGGACATACTCCAAAATTGATCACATCTTAGGTCACAAGTCTAACCCAGCAAATTTAAAAGAATAGAAATTATTCCTTGCATGTTCTTGGACCATCATGGAATAAAAGTTGAACTCAGTAACAACAGGAATCTGCAGACTCATACAAAAACATGGAAGCTAAATAACCTTATGCTGAATGATAGGTGGGTCAGAGACAAGATCAAGAATAAAATTACCAAATTTTTGGAATAAAACAATAATGAAGACATGAATTATCAGAACCTCTGGGATACTGCTAAGGCAGTCCTAAGAGGGAAATTTATAGCACTGCAAACCTTCCTCAAGAGAATGGAAAGAGGAAGTTAACAACTTAATGGGACATCTCAAGCAAATGGAAAAGGAAGAACATTTCAATCCCAAACTCAGAAGAAGAAAAGAAATAACCAAAATTAGAGCAGAATTAAATGAAATTGAAAACAAAAGGATTATACAACAGATCAATAAATCACAAGTAGGTTTTTTGAAAAGGTCTATAAAATAGATAAACCTTTGGCCAACCTAACTAGGAAAAAAGAGTAAAATCTCTAATTACATCATCAGAAATGGTAAATACTAAATAACAACAGACCCCTTAGAAATTCAAAAAAATCCTTAATGAATATTGCAAGAAATTTTATTCTCAGAAATATCAAAATCTGAAGGAAATTGACCAATACTTGGAAGCACATCACCTTCCAAGACTTAGCCAGAAGGAAGAGGGAATGTTGAACAGGCCTATATCAAGTTCTGAAATAGCATCAATTATACAAACTCTCCCTAAAAACAAAAGCCCGGGACCATTTCTGATGGCTTCACATCAGAATTCTATCAAACCTTTAAAGAGAAACTAGTACCTATGTTACTTAACCTTTTCCAAAATATAGAAAAAGAAGGAATACTACCCAACACATTCTGTGAACCAAACATCACCTTGATCCCCAAACCAGGAAAAGACCCAACAAGAAAAGAAAATTATAGACCAATATATCTAATGAATATCGATGCAAAAATATTCAACAAAATTTTAACAAACAGAATCCAGCAACACATCAAAAAAATTATACACCATGACCAAGTAGGTTTTATCCAAGGTTCCCAAGGCTCGTTCAACATATGTAAATCCATAAATATAATTCATCACATAAACAAATTAAAAAACAAAGACCATATAATTCTCTCAATTGATGCAGAAAAAGCTTTTGATAATATCCAGCATTGCTTCATGATCAGAACACTTAAGCAAATTGGTATAGAAGGGACATTACTTAAACTGATAGAGGCCATCTACAGCAAATCTACAGCCAATATCGTATTGAATGGAGTTAAATTGAAATCATTTCCACGCAGATCAGGAACCAGGAAATGTTGCCCATTGTCTCCACTGCTCTTTAACTTTGTTTCTTTGTTGTTGTTGTTTTGTTTTTTGAGATGGAGCCTCAAGCTATCCCTCTAGGTAGAGTGCCATGGCCTCACAGCTCACAGCAACCTCCAACTCCTGGGCTCAAGCGAGTCTCCTGCCTCAGCCTCCCAAGTAGCTGGGACTACAGGCACCTGCC